>NC_081561.1:28967442-28992010 GCF_022355385.1 Mustela nigripes | reverse complement strand
TGGAGGTGAACCATGAGAGACTATGGACTCTGAAAAACAATCTGAGGCTTTTGAAGGGGCGGAGGGTGGGAGGTCAGGGTACCAGGTAGTGGGTATTATAGAGGGCACGGATTGCATGGAGCACTGGGTGTGGTGCAAAAATAATGAATACTGTTATGCTGAAAATAAAAATAAATTTTTTAAAAAAAGAAAGTTCTTTTTGTGCTTGAGAAGAATGAGTATTCTGTTGTTTCAGGGCATGTTCTGTATATATCTATGAGGTTCTTCTGGTGCAGTGTGTCTGTCATTCAAGACTCTTGTTTCTTCTTTGATTTTCTGCTTAGATGCTTAGATGATCTGTCTATTGCTGAGAGTCGAGTGTTGAGGTCTCCTACTATTAAGGTGTTATTATCTATCTATCTATCTATCATATATATATATATATATATATATATATATATATATATACACACACACACACACACACACATATATATATGTGTATATATATGTAACAGTTGGCTTATGTAGTTGGCTGCTCCCATGTTGGGGACATAAATATTTATAATTGTTAGATCCTCTTGTTGGATGGACACTTTAAGAATCATATAGTGTCCTTCTGTATCTCTAACTACAGTCCTTATCTTAAAATCTAATTTGATAAGAGAATTGCTACCTCAGCTTTCTTTTGAGTTCTGATGGCATGAACAATGGTTATCAATCCCTTCACTTTCGATCTAGAGGTATCTTTAAGTTCAACCATAGTCTCTTATAGAAAGCATATGGATGGGTCCTTTTTATCTAATCTGCAACCCTGTGCCATTTTATGGGAGCATTTTGGGCATTCACGTTGAAAGTAATTATTGAAAGATGGGATTTTTATTGTCTTCAGGCTGCCTGTCCTTGTTTCTGTAGATTGTCTCTGTATATTTCTGTTCTATATCACTCTTGGGGACTTTCTCCTTTTATCTAATTGCCCTTAGTATTTCTTGCAGGGTTGGCTTGGTGATCACATATTCTTTCAGTTTCTGCCTGTCCTGGAAGCTCTTTGTCTCTCCATCTGTTCTGAATCACAGCCTTGCTGGATAAATTCCTCTTGGCTGCATGTTTGTGCCACCAAGACCATGAGTGATCTCAGTCTGGGTGGGTGAGGGTGGCAGCTGCAGAAGCTGCCCTGGCGAAGGTCAGACCCCCAGATCCACAGGCACAGGTCTCACAAGTGCCTCTCCTGGTCCAGCAAGTTCACCTTAAGCTCCTGGATTCTGTTTGAATGCTGTTATATTGGGCACTTTCTGTCCCACCACCACCCCTCTGAAAACACTCATTGGTCCTCAGTGCAGGATGTTTTTGCACTGGGATATTAATTTACTTCCCAGTGGGTAGCTTCTGGTGGGTCCTTCCCCCTTCTGTTTATCCTCTGATATCGGTCTGCACAATCACAGCTCCATCCTTTGTACCTCACGACTGAAGATTCTCTGTCCCCAGAGAGATCCAGACATATAATCTTACATCTCAGGCTGATTCCATCGGTGTTCAGACAGCTTGGTAGATATCCAGCTAAATTCAGGGCATCTGTTGAAATGGAGTCCTCTACTCCTCTGCCATATTGCCCCCCTCTTTCATGATGGCATTTTGACAGGGACTGCATTAAATGTGTAGATCGCTCTAAGTAACATACACATATTAACAATATTTGTTCTTCCAATCCATGAGCATGGAATGTCTTTTCATTTTTTTTGTGCCTTCCTCAATTTTTTAAGTCTTTTTCTATTTTCATTTTTCATGTTTACATTTTATCAATATATTCTGCCTTTTTTGTTTCCTTTCACTGTATTCATTTAATTTTTGCGTGTATATAAGTTTTGTTTTCTTCACAATTTTGGGATTTAGTGTCTTCTAACAAATGGACTAAAATACACCCAGGAGAAGTGGATCGTCCTGTTTTGTCCATCTGGGAAATTATATTGTCTTCTCTTCCTCTCTTTTGTTTTCTTTATTTCTTTTTTGTTTGTTTGTTTTGATCTCTTTGGATTTGTCTGGTGTGTATTTCACATGGCTCATGGTTGATTTTGATTTATTTCACTTGTTCATCCATTCTTCTCTGAACAAAATGACTAGAAGGAGGAATTCACAACAAAAGAAAGAACCAGAGTTAATGCTGTCATGGATCTAATCAATATGCATATAAGTAGAGTGTTGAAGATGGAATTCAGGATAATAAGTAAAAAGTTACTAGCTGGGCCTGAAAAAAAGAATAAAAGACACTAGACAGTCTCATAGTGCAGAAATGAAATCCAGTAAGGCCTAAATTTAAAATGCTTTAAGTAAGATGCAGTCTAAACTGGATGTCTGAACAGCTAGGATAAGTGAGGCAGAAGAGAGAGTAAGTAACATAGAAGACAAGTTGATGGAAAGGAAAGAAGTTGAGGAAAAGAGAAAAGAACAACTAATGGACCATTAGGGGAAACCTTGAGAAATCAGCCAAGCCATCAAATGAAACAATATTAGAATTTGGGTGGGGGACCTGAGAGAGAAGAAAGAGAAAGAGAGGGCCAGAAGGTATATTTAAGCAAATCATAGCTGAGAACTTCCTGAATCTGGGGAAGGAAATGGGTATTCGAGTCCAAGAGATAGAGAGGACCCTCCCAAAATCAATAAAAATAGATCCACACCCCAACATGTAATAGTGAAGCTTGCAAATTTCAGAGATGAAAGCAAAATCCTGAAAGCAGCTTAAGACAACAGGTTCTTTTTTTTTTTAATTTTTTTTATTTAAAAGATTTTATTTATTTATTTGACAGAGAGAGAGATCACAAATAGGCAGAGAGACAGGCAGAGAGAGAGATGAGGAGAAGCAGGCTCCCTGCTGAGCAGAGAGCCCTATGCGGGACTCGATCCCAGGCCCCTGGGATCATGACCTGAGCTGAAGGTAGAGGCTTAACCCACTGAGCCACCCAGGAGCCCCAAGACAACAGGTTCTTAACCTACAATGGTAGAAACATTAGGCTGGCAACAAACCTACCTTAATGCAACAGAATACATGTTCTTCTCAAGTGCACATGGAGCATTCTCCAAACAGATCACATCCCAGGTCACAAATCAAGTCTTAAGCAATACCAAGACTGGGGTAATTCCCTGCATGTTTTCAGACAACAGTGATCTTGAATTCAATCACAGGAGGAAATTTGGAAGGAAACAAAACACTTCGAGGTTAAAGAGCATCCTACTAAAGAATGAAGAGTCAACCAGGAAATTAAAGATCTTTAAAATTTCATGAAAACTAATGAGAATGAAAACACACTGTTCAAACCTTTGACAAACAGCAGAAGCAGTCTTAAGAGGGAGCTGTATTTCAATACAAGCCTCTCTCAAAAATTAGAAAAATCTCAAATACACAAGCTCTCCTTACACCTAAAAGAACTGGAGAAAGAACAGCAAATATGGCTTAAACCAAGCAGGAGAAGAGAAATAAGAAAGACTAGAGCAGAAACCAATGAAATAGAAACCAGAGGAATAGTAGAACAGATCAATGAAAGTAGAAGCTGTTTCACTGAAAGAATTAATAAGATTGTTAAACTCCCAGCCAGACAAAAAAAAAAAAAAAAAAAAAAAAAAAGAAAAGAAAAAGGACCCTTGAGCACCTGGGTGGCTTTGTCAGTTAAGCACTTGCCTTCAGCTCAGGTCATGATCCCAGGGTCTTGGGATCGAGGCTCTCGGCTTTGCAGGGAGTCTGCTTCTTCCTCAGCCCCTCCCCCCGCCTTGTTCTCTCTCTCACTCACTTACACGCTCTCTCTCACAGAAATGAATAAATAAAGCCAAATAAATTTGTTTAAAAGAAAACAGAAAGGACTCAAATTAAGAAAACCATAGGTGAAAGAGGAGAGATCAAAACCAACACTAAGGAAATAGAAACAATTTAAGAACTTATTATAGCAGCTATATGCCAACTAGCAAGGAAATTGAAATAGTAATCAAAGATCTTTTGACAAACAAGAATCCAGGGCCAGATGACTCCAGGGGAATTCTACCAAACATCTAAAGAAGAACTAATACCTACTCTTCTGAAACTGCTTTAAAAAAAAATAGAAATAGAAAGAAATTTTCCGATCATTCTATGAGACCAGTTTTACCTTGATCCCAGAACCAGATAAAGATCCCACCAAAAAGGAGAGTTACTGACAAATATCCCTGATAAACAGAGATGCCAGAATTCTCACCAAGACACTACTCAATAGGATGCAACAGTACATTAAAAGGATTATTCACCACGACCAAGTGGGATGTATTCCTGTGATGCAAGAGTGGTTCAACATTCACAAATCAATCAATGTGATAGATCACATAAATAAGAGAAAAGACAAGAACCATATGATCCTTTCATTTGATGCAGAAAAAGCATTTGATAAAATACAGCATTCTTTCTTCATTAAAACTCTTCAAAATGTAGGGATAGAAGAACCATACATCAGTATCATAAAAGTCATTTATGAAAAGCCCACAGCAAATATCATTCTCAATGGGAAGAAACTTAGAGATTTTCCCTTAAGGTCAGGAACATGACAGGGATGCCAATCTCACTACTATTGTTCCACATAGTACTAGATGTCCTAGCTTCAGCAATCAGACAACAAAAACAAATAAAAAGCATTCAAATTGGCAAAGAAGTCAAACTTTCTCTCTTCCCAGATGGCATGGTACTTTATGTGGAAAACCCAAAAAACTCTACCCCAAACTTGCTAGAACTCATACAGCAATTTGGCAACACGACAGGATACAAAATCAATGCACAGAAATCAGTTGCATTTCTATACATTAATAATGTGACTGAAGAAAGAGAATCACACACCATACCCAAAGATAAACTCAAAATGGATGAAAGACCCAAATGTGAAGCAGGAATCCATGAAAATCTCTGAGAATAAAGGCAGTAACCACTTCAACCTTGGCCAGAGCAAAGTCTTGCAAGACATGTCTCTAAAGTCAAGAGAAACAAAAGCAAAAATGGACCATTGGGACACAGACTGAGGGTTGTGGAAGGGGAGGTTGGTGGGGGTATGGTGTAACAGGGTGATGGGTAATTGGCTAATTGAATTCAAATTTTAACAAAATGCTTTCCCTGTGTTCAAAGATTATTTTTAACCATTGTCTCATTTTCATTATTTTAATGTTATTTATTATATAGAGAGGATATTTTTGTTTTTCATGTTTCCACTTTTTGTAGATATTTATATATATTTCCCATTTTTTTATTACATTAGACTGCTTTGTTGAATCACTGTTTGTTTAGTATCATGTTGTTTAGACTCCACGTGTTTGTGTGTTTTCCAGTTTTTCTCTTTTTAAATTTACTGAGGCTTGTTTTATGCCCTAACATGTGATATACTCTAGATGTTCCATATATACTGGAAGAAAATGTGTATTCTGTTGTTTTGGGATGGAATGTTCTGTATACATCTGTGTTGTCTGCATGGTCTCATTTCTCATCCAAAGACATGATTTCCTTATTGATTTTCTGCCCTGATGCTCTATCCATTGATGTACTTTGGGGTTAAAGCCCAATACCCTTGCTGTGCCATATCATCTTGTCTCCTTATGTCCATTAATATTTGATTTATGTATTTAGGTGCTTCAGTGTTGGGTGCATAGATATTTAGAATTGTTTTATCTCTCTGTTGGATTTACCCCTTTGCATTATGTAATGTCTTTTTCTATAGCTCATTACAGTCTTTCTTTTAAATTCCTTTTTTTCTGATATAAGCATTTCTTCTCTGGGTTGTTTTCATTTTGTTTTGATTTTTGTTTGTTTGGTTATTTTTTTGCTTCCAAACACATGCATCTATGTTTTCCATACCTTAGCTTTTACTCTGCATGTATCTCCACATCTGAGATGATCACTTCTGGGCACCATATAGATAGGTGTTGCTTATTTATCCATTCTCTACCTTGTCATTTGATTGGAATATTTAAGTCCTTTACATTTAACATAATTATTGAGACATATGTCCCTATTGAAATTTTGTTATTTGTTGTCTGGTTGTTTGTAGTTTTCTGTTCCTGTCTCCTTATCTTCCTCTATTTCTTTGTGATTGACGAGTTTCTGTAGGGTTGTTTCACTTTTTCTTTTTTTAATTTTGTGTATCCACTACAGGTTTTAGGTTTGTTGTTACTCAGAAGTTCTTATATAATATCCTGCATTATAGCAGTGTATATTAATTGGACAGTCACTTGAGTCTAAATACATTCTTTACACATCCCTGGGTGGCTCAATTGCTTAAGCGTCTGTCTTCAGCTCAGGTCTGATCCCAGGGTTCTGGGATCAAGCCCTACATCTAGCTCCCTGCTCAGCGGCCTGCTTCTCTCTCTTCCTCTGCCTGCTGCTTCCCCTTCTTGTGCTATTTCTCTTTCTCTCCCTGAAATAAATAAATAAATACTTTTAAAAATAAATAAACACATTCTTTTTTAGAAAAACTTCTCTTCCTTTTTCCTTATCTCTTCCATATTTTATGTACATGCTATCATATTTACATATTTTTTGTATTTTACATCTTTTTACTCATAACTTATTATGCATTTTCTGGTCGCTCGTTTTCCATTTCATTTTTTATTTATTTATTTATTTTACAGACAGAGATCACAAGTAGGCAGAGAGGCAGTCAGAGAGAGAGAGAGGAGAAAGCAGGCTCCCTATGGAGCAGAGATCCTGATGTGAGGCTCGATCCCAGGAGCCCGGGACCATGACGTGAGCCAAAGGCAGAGGCTTTAACCCACTGAGCTACCCAGGCACCCCTCATTTTCCCTTTTCAAAAAGTCAGTTTCACTGACTTTTCACTGACTGTAATACTGTTTTAGTGGTGATAAACTCTTTTAGCTTTCGTTTCTCTAGGAAAATGTTGATCTCTCTTTCAAATCTGAACGAAAGTCTTATCAAGTACATTCTTCTTGGTTGTAGTTCTTTTTCCTTTCAGCACTTTGCATATATCATGTCACTCATTCTGGCTTGCAGAGAGTTTCATTTCTTTTGACACTTTTAAGAAGAAGGGTTCACTGGGTTATCTTCCTCTGCGGGGTAAAGTTTTTGGCTTGTTTGCTACCTGGAAAGATGTGGAATATGACAGCACACACACACACACACACATACATGATAGTATTCTTTTGGCCTTTCAAAATTTTCCTTAATCCTCTAACCAGCATTTACTCTAGCTGGTGGTCTGAGTTTTGCCCTGACAGCCTGCTATGAGCTGTCAAAGGGTACAGTGGAAATGTTCACCATCCTCTGAGTCCACACATCCGTCCCTCTGGTGAGCACAGCCCCTCCAAAGAGATTGTCATCCCATATCCGAAGTATCAAAACAAAGGTGCCTCTGAGAATTCCTTAAGGAACTCCCAAGGGTTGGAGCATGTGGATGTCCACCCAGAGGTCAGCTGCACAGTGTATGTGACAATGGGCACCTGTCCCAGCACGCTCTGAGTAGGAGATTCACTCTAATTCTAATGTCTGAGATTCCAAGAAAAGTGAGGAGGCATCACTCCCACCAGAGCCCTGAGCTATATAAAGGCAAAGGACTCAAGGAAAAAGACATTCGTATAGACACTTGGAGAAATTTTATTATACTCATTAATTAACAATGAGTAAATAAGAAATTAAAAGAAAAGCAAATGCAGAGTAGACTCCCCTGAAGTGCCCCTGTGTAAGCAGCGGGGCGTGTTTCCAGGCAGGTCCCCATGCAGTTACCCTAGAAACACGGGAAATCTGGCCCAGATGCGATTACAACCCCCCACAGTTCTTTTTTTTTTTCCTAACGGGGTGTAAGCCTGTCAGTGCCCTCTGGCGTGACACCTGAGAAGTAGTTGAGGCCACCGCGGCTCAGCGGGAAACTCTGAAATTTAATGGCACTGGTTTGGGGGATGGCCAAGGTCAGGCGGTGCAGTCTCGGGGCTGTATACCTGTTCCAGCGTCACGGCCGTCACTGCAGTCGGAAGTGGTGTCCCAGGACACCAGACAGGCCAAGGAGGTTCAGCCTGCCAAGGAGCAGCCACCTGAATTCGCTCCACAGTCAAGCCCAGAACTTCCCATGGAGGGAACTGCATCACCGCCCCAGGCGTGGCAGAGCCGGCGGGGACCCCGGACTCTCTAAACTCTTCGGACTCGGATTCCGACTTGGACAGTGCAACAGATTCAGATAGTTCAAGCGCCTCCTCATTCTCATCATCTTCCTCCACTGCTGTCAGGTGGAGAAGATGATTGACAAACTGGGAAGGAAAATAATAATTTTCCTCTTAAAACTGAAGATGAGTTACTTCTTAATGAACTACCTTCTCTTGAAAAACTTGCTATTATTCTGCCTGAATATACTGATCTAAAGCCCCTTGGGGTGGTTTCAAGTATTATTGAGCAATTAGTAATAATTCCATCTATGATTAACCTACCTCCGGTTAATGGGACTAATTTATTTTTTGAGACTGTAATTTTTAAAAGCAATGGACAGACAGCAGGAAAGATATTTGAAACATTTGAACCTGTTGCACATCCATTTATGTGTCACGATTTAATTCTTCAGAGCACATTGAGAGAAAAGGTATGATAATACAGGACACTATGTATTTTGCTCTATCAGTGAAAGACTTCACTCAGTACATAGTCACAGAAATGCCCAGAGTGTCTCAATCGCATTCCTCAGTCCCTGCGATGTCAGTGAATCATTTGCAGAGAGCAAGTGTGACCTAGAAGAATGTACTCACTCTCTCAGTCCCATGTAGTTCAGGCCCATTCAAGGTCAAGGCTAAAATGGGCAAATCCTAGGGGGAGGGATGTGAGTGCCAAGTTAAGGGAAAAGGCCTGGAGAACTGGCACTTTGGCCTCTCACCTTGAAAGCATCAAGGGAGAGAGGCCTGGGCACCATTAGCGTACAAGGATGCCACTGATTTTTGTAAATCAATTTGTAATATGTCACTTTATTGAATCATTGATTACTTTCAAAAGATTTTTTTATTGACTCTTCAGATTTTTCTGTATGTAAGATGATATTTGCAAAGAGTGACATTTTCGCTTCTTCCTTCCTAATATGGAAAGCTTTTATTTCTTTCTCTTGCCTAATTGCTAGCTAGGACTTCCACTGCTATATTGAATAGAGAGTTGGGGAGAGTGTCCTTCCTTGTTATGTTCCTCCTCTTAGAGGAAATGCTTTCAATTTTTCTTCATTGAGTAGGATGGTTGCTGTGGGTTTCCTGTAGGTGGCCTTTATTAGGTAGAGGAATGCTCCTTCTACATCCAATTGATTAAGAGTTTTATCATAAAAGAAGGGTATATTTTGTCTAATTTCTTTGGGCAAGTTTTGAGATGATCATGTGATTTTTTACCTTTCATTCTCTTGGTGTATTGAATTACACTTATTGCTCTTTGTAGGTTCAACAACCTTGCACCCCACAGATAAATCCCATTTAGCCATGGTGTCTAATTTGTCCAATGTGGGAACTCAGTTTGATAACACTTTGCTGAGGATTTTTCCATCTGTATTCATCAAGGATACTGGTTTATTGCTTTTTTTGTCGTGGTGGTATCCTTATCTGGTTTGCCATCAAAATAATACTGCCTTTGTAGAATGAATTTGAAATTGTTGCCTCTTCCTTAACATTCTGGAAGAGTTTGAGGAGTATTGGTATTAATTTTCCACTGCATGTTCATTAGAATTCACTAGTGAAGTCATTTGACCATGAGATTTTCTTTTGGGAGTTTTGGGGGTTTTGTTTTGTTTTGTTTTTAATTTTTTAATTTTTTAATAAACATATAATGTATTGTTAGCCCCAGGGGTATAGGTCTGTGAATCACCAGGTTTACACACTTCACAGCATTCACCATATCACACATCCTCCCCAATGTCCATAACCCCACCGCCCTCTCCCTATCCTCCTCCCCCCAGTCACCCTCAGTTTGTTTTATGGCAGTAAGAGTCTCTTATGGTCTGTCTCCTTCCTGATCCCATCTTGTTTCATTTATTCCTTTCCTACCCTGCCAAACACCCTACGTTGCATCTCCACTTCCCAATATCTGAGAGATCATATGATTGTTGTCTTTCTCTGGTTGACTTATTTAGCTAAGCATAAAACCCTCTAGTTCCACCACATCATCTCAAATGGAAAGATTTCATTTTTCTTTGATGGCTGCATAGTATTCTATTGTACATATATACCACATCTTCTTTATCCATTCATCTCTTGATGGACATCTATGTTCTTTCCATAGTTTGGCTATTGGGGACAATGCTGCTATAAACATTCGGGTGCATGTGCCCCTTCAGATCACTACATTTGTATTCTTAGGGTAAATACACAGTAGTGCAATTGCTGGGTCATAAGGTAGCTCTATTTTCATCTTTTTGAGGAACCTCCATGCTGTTTTCCAGAGTGGTTGCACCAGATTGCATTCCCATCAACAGTGTAGGAGGGTTCCCCTTTCTCCACATCCTTGCCAGCATCTGCCAGGCACTCAAGCCAGGGCTGCCACAATCTCATTACAATAACCTGGGGAGGACTCTCCTGGGAGGATGATGTTGGGCCCTGAGCCATGGCAGGAACAGAGGGTCAAGTTCTGGTGGTTGAGGGCATGGGGGTCCTGTAGGTCACTAAAAAGCCCCTTGTCCCCTAAATATAAAGGACCCTCAGAAAATCTGAGGGGTCCAACACCAGGCTGGTTGGTGGGCTTCCATGCTAAACCATTCCTGCTGCTGAGACAGAGTGTGTGCATGCCAGGGGACAAACAAGTCAGAGCAGCAGTCATCAAAGAGCATGCCCTGAGGAAACAGGTATCCCAGGCTGAAGTCCCTCACTGGCTGATGGTAAAATGCTTGCTTATGCCCATTGAGTTGGGTGGGTATAGTGTCCCACAGTGTGGTGGGCTACCCAGGTGCTGCCCACCTGAAGGTGCTTTAAGCAGGCCTGAGAGGACATCGCTGGATGCTATAGAGGCTTTGGGGTAGGTGGCTGTGTGGGCAGAACCAAATTTGGGGGGCTGTATGGGTATGGAGGCAGCCACTGGTCAGTGAACAGTTTGCTAGTATCCAGGTGGACTCCTGAGTGATGCGGAGAAGGCAGGTGACATTGTTGTCACAAACTTTTGGGGCAGCTGCTTTTGGGTGTCAGCTGAGTCCTTGGGCAAGCTCAGGAGGCTGAGGGGAACATGGTAGTGGCAGGAAGGGATTCCAGGGAAAGAAGCTGGGTAAGGGGGTTACCCAGCACAGGAGAGGAAGCAGAGGGGCAGGAACTGGAGGATGAGAGAACCAGAGCACTGAGTGAGGAGGAAAGAGGCTGACAGTCAGGGATGGCTATCAGAGCCTTGAATGTGGGGGTGGGGAATGCTCCAAGAGGTCCAGGAGTTGGGATTGCCCAGGGAAGACCACAGGATGGGTAGCTGAGCAGGGAGTAAAGTCCTGTCTCATCATAGCCCAAGCCTGGTCCAGGCACTGGCTCCCACTGATCCTGAGGTAGATCATGCTGTGTCTTAATTTGGAGGTACTGATACCCTCCCTCAAGCTGGGATAGGCTGTCTCCTCAGAGCCCTGGGGGGTGGGAAGTGCCAGGGGAAAGTGCAGGTTGGTGAGATCAGGTAGGGAGCTTCCTGTGTTCATGGCTGGTGGAAGGGCAGGCACATTGGCAGGCTGGTCAGGGAGCACATAGTGCTCTGATTAACATCAGATAAGTGTTAATTCCAGGGAGTTCACAGGACTAAGATAGGAAGAACATCAGGACAGCTTCCAAGCATGGCATTTCTTCAACAAATCTTTGTCCTCTAACAAGTTCTCTTCAATAACAGGGACTTTGGAGTCCACTTTACCATTCAGAAAACCTCAATGGTAGCTGAGCAGGATGCTAGGAGGGGTGGGGCCTGGATAAATGTCCTGAGGGCTGGGGTTCCTCACACTGGTGTGAAGGCAGAGCCAGTACTTGTCCTATTCAGTCAGATGGTAGTAGAAAGACCTGCCCCTTCTCTGCGGGGACATTATCCCAGGGCACATCATCCACCAGCTGGGCTCTGGGGGAAGAGACAAATAGGCAGGACCACAGGGAGAGCTGTCTTTCTGGCAGGGATAGCAGTGGAGTAGGGATGCGATTTTTCTGGAATCTCACTGTAACTGTTCAAAACTCCTGCAGCCCAGTTCTCCACAATGAATACAGAGGCTAGTTGAGGGGGCTCTTGGAACTCAGCCAGGTCAGAGCTTATCTGGTTATCAGTGGGCAGAGAACGGCCATAAGGAGAGCTCCTTGTGCATGTCAGTTACAATCAGGGGGCCTGTAGGCCCCATGTGTTCCTCAACTCCAAGCTCTCTGGTATCTGTGCCTCCCCTACAAGCCTGTCTTCCTGTCCTTCAGCCTCCACCTGTGCCTCTCAGATGACTACACTGGTCTGTTCAGGTTGTCTACATCTTCCTAAGTCAGTCTTGGTCAGTTGGGTATTTTTAAGAATGTACCCATTTCCTTTAGATATATAATTTGTTGATATGCAATTATTCATAGTCTTTCATAATTCTACGTATTCCTGTCCTATGCATTGTAATAACCCTCTTTTATTTCTTCTTTTTTTATTATATTAGTCACCGTACAGTACTATGTCCCTTTTTTTTCTTAGACTAGCTAACTTTTTGCCAGTTTGTGTTCATCATCTTCTAGAACCAGCTTTTAGTTTCATTGATCCTTTCTATTGTTTTTCTGGTCTCTATTTCATTTACTTCTGCTCTGATTTTTAGTATTTCTTCCTTTTTGTTAACTTGGGGATTAATTTGTTCCTCTTTTTCTAGTTCATTGAAGTGTAAAGGTAGATTTTTTTTTGAGATCTTTCTAATTTTTGTTACTCTAAACTTCCTCTCTGAACTGCTTTTACTGCAACCCGCAAAGTTTGATATATTGTATTTTCATTTTCACTTGTTTGAGACCATTATTTATTTTCCTTTTGAGTTCCTCTTTGACCTATAAATTGTGTTACCAAACTCAGACTAGTTGAGCACCCAGTGCCCAGTAAGCCAATGTCTGAGACATGGGTTTTGAGGCAAGAAAGTCTCACTCATTATCACAAGGAAAGCCCAGTGAGAAAGCTGGCTATCATTCCCGAAGCTGCATTGCCCTCTGGAGGAACAGGGACAGCCACTACTTGTTTGTGGAAGGAGGTTAATATATAAGAGGAGGATGAGGTGTTTCTGGAAACCTTGAGAGGGTGGGCCTTGAAACAGTCTGGAGCTCTGTATTCCTCTGGAAAATAAGGCACCCCATTCAGGACCTGGAATGATCAGGTATGTCAGATAATTTTGAGACAAATGTTTCTTTCCACTCCCCATTAGGTTTCTATAATCAGTGGGTAAACAGGGAGTAGGGATAAAAGGCAAAGTAAATGATTGATCATGCATGAGGTTAAGTAATGTGAAAACGTCCTCAGTAGGGAATAAAACGTGACGTGCATCTAAGGTAATAATGCAACTAATACAATGTAGTTCTGCATATGCTTTCAAGACTTATCCAAGAATCTGGCCTCAGGCGTCTGGCTTCAGTTGTTTAAAATTTTGTCATCTCTTTCCCACATATATTTAGGTCTACTCAGTTTCCTCTTATTCATTTTTACTTTCATACCAATGTGGTCAGAGAAGTTGTCTGATATGGTTTCAGTCTTCTTAATTTTGTTAAGATTTCTGTGTTCCATCAGGGGATCATTCGCTTGGGTTATCTACAACCATTCCTTCACTATAAAACTACATTTGTCCTTACAGCTAAAATGACCCTTCTGAAAGCATCACATACTTGGGTCTATGTTTTTAATTTATCAAGGTACTATCTGTCATTTGATTGGTAAAGTCATCCCACTTACATTTAAGTGATTATTGATATGAAAGGACTTACTATTGTCATTTTATCTTTTCTTTTCTGATTGTTTTGTATCTTTATTATTTCTTCTTCTTTGTGTTTCTACTTTTATCACTTGTTGGTTTTCCATGATTATTCCCTCAGTTTGCCCTTTTTCAAGGTTCTCTCTGCTCTCGATATTGTTTTGTCTTACCCTGACAAACTGTATAAACTGTCTCCTAGATTAAATGGTGATTTCCTGCTGTTGGCAACTTTTCTTCATTTGCCTACATGGCTGTTCTCATTTTCCTCTTCCCCTTTGACATTTTTGCTGTCACAAACACTTTTCCTGGTATAAGTTTGTTACTAACTGCAGTAGCTCTAGTTATTTTTAATAACTTTAGCCATTGCTGTTATCATTAAGTGTTTAATGCCCTATTCTAAAATAAGGTTACAGTTTCTGACTGTCTGCCAGCTTACTCAGAGTCTCTGTACCTTCATCTTTTCATTACAGTACTAAAGTTCCCCTCAATATGTCTTGGAGGCAGGACTAGTGGTGGGGAATTCCCTCAAGTTTTCTTTGTGTGGGAAAGTCTTTATTTCTCCTTCATGTCTGAAAGATAAATCCTGGATACAGATTTCTTGTCTGGCAATATTTATTTGTCAATGCTATGATTATGTCATTCCGCTCTCTCCTGGCCTACAGAGTTTCTGCTGAGAAATCTGCTAATGATCTCTCCTATGGGAACTCATTTTTACGTTACTTTCTTTTATACTTTCAAGATTCCTTCTTTATCTTTGACATTTGACAGTGTCATTGGAAAGTGTCTTGGAGATGGTATTTTTGTATTGAGATAATGAAGTTATCTGTTAACTTCCCAGACTTCTATGTCCAGTTCTTTCCCCAGGATTGGGAAGTTCTCAGTCAACACTTTTGTAATAACAATTCTGCCCCTCTTCTCCTTCTCTTCTCCTTTTGGTATACCCACTATTCTTAACTGGCTCTCCTAATGGAGTGTGGTAGCTCTTGCAGGATTTCTTCAATTTTTAAGCTTGTTTTTCTTTTAAGTAATCTCTACATGCAACATAGGGCTCTAGGTCACAATCCAAAGATCAAGAGTCGGATGCTCCACTAACTGAAGCAGCCAGGCACTCCAGGGTTTTTTCACTTTAAAAAATAATAAGAAACCGGGCATCTGGGTGGCTTACTGGTTAAGCCTCTGCCTTCGGCTCGGGTCATGATCTCAGGGTCCTGGGACCAAGCCCCACATCGGGCTCTCTGCTCGGTGGAGAGCCTGCTTCCCCCTCTCTCTCTGCCCGCCTCTCTGCCTACTTGTGATCTCTGTCTGTCAAATAAATAAATAAAATCTTTTAAAAATATAATAAGAAGAAGAAACCTTAGTTCTCTTCACTTCTACCTGAATCATTTCTAGATTCCACCTTTCAGACCATGCATTCTCCCTTCCACCTGATCTGCTCTATTTCCAATGTTTCTAATGCATTCTTCATCTCATTTACTGAGTTCAGCTCCAGAATTTCGGTTTGGTGCTTTTTTAGAAATTCAGTCTCTTGGGTAATGTACTCCTTCTACCCATTCATTTTATTACTGAGTTCATTGAATTGCCTGATTCTCGTATATCTTGTTGAATTCCGTTCTGGCCGTTATTTTGAATTCTCTATTACTTAGATCACAGTCTTCTGTAAATGTAGGGTTGGTGGCTGGAGAAGTGTCATTTCTTTTTAGCAAAACCATATTACCATGATTTCTCATGCTCTTTAATGAGATTTTCCTCTGCCAAATAGTCTGAAGTAGCCAACACCTTTTGAATGTAGGCAAAAATTTGTTAACTTTGATGCTAACAGTTCATGGGGAGGCCCTATTTTAGTATTACAGCAGGTGGCAGAAGAGCACAATCTTTTCCTTTCTCTTACTAGAGTAGCCCTGGTGGCTGTATAGACCAGGCTCAAAGGAAAAAAAAAAAAAAAAAAAAAAAAAAAGGAGGAGACTGGCAACTCTGGAGGGGCCTGTATGTACTAAGTCCCTTGGGTTTGGGGTGTGCCCCACACTCCAGGAGGAGGATCCTCAAGTTCATGAGTCCCATGGAGCTGGGAGCTCTCTTGCTGAACTCTCAGGGCAGACAGAGAATAAAGTGTTTCTTCTTCTCTGCCTCCTTCCCTTGCCTTTTACCTTCCCCCACTGTCCCCTCCTGGTCAGATGCCCTACCTCAGACGACCCTGCTCTGTGGCTTCACAGCGATGGGGTCCTCCAGTCATAGCCCACAAGGTCAAGTAGCCTTTCACTCACCCCTTTCCACCCCAACCTTCTGGACCACAGGAGTCACAGGTGAGCATTACCACCACTGTAAAAGCCAGGGTAACAGGCCCCACCAAACTGCCTGGGGTCTGGTCTCCCTGAATACCAATCCACACCCTCTCAAATGTAAACATGGGTGGATCTCTTTGGTGTCTCATGTGCTGTCCAGAGGAACCTTTGTTGGGTTTTGGAATCTTACTAGTTGTAAACAGAAAGGGGGAGACAAATGGAAGGACTCATTCTGCCATGATGCTGACCTCACTCCTCCCAAGAATGATGGTTTTAACCATTCTTTCTGGAATTACATGGGCTGCTGGTCCACTAGTTTCAAAAGATTCCTTTTTTTTTTTTTTTAAGATTTCATTTATTCATTTGACAGAGAGAGATCACAAGTAGGCAGAGAGGCAGGCAGAGAGAAAGGAAGGGAAGCAGGCCCCCTGCTAAGCAGAGAGCCCGATGCGGGACTCGATCCCAGGACCCTGAGATCATGACCTGAGCCGAAGGCAGTGGCTTAACCCACTGAGCCACCCAGGTGCCCAAGATTCCTTTTTTGTGTGTGGATAATTCGTATCATATCCATACCTTCCTTTCCCCTCCATTTCAAAGGAAATATACCCATAGCCCATCTAAAAGGAATCCAGTGTCATAAAGCCACAAAGTATACTGTAAAAGGATATGAACATGTCAGATAATATATTAACACATAGAGTATTTTTTAAATATACAAAGATCCCAAAGAGTATATTTATGACTTTATTGTTGGGATAAATATTTTGACAAATTTGAAAATTCCTCTACTACTCTTTCCCACGTCCTGTGAGCAGTGCAATGCCCTCCTCCAACATACAGTTCAGTTTAGATATTTGTATCACTCAGTGTCTGGTCAGAGGCAGAAACCACATCACTCAGGTTAACAGGGAAAATCTGATATAAAGAATTATTAAGAAAGATGTATTTAATTATGAAAGAGATAAAAGAAAGCTCTATGGAAACCAGAAATAGAAGATATAGGAAGCAGACTTTACATCTAGGGCTGAGGTAGAGCATCCAAAAAACGGAATACGTTTGAAAGAATAAGACTGACATTCTGTTTATTGGACAAGGTACTCCAGAGTCCCCAGGAAGGAAAGAAATGCACCAACACGCTGCAGACCAAGCCTGTTGGGCAGGAAAACTCTCACTAGAGAACTGACAAGATTCCCTGGGAGGCAGCCCTCTAGAACACAACCTGCTACAAGGCCATATTCATTCACCCAAAGGCAAGGGAAACTAAGTCTTCTCAGCCACTGACAGTAGCGTCGTAAAGTCAAGGGGGAAACAACATCAAAAGTGGGACACCTAGGTGGCTCACTCAGTTAAATGTCTTCCTTCAGCTCAGGTCATGATCCCAGAGTCCTGGGATGGAGTCCTGCTTTAGGTTCTCTGCTCAGCAGGGAGTCTGCTTCTCTCTCTGCCTACCACTCTCCCTACTTGTGCTCACTCAATCTCTCTCTGACAAATACATAAATAAAATCTTTTTTAAAAAACATGAAAAAAAAAAAAAAGCTTTTCTCCTGCTATGTCTTGCTGTGTTACCTCTGGTGCTATGTAGGGAAAATCTTGCATATGCCTCCCTGGATGAGACTAATTGAAAAACAAAGGAGTAATGCCCAGAAATTTATGCCTCCATTGAAATTTCTTGCAATCTGAGGGTTTTGAAGGGGGGGGGGGGGGGTGGGGGGACCAGGGGGGGGGGATTGGAGGGGGCACGGATTGCATGGAGCACTGGGTGTGGTGCAAAAACAATGAATACTGTTATGCTGAAAAAAAAAAACCAGATTCATGTAATTTAAAACAGTATATGAGCAATAATAAGTTTTCTCTGACGACCATGTAATCACTGTGCTCATTGGCAAAAAGTCCTCAGAAAGAACTGGGAAAGGAGACACAGGCTTCTGGATATGAAATGAATAATCACAGGAATAAAGAGTACAGCATAAAAATATAGTCAATGATATTATAATGGTCTTGTATGCTGCTAGATAGTAACTATGCTTATGGTGAGTGTAGCATATACATAAATTTGTCAAATCACTATGCTGTACAGAAAAGCTAATGCCATATTGTGTGTCAAGCATACTCAAATAAAAAATACATTTTTTACTTTGTAAAAAAAAAAAAGAAAGAAAGAAAAAGAGATTTCTTGGCTGAATGTGGCCACATTTTTACCGCGGCTCAAGGCTCTCATCTAGGGAGTAAATGTTTAAATTTCAAGGGGAAACAGGCACATGCAGTGCTCATGTACTTCATGAACTCCTAGCCTCCTTGCCCTTACCACATGGTGTACCATATATTACCGTCCTGAACCTTAAGGCTACACTTTCCTCCTTGCTGCTTTGTGCTTGCACATGGTGTATTGATATGACCCCAATGAAACTGGAGACAGAACTTGGCTGGAGCCCTTTTGCTGCTAGAGTGTCTGGTCCCTAGGCTTCTCCATTCTCCTGTGAATGTGTCTGGAGTAATATTTTCACTCACCATCTCAGTGTTTTCTGGCCAAACCCAACAGTGCACTAACTGACAAAGGCGGTACCAACTGTGCCACATGGCAAAAATGAAACGTTTATGACCTCCAGTATCAACAAATAGGTCACATACAGGGTAGATTTAAATCAAAAGGCAATAAATTGATAAAGGATAGATTTCACGCTTTTAGTTCCTCAACTTCCAGATAAACCATTTACTCACATTGAAAATTCCATATAACAACACAACTCCACATTTTCACCCATCTACAGGGCCACACTTACAAGTGAAAAAGTTCTCACTCTTTCCCCAAAATGGAACAAACAGGCAGTCTCAGGCAATGAATCAGTTGTATTTATTCCTTAAGTCCAGCCACACTCATTTGACTCCTCTGTTACCCAGACATTATATTTGAAATATTACCAGGGACAACTTGCATAAAATCACACTGGTAAGAAGGGAGAAGGAAAATAGATAATTAATACAAAGGACACATCTACATGCCAAGATAGAAAAATATGCAAAGGGATGCCAGTCCTTTTCCTACTTTTGGTCACAGGCAGGAATTGAGATCTGTGACCTCCTTCTTCTACTTCCAATTCCGTGTCTTCTCATCTGTCCCAGAATCACAACAGGTCAGTGTTCTCTACTTCAGGAGCCAACAAACCTTTATTCATTAATGTCTGAGTCCTCAACAGTCTGGCTTCCATCTGTTTCCTGTGGGTTCCATCAACCTTTACAATTGGACTAGAAGTACTCAGAAGCCATACATAGTTCTGGAACTGTGCTCATGGTCAAAGCTTTCTGCAATTCACCCAGGGTCTAAAAACATTCATCTTCATTTACCTTTATTCTGGTAGTAGTTCTGTTCTTTCCAACTGCTGTTGACTCACAAGGAAACCCAAACTCTCATTTTCCATTCCCTTAATTAATGCAGCACCAGTATTTCAGAAATAACAAATATTTACTAAGGTTCATTAAGATAAGTATATCTCATCCATTCCAGAATAGGAAGCACGTACAATAGAATATTACACTCCACTCTTCTTTAAGTCCATTAGCCATACATTTCTTCAGAAATGTTCAGATGGACAATGTTTTTTAGTCACAGTGCACATTTCCTAAATAGAGCAGGTAACCCACCTGTAGCCTCTGGGTTCATTTACACAACTCAAACTATATAAAATAAAAATCATTTAATTCTTCAGAATAATTTAGACCTAATCTTATTTCATATCAAAACAATACAAAGACTCCATGAAATAATGCTCATGATCTAAAGAAACATGACTTCCAATAGCAAGATTCAGCCAACTCCATTACAGCTGAAAAAGTCAACATTTATCTTCTAATACCTGAGCATAAATCATGAACCGACTATTTTCATAACCTCACCCTAGCAGTCTATACCCAGAAAAGAAGGGAAAGACATCCAGTCATTCAAGATTAACTTCAGAGGCTATCACCCCTGGGAATCTACAGCTCCAGGAGAAGCCACCATGAGGAATCTGGGACAGTGTTGGAGCATTATGGGGACATAGCTTCAGGACCAGAGGGGAGTAATGGAGATTCAGCCCCTGCGAGATCACCATCAACACCACAGCCTGAACTGAACCCCTGCCCTGGGAGGCTCACAGGCTCCTCTGAAGAACAAGGAGGGTTGTTAACAGGAACAGGGGTCTGCAGAGGCCCACCCACCCCAGAGAAGATGGTCAGGGACACATCTCCTGACCTCAACCTGAAGTATGGAAACAAAGTCCCAGAGGAGTAAGTGAGAGGGAAGGAGAAAATGTGGGAACCATCAGTCATGTTGTAGAATGAGACATCCCCTTTCTCCAGGTCCAGGTCCCCTACCCTCTGGGGAATTGGCACAACATGTTCTGAAATATATGGAAGGGAAGAGAATGTATATCCATACATCCCCACAACCCAGAACCCTTTTTCTGGGGATTCCTGGTTCCAGCCATTCTTCTCCACATCTCTCCTACAGACACCAAGGGCCCACTCACTTCTTTCTGCATTCCTGATCTCCACCTCCCATTAACAGCACCCTGATGTGATGCCTTCATGACCCAAGACACTATAGACTCCATGTTCTGAGCCCTTGGGTAAGTTTTTCCAGGTCACACTAGTCTTGTTATCAGAGACAGCAAGGCTGGAATGGGCAGACTCTGGATCCAGACTGACAGTCACTGCAGAGACAGTTACCAATAATTTAAGGACTTGCCCTACCACATAACAAGGCACACAACCACCACCCCACTCCCAGACACCTAGCTCCATGCAGGGAGGGCTAAACCTCAGGAGATGAGAGCCTTTTGGCTCAAGCACACAGCCTCTAACTGGAAGAAGTAAGCATAAGACTGATCTGGGGGTTAGACATGTCACAGGGCACTTGAGGGCCAGACTGGACTCCAACACTAAAGAATATCCATCTATATCCAGTATCAGTCACACCCAGTAATCTCAGCTACATGACTTTCACCGCCCCATTCCACTCACCACCATTGATGATGCCAGCATCTGTATCACCACAGCAAGCTGAAGGAGGTATCAGCAGCCATGGGATAGCAGTAGGAGCAACCAAACAGCAGAAGTAACTCACAGGCCTGAAACTTCTCCTTCTGCCAATCTACAAGAAAACCACATTGCACAAATGTGGACAACAAATCAGAGACTTGAGGAGACTGTACAGACCAGTGTTGGTACCTATCTCTGAAATACACTGAACCAAGAGATATAGGGGAAATGTTTTGGAAGCATTCACCTGTGAATTTATTTTTCACATACATTAATTCTCTCTCATGCTCACCCTCCCTCTCGCTGTCTCTCTCTGTCCTCTCTGACACACACACACGCACACATACATGCACACACTCTCTCTCATACATCCACAGCCATCAAGCTACACTGTTTCCATGAAACCCAAGCCAAAAAGCTTAACACCACTGAGGGAGTGTGTACTGACCTAAAAAGAAGGCTATTTGCACAGATTTCATTATCAAAGTAAGCTTTCTCTATCCCTAGCCACACATCAGTCCCCAAAACTAAGTTTTCTTTTGAGAAAGAACTGAGGAGACCAAAATTTCTGAGGTCTCCATTTACTTTTAAAGAACTGGCTGAACTGAACTTGCAGGTTGACTCCAAACCATGGTAGGGGCAATACAACTGGGTGGAGCTGCACTTGGAGGATGACTCTCAGCCATGGATGAGGAGAACTCAGGACATGGCACCAGAGAAATCTTGCCCCATCAGGAGGTAATGGAGAATATTCAAGGAAGGAGAGAGAGAAGTTCAAAGCAAGAAAGTAATGAATTTGCTTCCCTTTATTATGGAATATTGCAAGGAAAAACATCCCTGTGTAAGGGGAAACCCCAAAACATTAGGTCTAGTCATCTGCTTCTCCTTATAATCACCTAGAGAGATCAAAATCAGCAGGAGACACCACACATAATCAGCCCCCAAGTATGGCTGTGTCTTATGCCCCAGAAACTGTGAATATGTTTGACAGAAGGACTTTACAGGGTGCCTGGGTGGCTCAGTGGGTTAAGCCGCTGCCTTCGGCTCAGGTCATGATCTCGGGGTCCTGGGATCGAGTCCCGCATCAGGCTCTCTGTTCAGCAGGGAGCCTGCTTCCCTCTCTCACTCTCTGCCTGCCTCTTTGCCTACTTGTTATCTCTGTCTGTCATATAAACAAATAAAATCTTAAAAAAAAAAAAGAAAAAGAAGGACTTTACAGATGTGAGGAAGATTAACGAAGATTAACGAATGGAAATAACGAATGCAGCAGGGGTAGAATAACAATTTCTCCATAAACCTAGATGGAACCTCAAACCCCAATTAGTCTAAGGACCATATCAAGCTATCCTCTATAAAGTGAGGTCCTGAAATGAGCAAGAGAAGAATAGAGGGACCCTGTCCCTCAGTGACACAAAGTATGAACTCCTCCAACCTTCATACTCCCCTTTGGGAAGAAGAAAGGAAGCTAACTGATCACAGCAAATGTATATCTGTCATAAGACCCTGAAAAGTCTGCACAGTAAAGCTATGACCTCCAATAGGACAGAGACTCCAGAACAAAATTAGAATGATTATAAAACAAGAACAGGACACTTTCTTGAATATTTGCCAACAACATGGGACCCCTATTATCACACAGGTTTTTTCAGATAAAGTAGCACGTCCAGCTCTGTTGATTTGCTTATACCAACAGATCACATGAAGTGGGTAGACATGTCACATTTTGAGAAAAGGGAACTTTACTTGTTCTTCACTAAGACATTAGCTTACAGCAAACTCTACATTTCTATATGACAACTGACACAGATTAGCAAAGAAGAGGAATCAGGAGGAGGAGAAGAAGGAAGAGGAGAAAGGGAGTTGGTGTTCCATTCTGAGACTCTACAGTGCACCCAGAGCTATGCTGTGCACTTCAGTGGTCCAAGCGCACTCTTCACCTCATTTCCACAGCAAGCTGTTCATTAGAAATTATTCTTCCAATTTCATGAATAAGATTAAATCAGACATTTGTTCACATCACATTATGAGCCCACCAATGTGAAAGTGTTGATTTTACTGTAAAGGTGTCTGTCCTTACAGAATAAAAAGAACATATATAAGGTATACTTTAAAACACAGACATTTCAATCCAACAGAGAATGGGGTGATGCTAAAAGAAGACTATTTAATCCACATTTTTAACAGATAAGTCCCAAGATTCAGTGAGACTCTCTAAAGAGTTTTCCTCACACATCTGGTCCCCATAGACTCTTACACCCCTGGCTACCCCTTCTCTGCTCTCACAGGCTTTATCCTTTACCATAAATAGAAACAGCCAGGACAGAAAAGGCACATGTTATGGATTCAGATGGCCTAGATTCATAACCCGCCCCGGTGCTACAGAGTGCTCTGCTAATGCTCTTTCATTGCATTAGCAATCCTAGGATCATACTCCTGCCCCCAGCTACTACAGGAAGGGTGAGATGGCCTTATTATCAGAAGCAAACCCAGTTAGAAAATTACTTCTGAACACCTTAAAATAAATATAAGTCTTTTCAGAAAACTCTCAAACATGTATCAAGGAGCCTATTACTTTTTGCACATCCAATAACTTGCATGTCCTTTGTGTACTTCCAACTCTAACCATCATAGCTGTCATTTGTGGTCTCTCTTCTACCCAAAGCCACCCAAAGTGTCTCTTCTACTCTCAGCCACACAAAGTGTCTCTGAGAGGAATCACAGGCTCCCTACTTTCCTTCTCATCTCCTCCTCTCTTTTCCAACCAGCTTTTCTTTCCCTGATTTACTCCCAAATTTTCTCTGGTAAACAATTTTCACTCCTCTGAGCTTCTGTTATTGCAATCCTCACACATTGCCCCTAATAAATCTAACCAGGACTGAGCCCATCAGCTAAACCCAGAATTCTCCTAAAAGGGGAGATAATGGTTGTGGAAAAACTGTAAGTTACTGTCCTTTAAAAAATTAATTTCTTAACCCTTCAATACAAACATGTACATAGGATTTTTTATGTAATGGTCCGAATCTCACAAACCCACTACCAGGACTCCCTAAACATCCTGGAGGCTCTGGATCTGAGAATTAGAACAGCTGATCTAGAGATAACTACTTCCAAAACAACCATGGAGGTTTAGAGGAAGATACCTGGTTTGGACAAGATGTCAGAGCATGCAGAAGCAAAATGAAGACCATCATTCCAGAGAAACAGAAAAAGAAAAAAAAAATGGGAAAACCAAAGCAAGATCCAAAAAGAGGTAGGAATTTCAGGATAAAATGGATTCAGAAACAAAGATCCCTTAAGGAAGACCTGAGTCCGCAAATCAGTCAATGTGATACAACACATCAATAAAAGAAAGAACAAGAACCATATGATACTCTTCATAGATGCTGAAAAAGCATTTGACAAAGTACAGCATCCCTTCCTGATCAAAAC
>NC_081561.1:28925983-28962442 GCF_022355385.1 Mustela nigripes | reverse complement strand
GTATGTGCTTGGGTGAGTGCTGTGAAGTGTGTAAACCTGGTGATTCACAGACCTGTACCCCTGGGGATAAAAATATATGTTTATAAAAAATAAAAAATTAAAAAAAAAAAAAAGGAAGACCTGAGTCCTAAACAGGCAAGCTTGATTTCTGAAATCTTCCAGAGACAGCAAATTCTGAAGTACACCATCAATGCCATGGTCCAACTGCCCTTATAAATGGCCACTCTGTTGTCACTTGACCAACAAACTATCAGTTGAACAAGGTGTGTTCAGAGGGTGTTGCTAATTCTAACAGCAACCTACAGTAGAGGATGGGTCAGAATAGAGACAGATCTGTGTTCCCAAGGACAGTCCCTGCAGTCTTCAGAAGGACACAACAAATATAACAAGGAGATCAGGAACACCAACCCCATCCTGGTGTGAGGTCCAGTGACAGAGAAGGTGGCACAGTGGAGGCTGGGGAGGTAAAGCCACAGAAAACTGAGTCACTTACCTGCATACAGTTTTGCCTTCTTCAGGGTTGAAAGGGAAGACACCCTGGTGAGACAGGAGCCAGAACAAATCTGCATATTATTGACTCCTCTCTGTGTTACAGGTGACACTATAACAGAGTAAGGAGAGAGGCTAGAGAGGAGATACCCTCCTGACTTGGCTGACAATAGGATGTTCTGGGAAATTCCCTGGACCACTGGTCAGAGAGCCAGCATTGCAGGCTGAGTTCCATGCCTGCCAATTGCTGCTGTGTGACCTTGCCAAGCTAGTGTCCTGAGTCTTAAAAACCACAACATTAAAATAAAAACTCTGAGAAACAAATGGAGGGTTTTGGAGGGGAGAGGGTGGGAGGTTGTGTGAGCCTGGTCGTGGGTATTATAGAGGGCACGTATTACGTGGAGCACTGGGAGTGCTGCATAAACAATGAATTCTGGAACACTGAAAAAAAATTAGAAAAATAAAAGATACATGTAGTTGAATAATAAAACCATCACAATGAGAGTTAAATTAAAAATCAAAAGAAATTTTTGTTTGTTTGTGTTTGTTTCTATTTTTAAAGATTTTATTTATTTCTTTGACAGAGAGTGATCACAAGCAGGCAGAGAGGCAGGGAGAGAGAGAAGAGGAAGCAGGCTCTCTGCCAAGCAGAGAGCCCGATGTGGGGCTCGATCCTAGGACCCCGAGATCCTGACCCTAGCAGAAGGCCGCATCCCAACCCACTGAGCCACCCAGGCATCCCAAAAGAACTTTTAAATATTCAACTTCTATTCTCCTACAGACAAGTAGACTTAAGAGTCAACCAAGAGAAACAATTTTAACCAGAAGAGACAAAATTTAAAAAATAAACAAATAAATTCAGCAGAGTCCAAAGAGACAAATGAAAATAACATAGAACTGAACGATTTATTATAACATTAAGAATATCTAAGGTGAGGGACGCCTGGGTGGCTCAGTTGGTTGAGCCGTTGCCTTCGGCTCAGGTCATGATTCCAAGGTCCTGGGATCGAGTCCCACATCGGGCTCCTTGCTGGGCGGGGAGCCTGCTTCTCTCGTCGCTGCCTCTGCCTGCCTCTCTGCCTGCTTGTGTGTACTCTCTCTCTCTATCTCTGGCAAATAAATAAAATCTTAAAAAAAAAAAAAAGAATATCTAAGGTGAAAAACTCTTAAGTTATTCATTCAATTTTATGCACACAAGCATTGCAAGACCAGTTATCTATATGAATTTGGTTTTCTGAACAATAGAAGAGACACAACTTCCGTGGAAACACAGAATCCATAAGAGTCAGGTAGATCTCCTGGGGCCAGTGGAGAAGAATTTTAATATCTAAAGAAATTTCATGTTTAAAAAAATTGGTAGCAGTGTGGGAGGCACTCAGCATACATACAGTCAACATCTAAATCTGATTCTTCCTTTTTTTATGGTGTGCAGGGGGATTCAACAATAAGTCAAAATGCGCATTTCAAGTAAATTTTCAATGAAAAATAGTATTCCTTCAAAGAAAAATACTCTATGTCCAACCATTCTTGATTAACAAAAGAAAACGCATAATACTAACAAATTTCATCCACAGAATTTTTCTGAAATGAATCCCAATATCAATTGCATCCCAAAATAAAGAAATTTTCACATGAAAAAAAAACCACACAAAATTTTTATCCCATCTGCTTTCAATTGACTTTAAAGGTCAAAAATTATACAATGTATGAAAATGTTTTAGGGAATAAAGTATACGTTATTCCATGAATGCAAGAAATCATTATTACATCCAATGACTTTCAGGAAAGAGAGATATGGGAAATAACACAAAAGGGGAGATGAATTAAGAACTGGGGTGTTAGCTGAGCACTAGGGTAAAAGTGTCCAAACGTTCTCAGAAAATACAACACTGGACCACTGACAACTTACCCCATGACATTCCCACCCAAGGTCTGTCTATCCTCTACCCAACAATTTGTGATCAGTACCTCCAGAACTGTAGAAAAAAGACTCTCCCACGATGGTGTTATGTGGAGGGAACATACTCCTAAATTTAATGACCCCGTTTATTTATATAGTTTCTCTAAAACATTCCAGAGTATTCAGGTTGACTGAGAACCAGTTGCAGTGAAGACTAAAAGGCTACAAAGGAGGTGGGTAGGTGGGTAGATCAACCCAAGATGCACCACAGACTCCAGTGACCACCATCATTCCAGGTTTCAAAGCACTGTGTGCAAAAAAATAGCCCAGATGGGGAAAGCCCATGGAACAAGTTCTGCCTCTGGCCAGTTTCCACTTCTGCACCAGGGATGGGTCCACATGTCTCTGCATGAAACACAGAGGGGACACTATAGCTTAGGGGGTAAGAGACCCAAGGATATCTGGACAGTCACTCACCAGGCAGGTAAACAGATTTCCTCCAGTCTGCAAGGCAACACAGGAAACGGTGAGTTAAGAATCAGAATGTCTCCTACAAACGTGACACAGAAACTTCTGGGAAAAGGATGTAACATACCAAGATCTCCTTGGAGTTCATCTGAAAAAAGGTGAAAAATACTCTTAAACTCCCATCACTAAGAGCAGCAAAGACTGCACCTGAAAAACTCACAAGAGCATCTGTATGTCTCCTAGAAGATCTAACTCCAGACCCCTCAAGCCTCCAGAGCCCTACCTGTCCTCTCTGGTCCTCCTCAGCCCCCTGCTCCTGGCCAAGGGCCTACTGTCTGCTTCTCCTCTGCACCAGCTTCCACAAATGTTGGCCTTGGCCCTGTCCTGCCTTACCTCTGGCCTTCAGTGCCTCCTCCTTTATCTGCTGGTCCTCCTCCTGTTCTCTGTGTGGTTTCTCCCATTCCTGCATCTCCTGGAGCTTTGCAGTATGTTCTCTCATGATGTAAAAGGCAGCCCCAAGGAGTAGGAGCATCAGCACAGTCAGGATCACCATGAAAGCTAGCTTCCAGGGAGAACTCCAAGAGAAGAAGGGTTCTGTGCCCAGCCAGACACCCCATCAGGGCACTGCTCAGGACGGCCCAGCCCAGCACACACAGGGATCCCCAACCAGATAATCCCACCCTTCTAGGAGCGGGAAGTAGTACTGACCTGGGATGAACATGGCCATTGCCTTCTCCTGGCCCAAGATGGGGTTGAGGACTGAGCAGGTCACATTCCCTGAAGAGCTGTCCCTCACCACAAGAATTGCCTTTATGGTGAACAGCCCTTGGGCTTGGGTCTCAGAGAACGTCAGGAACTTCTCTCCACTTAGAGCTCTCCACTGCACTTGGGGCTTTGGGAACCACCCCGAGGCCATGCACACAATTTGAACCCATCCTTCTCTGGCTCTGTGATGTGCACTTGAGGGGCAGAGCCTGCACCTGAAGAGAAAAGCTGGAGAACCCAGGGAGGCCACCCAGAACCCAGAGATTCCAGCAGAACCTTCCTGTACACAACTCCAGGGAAGCATTGCATTTTGGGGGCTTCTTGGGGGAGTGATCCCTACAAGAATTAATGTAAGGGGTCCTGCCATGGGGATCATGGGGACCTGTGACAGGTCCAGAGGATAGGCACTGCTCCCTACCATGAGGGTGGGAATTCCATCACCCAGAGGGGTAGGAGGAATTTCATTCCATGATCCATCTTTCTCTGCTCTTCTCAACTCACACACTCTCCAGGGCATCTTCAGGAACACCCACTGCCACTCGGTCATCACTTCCACGAACCCACATACCTCCTGAGCTTGCTCCCTAATATCCACATCTCTGGTTTAGCTGTGCCAGGATTCCTCACAGATATTTCATGTTTGGCCCCATCTGTGACAGGATAATGAGGAAAATACCCCAATCTTTCAGTCTTCCTTACATCCAGCCAGCCCTCTGCCACATATTGTTAATGCCTTCACACTCTGCTTCTGGGCCCCAACCTGTGACTTGACTCAGCCCCTGAGAGTTCAGGGAATGGGACTCTAGCAGAGGTGGAAACTGCTTGTGCCATTGCCCTGTCCTCTGCCACAGGACAGACATCTTCAGGCTAGTGCAGCATTTCCAGCTGAAGCTGTCCTAGATTAACCAATAGCCACCTGGACAACACCAGCTGAGCAAACCCAGCCAAGGTTTACTGGCAGGACAAAATAGATTTAAAGTAAGAGGCTTATTGTCCCTGTTGCAAATAGGGAAAGAGAGTCCCTTCCCATCCTTTTTTTGTAACATTTACTTGAGGAAACTTGTAATTCTGGGTGTTTTCTCTAATCTTTGAAATGTATATAAGTACTTTAAAACAAACAAACAAAAAAACAAAGAGGTCTTTTGCCAGCTCTGTGATCCAAGAATGTGTTTCTCAAGGACCCAGGAGCCCTCTCTTTGAACTGCTCACACCAAGGAGGACAGCAGACCTCGCTCTCCTTTCTTTGCCAGGGTAGGAGCCTATCCTCAGTGGGCACCTTGATCCACATGTAAAATCACCGCCTTTCATCATGATGGGAGAATTGGTAATAAATAAATAAATAAATAAATAAAAACACTACTGTAAGTTTTATTTGTCTGCAAAGCTCTTCATCTCTCCTTCTATTCTGAATGATTCCCTTGCTGGATTCTTGGCTGCAGATTTTTTTTTTCCTTTTAGCACATTTGAATATATCACACGGCTCCATTCTGGCCTGCAGAGTTTCTGTTGAAAATTCCACTGAGTATATGTGAAAGTGTTGAATCACTATATTGCACACCTGAAATGAATATATAACACTCTGTGTTAACTACACTGGAATCATATTTCATTTTATTTTTAAGCTAGGAGAATTTGGTTTTCCTAATAATAAAGCCAATTAGCTAACTTACATGCTCACCCAATTCCTAGGTGGTGCAAATATTTGCACCACCTAGGACAAATTGTGCTGGCAAGTCCAGCTACTTGAGAGATCATAACTGTTGATCCTGAGAATGTATATAGAATGAGTTTTGTCTGCATATGGAAAAGATGAGATTTCTTCTGTCCTTGCATTTCCTTTTTTTTTTTTAAGATTTTATTTATTTATTTGACAGAGAGAGATCACAAGTACGCAGAGAAGCAGGCAGAGAGAGAGAGAGAGGAGGAAGCAGACTCCCCGCTGAGCAGAGAGCCCAATGCAGGACTCAATTCCAGGATCCTGAGATCATGACCCGAGCTGAAGGCAGTGGCTTAACCCACTGAGCCACCCAGGCACCCCTGTCCTTGCATTTCTTGATAGAATCTCTGTGATGTACAGCACATTGTAGTTAATGCTAATTTAATAATAAAAAGGAGCTTTCTTCCTACTACCCTAGAGACAAGATTCTGAGTTGAAAGATTATGGGTTTTTTTGGGAGATTTTGGGGGGTTCTTTTTTTGTTTTGTTTTGTTTTGTTTCAGCGTAACAGTATTCATTGTTTTTGCACCACACCCAGTGCTCCATTCAATACCTGGCCTCCCTAATACCCACCACCTGGTTCCCCCAACCTCCCACCCCCCGCCCCTTCAAAACCCTCAGGTTGTTTTTCAGAGTCCATAGTCTCTCTCATGGTTCACCTCCCCTTCCAATTTCCCTCAACTCCCTTCTCCTCTCCATCTCCCCTTGTCCTCCATATTATTTCTTATGCTCCACAAATAAGTGAAACCATATGATAATTGACTCTTTCTGCTTGACTTATTTCACTCAGCATAATCTCTTCCAGTCCCGTCCATGTTGCTACAAAAGTTGGGTATTCATCCTTTCTGATGGAGGCATAATACTCCATAGTGTATATGGACCACATCTTCCTTATCCATTCATCTGTTGAAAGGCATCCTGGTTCTTTCCACAGTTTGCTACTATAAACATTGGGGTACAGATGGCCCTTCTTTTCACTCCATCTGTATCTTTGGGATAAATACCCAGTAGTGCAATTGCAGGTTCCTAGGGGAGCTCTATTTTAATTTCGTGAAGATAGAAGACCATTCCATGCTCTTGGATCAGAAGAATAAACATTGTTAAGATGTCTATACTGCCTAGAGCATTTGTCATTCTGATCAAAATTCCACCAGTATTTTTCAAAGAGTTGGAGCAAATAATCCAAAATTTTGTATGGAATCAGAAGAGACCCCAAAACACTAAGGAAATGTTGAAAAACAAAAATAAAACTGGTGGCATTATGTTACCTGATTTCAAGCTTTACTACAAAGCTGTGATATCCAACACAGCATGGTACTGGCACAAAAACAAACACAAAGACCAGTGGAACAGAGTAGAGAGCCCAGAAATGGACCCTCAACTCTATGGGTGTCACGCTCTCCCTGCCTGCAGAGATGACGCAACACCAACACACACACAGGTCGATGCACAAGCTCTTGTTTATTCCCTGGTCGATCTTTCTCCTCCCCCTGCGGGGAAGTTCCCTTGCCTTATATAGGACATAACATCCAATCACAGAGGTGTTCACGTGAACAGGAGGTATCTAGAGCTTGTAGACAGTGGTGGCATAACAGCCAATCACAGAGGTGTTCACATGACAAGCATGAGGTCATGTGTGGCCAGGGCAGCTGTCCGTGCTGCTCGGGCTATGTAGCCGGCGCCATCTTAGGGGCACGACCCCGACATATGGGCAAATAATCTTTGACAAAACAGGAAAAAATATACAGTGGAAAAAATACAGTCTCTTCAATAAATGGTGCTGGGAACTCTGGACAGCTATATGTAGAAGAATGAAACTCGACCATTCTCTTACACCATACACAAAGATAAAATCAAAATGGATAAAAGACCTCAATGTGAGATGAGAATCCATCAGAATCCTAGAGAAGAACATAGGCAAGAACTTCTTCAATATCAGCCACAGCAACTTCTTTCGAGATATATCTCCAAAGGCAAAGGAAACAAAAGCAAAAATGAACTTTTGGGAGTTCATCAAGATCAAAAGCTTCTGCACAGCAAAGGAAACAGTCAACAAAACAAAGAGGCAACACACAGAATGGGAGAAGATATTTGCAAATGACAGTACAGACAAAAGGTTGATATCCAAGATCTATAAAGAACTCCTCAAATTCAGCACACACAAAACAGACAATCATATCAAAAAATGGGCAGAAGATCTGAACAGACACTTCTCCAATGAAGACAGACAAATGGCTATCAGACATATGAAAAAATGTTCATCATCACTAGCCATCAGGGAGATTCAAATTAAGACCACATTGAGATACCACCTTACACCAGTTAGAATGGCCAAATTAGGAAGACAGGAAACAACGTGTGTTGGAGAGGATGTGGAGAAAGGGGGACCCTCTTCCACTGTTGGTGGGAATGGATGTTGGTGCAGCCTCTTTGGAGAACAGTGTGGAGATTCCTCAAATTAAAAATTGAGCTTCCCTAGGACCCTGCAATTGCAGGGTATTTATTTATTTATTTATTTTGGGTATTTACCCCAAAGATACAGATGTAGTGAAAAGAAGGGCCAACTGTACCCCAATGTTTATAGCAGCAATGGCCACGGTCGCCAAACTGTGGAAAGAACTAAGATGCCCTTCAATGGATGAATGGATAAGGAAGATGTGGTGCATCTATACTATGGAGTATTATGCCTCCATCAGAAAGGATGAATACCCAACTTTTGTAGCAACATGGACAGGACTGGAAGACATTATGCGGAGTGAAATAAGTCAAGCAGAGAGAGTCAATTATCATATGGTTTCACTTATTTGTGGAGCATAGCAAATAACATGGAGGACAAGGGGAGATTGAGAAGAGAAGGGAGTTGAGGGAAATTGGAAGGGGAGGTGAACCATGAGAGACTATGGACTCTGAAAAACATTCTGAGGGTTTTGAAGGGGTGAGGGTGGGAGGTTGGGGGAACCAGGTGGTGGGTATTAGAGAGGGCACATATTGCATGGAGCACTGGGTGTGGTGCAAAAACAATGAATACTGTTATGCTGAAAAGAAATAAAAATTTTTTTTTAAAAATACACAACCTAACCCTACACACAAAGGAGCTGGAGAAAGAACAACAAAGAAACCCTAAACCCAGTAGGAGAAGAGAAATCATAAACATCAGAGCAGAAATCAATGAAATAGAAACAACAACAAAAAAATAGAACAAATCAATGAAACTAAGAGCTTGTTCTTTGAAAGAATTAATAAGATTGACAAATCCCTGGCCAGACTTATCAAAAAGAAAAGAGAAAGGACCCAAATAAATAAAGTCATGAATGAAAGAGAAGAGATCACAAACAACACCAAAGAAATACAAACAATTATAAGAACATACTATGAGCAACTCTATGCCAACAAATTTGACAATCTGGAAGAAATGGATACATTTCTAGAGACATATAAACTACCACAACAGAACCAGGAAGAAATAGAAAACCTGAATAGACCCATAACCAGTAAGGAGATTGAAACAGTCATCAAATATCTGGGGACTAAAAATATATGTTTATAAAAAATAAAAAATTTATAAAAAAAAAGACTGAGTTCTAAAAATTAAATATCTCACCATGAAAATGAAAAAAAAAAAATCTCCAAACAAACAAAAGCCCAGGGCCAGACGGCTTCCCAGGGTAATTCTACCAAACATTTAAAGAAGAATTAATTCCTATTCTCCTGAAAATGTTCCAAAAAATAGAAATGGAAGGAAAACTTCCAAACTCATTTGATGAGGACACCATCACCTTGATCTCAAAACCAGACAAGGATCCCATCAAAAAAGAGAATTATAGACCAATATCCTTGATGAACACAGATGAGAAAATTCTCACTAAAATACTGGCCAATAGCATCCAACAGTACATTAAAAGGATTATTCACCACGACCAAGTGGGATTTTTTCCAGGGCTGCAAGATTGGTTCAACATCAGCAAATCAATCAATGTGATACAATACATTAAGAAAAGAAAGAATAAGAACCATATGATACTCTCATAGATGCTGAAAAAGCATTTGACAAAGAGGAGCATCCCTTCCTGATTAAAACTCTTCAAAGTGTACGGATACAGGGCACATACCTCAATATTATCAAAGCCATCTATGAAAAAAAACACTGCAAATATCATTCTCAATGGAGAAAAATTGAAAGCTCTTCCGCTAAGGCCTGGAATATGGCAAGGATATCTGTTATCACCACTGCTGTTCAACATAGTATTAGAAATCCTAGCCTCAGCAATCAGACAACAAAAAGAAATTAAAGGCATCCAAATTGGCAAAGAAGTCAAACTATCATTCTTTGCAGATGATATGATACTATATGTGGAAAACCCAAAAGGCTCTGCTCCAAAAATGCTAGAACTTGTACAGGAATTCAGTAAAGTATCAGGATATAAAGTCAATGCACAGAAATCAGTTGCATTTCTTTACACTAACAACAAGACAGAAGAAAAAGAAATTAAGGAGTCAGTCCCATTTACAATTGCACCCAACACCATAAGATACCTAGGAATAAACCTAACCAAAGAGGCACAGAATCTGTACTCAGAAAACTATAAAGTACTCATGAAAGAAATTGAGGAAGACACAAAGAAATGGAAAAATGTTCCATGCTCCTGGATTGGAAGAACAAATATTCTGAAAATGTCTATGCTCCCTAAAGCAATCTACATATTTAATGCAATCCCTATCAAAATCCCATCCATTTTTTTTCAAAGAAATGGAACAAATAATCCTAAAATTTATATGGAACCAGAAAAGACCTTGAATACCCAAAGGAATATTCAAAAAGGAAGCCAAAGTTGGTGGCATCACAATTCCAGACTTCAAGCTCTATTACAAAACCAGACACACAGATCAATGGAACAGAATAGAGAGCCAGAAATAGACCCTCAACTCTATGATCAACTAATCTTCAACAAAGCAGGAAGGAATGTCCAATGGAAAAAAGACAGCCTCTTCAACAAATGATGCTGGGAAAATTGGACAGCCACATGCAGAAAAATAAATTGGACTATTTCCTTACATGACACACAAAAATAGACTCAAAATGGATGGAGGACCTCAATGTGAGAAAAGAATCCATCAAAATCCTTGAGGAGAATGCAGGCAGCAAGCTCTTTGACCTCAACTGTAGCAACTTCTTCCTAGGAACATCACCAAGACAACAGAAGCAAGGGCAAAAATGAACTATTGGGTTTTCATCAAGATCAAAAGCTTTTGCACAGCAAAAGAAACAGTTAACAAAACTAAAAGACAACTGACATAATGGGAGAAGATATTTGCAAATGATATCTCAGATAAAGGTCTAGTATCCAAAATCTATAAAGAGCTTAGCAAACTCAACACCCAAGGAACAAATAATCCAATCAAGAAATGGGCAGAGGACATGAACAGACATTTCTGCAAAGAAGACATCCAGATGGCCAACAGACACATGAAAAAATGCTCCATTTCACTTGGCATCAGGGAAATACAAATCAAAACCACAATGAGATACCACCTCACCAGTCAGAATGGCTAAAATTAACAAGTCAAGAAATGACAGAAGCTGGCCAGGATGCGGAGAGAGGGGAACCCTCCTACACTGTTGGTGGGAATGCAAGCTGGTGAAACCACTATGGAAAACAGCGTGGAGTTTCCTCAAAATAATGAAATTGGAGCTACCCTATGACTCAGCGACTGCACTACTGGATATATATCCTAAAGATACAATCATGGTGCTCCAAAGGGGCACGTGCACCCGAATTTTTATAGCAGCAATGTCCACAACAGCCAAACTAGAAAGGAACCTAGATGTCCATCAACAGATGAATGGATAAAGAAGATGTGGTATATATATACAATGGAATACTATGCAGCCATCAAAAGAAATGAAATCTTGCCATTTGCGTGACGTGGATGGAACTAGAGAGTATTGTGCTTAGTGAAATAAGTCAATCGGAGAAAGACAACTATCATATGATCTCCCTGATATGAGGAAATGGAGATGCAATGTGGGGGGGGTTGGGAGGGTAGGAAAGGAAAAAATGAAAGAAGATGGGATTGAGAGGGAGACAAACCATAAAAGACTCAATCTCAGAAAGCAGACTGAGGGTTGCTGGGGAGAGGGGGGATGGAGAGGGTACTGGGGATATGGACAATGGGGAGGGAATGTGCTATGATGAGTGCTGTGAAATGTGTAAACCTGGCGATTCACAGACTTGTACCCCGGGAATAAAAATACATTATATGTTTATTAAAGTAAATACATAAATTAATTTGTTAAAAAAAGATTAGCCAAACATGGCACAGATGAGCTGAACTCCCTGAATGCCAGATTTAAAAAATCCTTGTTCTTATAGGCCACTGAGATCTCTATCTCTGCATTACACAACATTATGGCAGCAATCTGCAGCTTACACATAAAATCCATATATCTACCACTAAACAACCAATTAAAAAAAATAATAACCTGTGAGTACCTGAAGTCCCTTGTCCCCAAATCTCCTCACTCAGCTGGGTCTATATCCAAACCTCTCTGACACTAGAGTGCTCCTTTCCCACCACACTGCCCCTACATGAATGCAGAGGGCCATCCTCTTCACCCCATAACTACATCCAGGCCTCCAATCTTGTTCACCTTCCATACACCGTCCATTACAGCTGCCAAAGCAAACCTGCCCTCACACACCTCGCTCCACTGCTCTGTTGAAAATTCCCTCAACCCTGCATCTAAATGGCATAAGAGCACACAAAGCCTTTGATGGTCTGGTATTACCACCCCCACTACCCCGCAAACGAAATTCCTATCCACTTCCTCCTCAATCCCACCATCTGCACCTGTCAGGGAGTACACAGTCCAGACCTGGGACAATTCGGTTGATTGCTCAGAACCACAATCATCATGCTGTGTATGCGCCACACAGATCCATCAACCGAAGGCCATTTCAGAACACTGTCTGCTTCACTCAAATATCTGCTCAAGTGTGTGTTACTCATGGGCTTCTCCTGACAAATCCCGTCTCTGTGCACCTGGACAAGGAACACCTCTATATTCCGGAGAGTCACCTCTAACCACCCTCCCATTCACCTCCACACCAATCATGTGGCCTCTCTCTATGCCCAGACTCACCAGCCACACTCCTTCCTCAGGTGTCTCATGTGGGTGTTCTTCTGCTTGGAACTCTCATTCCTAAAATATTTATTTGGCTAAATCTCTACACACCACCATCTAACATTATCTATAACCTATTTGGCTATTTATTGTCTGTATAATATAAACTCTACAGGGCATGGACCTTTATTTGTTACACCAAGATACCCAGGTGCAGAGAACATAGCTATCACGTACCAGGAGTTCTATATATTTAAACTGAATAAATGAAGAGTGAAAGACCCACTTTCCCTCTTGTATAAATTGAGGGCTATTAACTTAGACCCTGAGGTGGCTCTGAATTCCAATACTGCAGATCTCTAAATATAGACCAACAATCCACCTGCCACCTTCAGTTCCACACTGGCCTCTTCATAGAAGATTCTCATTTGGAAGAAGCAGGTATACAGCCTGTTGTCAAAAGCCTGGACATGGTGAATGCGCACAGCAGCCTCCCCCTGGGTGAGGAAATCCTTCACCAGTGAGGTTCGCCCTCTGTACTCAGCCAACTGCTCTTCTGTCTGCTCCCGCTGGTTTTGATAGATGAGCACTGCTCCTGAGAACTTGGAGGGGAACCACCACAGCTCCATATTCTCCACATCCATGGCTGGGGACACAAGACACGGCAGTGTGATGTCCGCACCCAGCACTGCCACAATGGGTTCGGAGGGGCCAATCACCATAAACTCCTCTGTGGACACAGACATAGGAGTGAGAAAGCTGGAGAGATGCAGGACAGGGAAGGAAACATGCTATCAGGAGGGAGACCCTGACTGAGGGACTCACTCAGCTGTGACAACTCCTAATGGGACAATTTTATCCTACAATTTTAAAACACACAAATGGTGTCAAAGATTCTCCTCAGCAGCAAGTGCTCCTGACTCCAGGCCCTTCCATGAAGGACGCTTTGACTCAGTCGTTCTAAACTTCCACAGGCATCACAATCACCAGGAAGGCCTGTGAAACACAGACTGCTGGGCTCTACCCCCAGGCCTCCTGGTTCAGTAGGTCTGGAGTGGGTCCAAGACTGTGCATTTCTAAGGAGGTGGTGAGAAGCTGATACTGATGTTCCAGGGACCACACTCTGAGAACCACAACTCTAACTTGCCTCCTCTTAGGACAGAACTGAAAACTTATCAAAGAGCACTACTATGGCCGAGTGGTAACATCCTATTCATTGTAGCACACCTGAAACTTTCCTACACTTGCTCCTAAATTTATTATTTCTGTTTGTGTCTTTGTTCTCTGCTGAATTCCATGTGCACTAAAAACTAGACCTCACAGCTACTTGCATTAAAACCTGCCTTCACTCCACTGCTCACAGGACCCAACTCACTACCTGTTACCAAAGAGGGTTCATCACATTGCTCCCAGCCCCTCGAAACCCTGGTCTTCTGAGACCTGGTAGATATGTCACAGCAGGACACTTCTGCAGGACAAACCCCACCTGACAACCAAACACTGACTTCCCAGCTCCTGTGCTATTCAAATTTGGCTGAGTCACCATCTGTTTCACCTGGGGGATGACAATTACTAGTCTCCCTGTGACATCCTCCCTCCAGTCAGTGTCTGTGATCCTTTAAACCTAGAACCAAAACCATGTACCTCCTCTACCAAAGCCCTTCAATGATTCTGCAGTTGCCCAAGTGATCCTGAGCCCATTAAGGAAGACCCTCCCTGCTCTCTGATCCCAACTCCTGCTTCTCTCCCCCTCATTCACTCTGCTCGGGCCAACACTCACCTCCTCTGCTCCTTGAACACCAGGCACACTGCCAGCTTTGTCTGGCTGCTCCTCACTATTGAAAAGCTTTATCCATGGGATCCAGACAAGCTCCTCCCACCTCCTCTATGACTTGGTTCCCACCACACTGCATACAGTGACCACCTTATGGAGCACTGCTGCCTGCCCACTTGCCATCCTGCTCTACATCCTTGTCCCATGCTCTCTACTCCTCTAACAGATGTAGACTCTATGGGGTATTTCATACTCGCTGTCCCTGCCAGAATGTAAGCTCTATAAAGACAGAGACTGTCTGCTTTGTACACAGCGTAGCACCTAACATGTACTCAGTGCCCTATAAATATTTGTGAAATATACGTACCAGTAAAGCTAGGAAACAAAAAGCCAATAAAGCCAGGAACCCCCCCTCCCCAAAAAGAGAGAGAGAAACAATTACTTTCATAGTGAAATTCACATTTTACTTCAGAGACATAAACTCATTAGAGAACTGTCATGCTCCCCTGCCCGTATTTTGTAGTTCTGGGATTCTTCTTATGTGTTTAATTTCAAATAGCAGTTGGGGCATCTCCAGAATCTGGGTAGAGCCAGGGACTCCACCAACAGCCATCTGTCCTGATGAGACACCAGCAGAGCTCCAGGGCTCTCACCCACCCCAGGGAGACACAGGGAGGGGGAGGGGACACATTCACCTGCAGAGCTACCAGCAGGCAGCTGGAAGAGGAGAAGCAGGGAGGAGAGTTGGGACAGCAAAGAGCCCCCGCAGCAACCCTCCATTTCCTCAGATCTGGGAAGACACAGGGCAGGAGGCAGGTGAACACCTCCAGAGATGAAGCAGGGCCAGGCCAGAGCTCTGGTCCTCAGAGCAGACAGGAGGGCTCAGGGCTGGCAACAGTCCCCAGCAGGAGCACAGCCTTTCCTACAGCTCAGTATGCTGATGAGGTGGGGGCCCCACAACCCTGATGTGAGGAAAGCCTGCCCAGGCCTTTGGAAACTTTCCCAGTCTGCTCTGCCCACAGAACCACACCCTTCCCGCCTCAGCACAAAGGCCTCCTCCATGTTTGCGTAAGTCACAGGCCACCACAGAGGTCCAGGGACACAAGGTATAGACTCGGGGCCCTCCCAAAGAAGGACACACCAGCTCCTGTGTGTTGTTCTTCTGCTGCCCCCTAATTATGACCAGGGAATGACTGAGAAGCATGACAGCCAGACTGCGTCGTCCTCAAGGACACTGTGGCTCCCACCACAGGCACGTTGTTCTGGGGTCCTTTGATAGGTGAGTTCACCCTGATTTCCCCTCCTGCCTCCTGCAGCTCTTTTCTGCTCAGGACCAAGGATGTGGACTTGCTCATAGCTGAAGCCAGACAATTCCCCTCAATGGTTAATCATCATCTTCTCTATGTTTGAGGAGTTTCTGACTCAGGGTAAAGGATCCCAGCAGAGCAGTGGGAATCACAGGATAAAATGAGACCTGGTCAAAAAGAAGGGCTTCAAACCACTGACCCTGAGTGGGGAGGGGGCAGCCAGTGGTCCTGGGACAGATTCTGGGGCTGACTGCTAAGGTCTCCTCCACACTCAGCCACCTGCTGTGGAAATCACCTGAGGCAAGGTTCTTGACCTGCTCTGCCCCAGGTCCTATCTGCAGAGTAATAAGATCTCATCCCACTGTATAAGAAGTATCCTATGAATGTATGTATGGAGAGTTAGTGCACATTAGAACAGTGCCTGTTCCTAGGAAAGCTATAGAAATGTCATTAAGTAAATGAGTAAAGTGGAGTCCGCACTGTAGTTGGGTCATCTCAGAGCCTCATTATTATTTGCACCAGTCTCTCAGCACATCCAGGACCTCAACGTCCTCCTCCCAAGCATCTACTCCCCCACTTTCCTCTTCTTGTCCAGCAAGTGTCTTCAGAACCCACTCACCTGTTGAAAACCTGGGACTTCTGGAGCTCAATACTGTGAGACCTCAGCCAGCCCCAAATCTGCTCTCAGAGATTGCACATGCTCAAGCCCTGAAGCCTGCTCCAGATCCAACGTTGGTGCCACAGGCTCCTCTTGTCTGAGAGGCAGGTGGTTCCAGTAGAGCAGAGAAGCACAGCCGAACACAGGTTGCAGAGGTCTCAGTTGACCAGGAACTGGGACACTCAGCACTCCCAGACAGAAGAATCCTGCACTGATTCCTTCCACCATTTGAAAGTGAAAGCTTACAAAATGCAACCCTAGCAGACTCTGCCCTGCCCACTGGACAGTGCACTCTAGTTATCAGGAAGGAAACAGCATGATCAGAGCCACAGAAACAGGGCAGGTACAGATACATGGACCCATTCTGCAGGGCAACACACAGAGGCAGAGACTCCATAATCCTTTGTTGATCAACTGCTACTCTCCAGGTTGACTAGCTTCTAGACCAGAAGCAAGGTGTGTATGCGGCACAGCCAAGATTTAAAAAGCCCTATGCTTGGGGCTACTAGTACTTTCTTTTCACTACCAAAACTATTCTGTTGGTTGGTGAATCCTGTCAGCTGGTGAATGCTATGTGGCAAAAGACTTTGAAATGCCCCAGTGTAGCTGCTTTGCTTTTTATCACCAGGAGATAACCCAGGTGCTCCCCACAGTGGGGCAATAGAGGGGTTAAGCCTGAGCATCACAGAATCTTCCAGGACCAGCTCCAGGACACTGGCCCTGCCCCAGCTGAATGGACAGCACCCTGTGGCTTCCTAATACTATACTATCACACAAGACCTGGGTAGACCATTCAGCCCCTCCGCAACAGGCCACAGTATGCACCAGGCAAGGTGGATTCTGTGGTCTCTGAAGGAACACTGTGGAGCACTAGGGCTTCCGTTCCAGCCCCTCCCTTCCTGCAGTTCCCCATCTCAGTAAAAGACACCTGGGGTCACCCAGTTATGTCTGCCAGATTCTGGAGGGCCATTCCACCACACACACCACTTTCCCACCCAGTCTTCTGCCAGTGCACCAGAAAGTTCAAGACTCTTCTCTAATCCATATCTGTGGCTACCTTCTAGCTCCACATCCATCTCACTTCCCCCTCACCCAGACATGGTGTCCCTGCTTCCCCATGGGCCTCCCCTGCCCACCTCCAGCCTCGCCCTCTCAAGTTCATTTTCCATCCAAGGTTATAACCTCTCAAACCATCTTTTATCAGCTCTGCTTCACCCCTTCCAGGGATTCCCCCTGCTAAACCTCTTCTCTGTGGCTCCTGGGCCCAGCTTCCTCTCTGACTTCATTCCACTGCTCCCAGTGCTCCCTCCTGGCCTGGCAGCGTTCCTCCAGTTCACAGAGCTTTCCTAGCCTCAGATCTTCTCACAAGCCCTGGATGTTCCTGTTCTCTCTCATCCCCCAAACTGGTCACCATTCCAGTCTCACCTAAAGTGACCTCCCTCAGAGGGGCCTTCGACAACCTGCTCATCCCCATATGTGCCCTACACATATGCTTGTTGGGGTTTAGTGGTTCCCTGTGCTCCTCCACAGCCCTGACATGTGATCTCCTGTGGAATGTCCATGGCATCCACAAAGGGAGGCACTGTGTGTCCTGGTCACGGGTCCATGCTTTTGGCAGCCTGTGTTCACTCTCAATTGTTCTGAATGATCCACTCCATCTGTTTTCATGAAGCAAGGACTGATGGACCCACTGGTGCATGGGAGTGATTGGTTTCCACCCAGATGTCTGGTCTGAGATATTAAACTCTGGGCAAACCCAGGGCTTCTACATATACCTGAGTATATCCCACATTATCATTCCCAGAGGTCTATTCTGCCAATATCCACTTAGACTCAGGAGTATTGGGAAAATCTATCTCAAGTGAAACAAAAACAGAAGGGCCAATATTATCCTCCAGGTCCACCCTCCATTGCCACCACCAATCTCTGCCCAATGGAGAGATTCCTTACGTCCTGAGAACATAGTGTAATTTTGCAAAAAAGTCAGAGGGAAGAAAGCCAAATTTTATTGAGTACCTACTAAGTGCCAGGAACTGCACTACACAAGCTGTACTTATGACACTTCATTCTCACACATGCAGAGATGAAGGAAGACAGGAGTCCTGCCATCTAGTAATCTTTCATCCAGGAACTTCCCGGATGAGGGAGGGCTGGAGCTGCAGGGACAAGGTTCCCCGCACCCTCACACACCCCAGTCCTCAAACCCAGCCCAGACCAGGCTCCACACAACTCAGGGTGAAAGAGGAACAGGAAGGGGACTTTGGACTCAGACATGACCCAGCATGATTGGGCCAGAAAGCTTATCTCCCCTGAATGCAGCCCCTGGGTCCCATGTTGGGAGAAGAGGGGAAGGAATGACAAAGCACAGGGAAGGTTTTCCTGAAGGACTCTGGAGAGACACCCGAAGACACTGCAGGAAGAACACTAAACAGCAGGCTTCACTGTCCTCCCCCCACTCAGAAGGCTCAAATTCCAGCTGCTTTATCCACAAACACTGTTCATTGTCCATGAATGATTTTTCTTGCTCAAAATAAATTATCCTGATGGAAGTAGGATTAATATTATACTTTCGACTTTCACAGCCATATAATAGATCATATGTTTAGTTGCTTCAAGTTCTTCTGAGCAGTTCCAGAAAACATGCCATAAAACATGGGCTATGGTAAAATGAAATGTGATTTCATAATGTGCCAGTTGGAGGAAAGGATTAAACCCACATATTACAGACATCCAATAACACAATGTTTAATTTAGTTTTGGTGGCGGAGAACATCATTTTCTTTTAGCAAGATCATGTAACTACATTTTTCATGGTCTTTCATGAGATTTTCCTCTGCCAGATCATTTGAAGTAGCCAACACCTTTTTCATGTAGGTCAAGATTTATTAACTTGAATTCTCACTGTTCATACATATGCAGTTAGAGACCCTTCTTTAGTATTACAGTAGGTGGGAGAATAGCACAAGTGTTTGGTTTCTCTTCCCAGAGCAGCCCTGATAGTTTATACCAGGCTCAATATAAAGAAAAAAAGTAGGGGGCAAGCATGTACTAAACTCCTGGGCTTGGGGCATGCCCCAACTCCACGAGGAGGATCCTAAAGTTCAGGAGTCCCAAGGAGCAGGGAGTTCTCCTGCTGAACTCTCAGGGCAGACAGTGCATAAAGTATTTTTTCTTCTCTGCCTCTTTCCCTTGTCTTTTCCTTCCTCCCACTGTCCCTCCTGGTCACAGATGTCCTACCTCAGAGGACTCTGCTCTGTGGTTTCACAGCTATGGGGTACTCCAGCCACAGCCCACAGGACCAAGTAACCTTTCACTCATGCCTTTCCACCCACACCTTTTCGACCACAGGAGTCACGGGTGAGCGTTACCACCACTGTAAAAGCCAGGGTAACAGGCCCCACCAAGCTGCCTGGGCTCTGGTCTCCCTGAGAACCAATCCACACCCTCTTGGATGTAAACATGGATAGATATCTTTGGCATCTGGTGTGCTGTGCAGAGGAACCTTTGTTGGGTTTTGGAATCCTACTAGTTGTAAACAGAAAGGGGGAGACAAATGAGACAAAGGACAAAGGACTCATTCTGCCATGATGCTGACCTCACTCCTCCCAAGAATGATGGTTTTAACCATTCTTTCTGGAATTACATGGGCAGCTGGCCCACTAGTTTCAAAAGATTCCTCTTTTTTTGTGTGTGGATAATTCATATCACAACCATACCTTTCTTTCCTCTCCATTTTAAAGGAAATATACACATAGCCCATCTAAAAGTAATCCAGTGTCATAAAACCACAAGGTTTACTGAAGGAGGAGATGAACATGTCAGATAACATATTAACACATAGAGTATTTAAATATATACAAAGATCCCAAAGAGTATATTTATGACTTTATTGTTGGGGTAAACATTTTGTTAAATTTGAAAATTCCTCCACTACACTTACAATGTACTGTGAGCAGTGCAGGGCCCTCCTCCAAGACACAGTTCAGCTTAGATGTTTGTATCACTCAGTGTCCGGTCAGGAGGCAGAAACCACATCACTCATTTTAACATGGAAAATATGATATAAAGAATTATTAAGCAAAGGTTTTAACTATGAAAGAAGTAAAAGAAAGTTCTAAGGAAACCAGAAGTAGGAGATACAGGAAGTAGACGTTACCTCTAAAAACAGAAGACATTTGAGAAAATAAGCCTGACACTGTTTATTGGAGGAGTTGGAACTGGTGTCCTCATGTACGGAAAGAAGTTCACCAACATGCTGCAGACCAAGGCTGCTGGGCAGGAAAACTCTCACTAGAGAACTGGCAAGAGTCCCTGGGAGGCAGCCTTCTAGAACTGCTACAATGTACAATTGTAACTTGCTACAATGCCATACCCTTTTACTTAAAGGCGAGAGAAACTAGGTCTCCTCCAGGCCACTGGCAGTAACACTGTAAGATCAATGGGTGAAAACACTGACAGTGGGACATCTGAGTGGCTCAGTGGGACATCTGAGTGGCTCAGTGGGTTAAGCATCTGACTTTGGCTCAAGTCATGATCCCAGAGTCCTGGGAGCAAATCCTGCATGGGACTCCTTGCTCAGCGGGGAGCCTGCTTTTCCCTCTGCCTGCCACTCCTCCTGCTTATGCTTGCGCTCTCTCTCTCTCTCTCTCTCTCTGACAAATAAATAAAGTCTCTTTGAAAACATAGCAAAAGAAGAATAAAGCTTTGTCCCCAGCTATTGTCTTGCTGTATTCCCTCTGCTGCCTCCTAGGAATTCACAGTGCTGAGACAGCCAAAATCTGACCTGTATAGGCCTTCGTGGATGAAACCAACTGAAAAACAAAGAAGGAATGCCCAGAACTCTGGCCTCCTTTGAAGATTCTTGGCTGAAACTGGCCAGATTCTAACTGTGGCTCAAAGTTCTCATCTAGGGAGTAAATGTTTAAATTTCGAGGAGAAACAGGCACACGTGGTGCTCATGTACTTCATGAACTCCTAGCCTCCTTGCCCTTATCAACACGCTACCCCACATATTACTGTCCTGCCCATTAAGGCTACACTTTCCTCCTTGCTTTGTGCTTGCACTGGGTGTATTGATATGACCCCAATGAAGTGTGGACAAAGCTTGGCCTGGTGGCCTTTTGCCACTAGAGCATCTGTCCCCAGGCCTCTCCTCTCTCCTAGGAAGGTGTCTGGAGTAATCTTTTCTTTTGTTGTCTCAGGGTTTGCTAGCCAAACCCAACAGTGCCCTGACTGACAAAGGCTGTGCCAAGTGTGCCACATGGCAAAAAAGAAATGTTTATGACATCCAGTATCAGCAAGTAGGGCACATAGAGGGTAGATTTGAATCAAAAGGCAAAGAATGGATAATGGGCAGATTTCACACCTCTAGATCCTCAGCTTTCCCATACATCAGTTTACTCATACTGGAACTTCCACATAACAATATAACAACTCCACATTTTCACCCATTTACATGGCTACACCTACAAGTGAAAAACTTTTCACTCTTTCCCCAAAATGGAAAAGACAGGCAGTCCCAAGAATTGAATTGAACAGTTATATTTAGTTTCTTAAGTCCAGCCACAATCATTTGACTATTCTGTTACCTAGAGATTACATTTGAAATATCCCCATGGACAACTTGTATAAATCACACTGATAAGAAGAATGATGAAAGAAAATACATAATTAATACAAATGACCTGACAAGAAAGAAAAAAATATACAAAACTACTGCAGTCCTTTTCCTACTTTTGGTTACAGGCAGTAAGTAAGATCTGTGGCTTCCTTCTTCCACCTCCTATTCTGTATATTCTCATCTCTCCCATACCACAGCAGGGCAGAGTTCTGTATCTTAGAAGTGGACACACATTTATTCCTGAATGCCTGAGTCCTCAGTAGTCTGGCTTCCTTGTGTTTCCTGTGTTTTCCATCCACTTATACAAGTGAACTAGAAGTACCCAGAAGCCGTACATAGATCCTGGAACTGTGCTCATGGTCAAAGCTTTCTTCAATTCATCTGGGGTCTGAAAACGCTCTTCTTCATTCACATCTTTATTCTGGTAGCAGTTCTGTTCTCTCCAACTTCTGTTGAGTCACAAGGGAACCCAAATTCTCATCTTCCCATCCCTGAATTAATTGTAGCACTAGTATTTCACAAACAACAGATATATACTAAGGTCCATTAAAATGAGTAGGTCTCATTCATTCCAGAATAGGAAAGATATACAATAGAATATTACACTCCACTCCTCTTAAAGTTCATCAGCCATACATTTCTTCAGAAATGTTTAGATAGACAACACCTCTAGTCAGAGTGCACATTTCCTAAAACAAAGCTGGTGACTCACTCATAGCTTCTGGGTTCATCTGCACAACACAAACTGCATAAAATAAACACCATTTAATTCTCCAGAGTAATTCAGACCTCATCTCATTTCATATCAAAACAACACAAAGACTCCACAAAATAATATTCATGATCAAAAGAAACATGGCTTCCTATAGCAAAATTCAGTCAGCCTTATTACAGCTGAAAAAGTCAACATTTATCTTCTATTACCTGATCATAATTTCAGAGTGGTTGGATCCAGCCCCCCATCTGGCTCCAGATTCAGCATGGAATCTGCTTGAGATTTTTAACCTTCTACCCACTCCAATTGCTCTAGATAAATAAATAAATAAATAAATAGAATCTTTTTATTTTTTTAAGATTTTATTCATTTGAGAGAGAGACAGAGATAGTGAGAGACAGCAAGAGCAGGGAGGAGAGGGAGAAGCAGTGTCCCTTCTGAGCAGGGAACCCAATGTGGAGCTTGATGCAAGCACCCTAGGGTCATGGCCTGAGCCAAAGGCAGCTGCTTAAGAAACTGAGCCACCGAGGGGCCCCTACAATCTTTTTTTTAATTAAAAAAAAAAAAAAAAAAAAAGGAAAGGAAAGAAACCAAACTGTGGAAGTAGCCGAGATGTCCCTCAACAGATGAATATATAAAGAAGATGTGGTTCGGGCGCCTGGGTGGCTCAGTGGCTTAAGCCTTTGCCTTCGGCTCAGGTCATGATCTCAGGATCCTGGGATAGAGTCCCGAATCAGGTTCTCTGCTCAGCAGGGAGCCTGCTTCCTCCTCTCTCTCTCTCTGCCTGCCTCTCTACCTACTTGTGATCTGTGTCTGTCAGATAAATAAATAAAATCTTAAAAAAAAAAAAGAAGATGTGGTTCATATATACAATGGAATATTATTCAGCCATCAGAAAGGATGAATACCCACCATTTGCACTGACCTGGATGGAACTGGAGGGGATTATGCTAAGTGAAATTAAGTCAAGCAGACAAAGGTCATATGGTTTCACTCATATGTGCAACGTAAGGAATAGCATGAAAGACATTATGGGAAGGAAGGGAAAACTGAGGAGAGGGAATAAGAGAGGGAGAAAAACTTTGAGGAACTATGGACTCCAAGAAACCATTTGAAGATTTCAGAAGGGTGGGGGGGGGGGGGGGGGGGGGGGGGCGGGGGGGGGGATGGGGTAGCCTGGTGGTAGATATTAAGGAGGAGATGTGTTATGATGAGCACTGGGTGTTAAATGCAAATAATAAATCACAGAACACTAAACTAATGATGTACTGTATGATGACTAACATAATATAATAAAAAATATTTTATCAGTATGCTTCATGGGGAAAATATTTTAAAATTAATTAATCTGATTAAATCATGCACATCAATTCAGCAGAGAAGGGGAAATGCTAAATATGATTATTTGATCATCACTTTTCACATACATCCCAAGAATCAGCGAGGCTCTCTAAGGAGCCTCACACATCTGGACCCCTGGTTTCCTTCACCTCTGGCTTCCCCTTCTCTGCTCTCACATTTTATATCCCTGATCATAAATAGAGGGTGCCTAGGGGCACCTGGGTGGCTCAGTGGGTTAAAGCCTCTGCCTTCGGCTCAGGTCATGGTCCCAGGGTCCTGGGATCGAGTCCTGCATCAGGCTCTCTGCTCAGCAGGGTGCCTGCTTCCTCCTCTCTCTCTGCCTGCCTCTCTGCCTACTTGTGATCTCTGTCTGTCAAATAAATAGATAAAATCTTTAAAAAAAATAGAGGGTGCCTAGGTGGCTTAGTGGGTTAAATCCTCTTCCTTCGGCTAAGATCATGATCTCAGGGTCCTGGGATCGAGTCCCACATCGGGCTCTCTGCTCAGTGGGGAGCCTGCTTCCTCCTCTCTCTCTCTGCCTGCCTCTCTCTGCCTACCTGTGATGTCTCTCTGTCAAATAAATAAGTAAAATCTTAAAAAAAAAAAGAAATCTGACTACCTCCTGAGCATCCTCTCTATTTTCCACATCCCCGAGGGTTACCTCTGCCTGAATTCCTCACAGATGCTTCAAACTCAAATCCTGAACAGATTCATACTTGGTCCCATCTTTGATAGCCTGATGATGAAAATATTCCAATCCTTCAGCTTTCCTCACAGCCAGCTCACCCTCGGTCACATACTGTTAGTGCCTTCACACACTGCTTCTAGGCTCTATCATGTGACTTGGCTCAGCCATTGAGAGTTCAGGGAATATGACTCCAGCAGGGGTTGGAAACTGCTTTTGCCATTTGCCTTGCCCTCTCGCATGAAAAGGACATGCTCAGGCTAGCACTGTCTTCCTAGCTAAAGTTGTCCTACACCAGCCAAGAGCCAGCTAAACAAACCCATGTGAGCAAACCAGCCAAGGTCCACTGTCAGGACAAATAAAAATTAAGGCAAAAAGGCTTAATTGTCCTTGTTGAAAATAAGGGAAGACAGTCCCTTCCTTTTTTTTTTTTTTTCATCATTTATTGAGAAAACTTGTGACTGTGGGTGCTTTCTCTCCTCTTTGAAACGTATGTAAGTCCATTGAAAAACACAGATAGGCCTTTTGCCAGCTTTCTGATCCAGGAATGTCTTTCTCAAAGATCTGGGAAACTTCTCTTTGAACGGCTCACTCAAGGAGGACAACACCCCTCTCTCCTCCTTCCTGTGCCAGGGTATAGGCCTAACCTCAGTGGGCACCTGGTGGGCACCAGGATCCTCGTGTAAAACCACTTCCTGTTATAAAAATGGGAGAATTGTTTTCTTCTAGTGAGGCCAACTAGCTAACATAGATGGTCACCCTATTACTATGTAAATCTAGGGTGAACTGTTTGTGACAGATGGTGCTGTCAGGTCCACTTACTTGAGAGCTAGTAACCATCTATCCTGAGAACATATGTGTAATGAGCTGTGTCTGCACGGCTATGGAAAAGAGTGATTTTCTTTGCCTTTGCATCTCTTCAAAGATTGCCTATGATACACATCACATTTTGGTAAATCTAATTCTATATAAAAGGGTTTTCTTTCCCACTATCTGTGTGAAGGAGATTTCTCAGAGATTTCCTTTTAATTGTATTTCCCCAACATGACCATAAATGCATGAGCAAACCCAGTTAAGAGTAGCCAAATACTGCTCCAAATGGCTAACAGACACATGAAAAAATGTTCAACATCAATAGCCATCGGGCAAATAAATATCAAAACGACATTGAGGGGCACCTGGGTGGCTAACTGGGTTAAGCCTCTACCTTTGGCTCAGGTTATGATCTCAGGGTGCTGGGATTGAGCCCTGCATAGGGCTTTCTGCTCAGCGGGGAGCCTGCATCCCCCTCTCCCTCTGCCTGCTGCTCTGCCTACCTATGATCTCTCTCTCAGTCCAATAAATAAATAAAATCTTTTTAAAAAACACATTGAGATACTACCTTACATCAGTTAGAATGGCAAAGATAAACAAGGCAGGAAACAACAAATCTTGGAGAGGATGTGGAGAAAGGGGAACCCTCTGACACTGTTGGTGAGAATGCAAGTTGGAGCAGCCACTTGGGAAAATAGTGTGACAATTCCTCAAAAAATTAAAAATAGGGCTACCCTATGACTCCACAATTGCACTACTGGGTATGTACCCCAAAGATACAGATGCAGTGTTCCCAGGGCACCAGGATCGAGTCCAGCATTGGGCTCCCCACTGAGCCTCTCTACCTACTTGTGCTCGCTCGCTCTCTCTCTCTCTGTCAATTAAATAAATAAACTTTTAAAAATTATCCTATAAAAAAAAGACACAGGAAAGAAAGGCATATTTTATTGAGTACCTCCTAAGTGCCAAGAAATAAGCTATAAAAGTTATATTCACAAAACACGATTCTCACACATGCAAACGTAGATGAAGAAGTCAGTCCTGTCATCTAATAACCTTTTATGCAGGAACTTTCCAGAGGAGGGAGGGCTAGAGCTCCAGAAACTCTGCTCCACACACCCCTCCACACCTCAGTCCTTAAGCCCACCCCAGCCCCCAACTCTGTACAATGCAGGGTGAAAGAGGAGGAGGAAGGGGACCTTGGACCCAGCAGTGATGCAGATGATAGAGCCTGAAAGCTTATCCCCCTGCATACCCACCCTTGGACCCCATGTTGAAAGGGGAGAGGAAGGAACAACAAAGCACAGGGAAGATTTTTCTGAAGGATAGTGGAAGGATATCTGAAGACACCTTGGAAAGGAAACAAAACAAAAAGGCAACAAACTCCACTGCCTCCTCCAGCTCATCAGGCTTACATTCTGGCTGCTTTATCTACAAACACTGTTCATTGACCATGAATGACTTTTCTTGCTCTAAATATAGATTATTCTGATGCTAATTGAGTTAATATTATACTATCTACTTTAACAGACATACAATTCTTTTTTTTTAATTTTTATTTACTTTTTAATTTCTTTTCAGTGTTCCAGAATTCATTGTTTATGCGCCACACCCAGTGCTCCACATAATATGTACCCTCCACAATACCCACCACCAGGCTCACCCAAACCCCCACCCACGTTCCCTCCAAAACCCTCAGTTTGTTTCTCAGAGTCCACTGTCTCTCATGGTTCATCTCCCCCTCCAATATTTGTTTTAATTCAATTATTGACATATAGTATATTATAAATTTCAAAGGTAGAATTAAGTAATTCATCAATTACATATAACACCCAGTGCTCATTATATCAAGTGTTACCCTTAATGCCCAACACTCAATTACCTCTTTCCCCCAACTCCCCTCCTCTCCAGCAATCTTCAGTTTCTTTCCTTTGGTTAAGAGACTCGTATGGTTTCCCGCCTTTCTGATGTTTAGTTGCTTCAAGTGCGTTTGAAACAGTTTCAGAGAAATACCTAAGCCAGAAAACTAGAGCTAAGATAAAATGAGTTATGATTTTATAATGTGCCAGTTGGTGGAAAGGTTTAAACCCACTTATTAAAAACATGAAATAAAGTTTAATTTATTCTAAATTTTTATTAATTTTTTAATTTGAGTATACTTGACAATGACACATTCATTTCAGGTGTACAACATTGTAACTTACAAGTTAAACATTATGCTATGCTCACCATGAGTGTACCTCCCATCTAACTGGGAGCCTATCTCTCTCTCTTCACCATGTTGGCCCGTCTGCCCACCCCACCTCCCTCCTGCAACCAAGGGCTTGTTCTCTGTGTTTATAGACCTGATTCTGCTTTTGTTTTTTGTTTATTTATTTGTTTGGTGTTTTAGATTTCACATATGAGTGAAATCATATATTTGTCTTTCCCAGTCTGACTTATTTCACTTAGCTTAATACCTTCTATGTCTATCCATGTTGCCACAAACAGCAAGATTTCATCATTTTCTTGGCTGCATACATAATATTGCATTGATTATAGACCTCCTCCTCCTTATCCATTCATCTGTCAGTGGACTCCTAAGTTCCTTCCGTATCTTGGCTATGATAAATAATGCTGCAGAACACATAGGGATGCATACATCTTTTCCAAATTAGTGTTTTCATTGCCTTTGGGTAAATACCTGATGAGAGAAAACAGAACAAAGGCTCTACTTTGCGGCAGCTTGTAGTCTCCAGGCTTATAGATGTAACACTCCTGCAGCTCCCTCAAGGACTTCCTTTCATGCTTTACCGCTATAGCTTTGTTCTCAGTGTTGCTTCCCTAGTAGCAAGCCCCTCAAAGTCCTGGAAGACTTGCTTCCAAATTCCTTAGAGACTTCATATTATTGCTAACCACCACTAAATAAAAAAAATATATAATCAATTGCACCTCACAATACCCATGCAACTCTTTCTGCCCATGGGTCCTGTCCCTGTGCTAAGCATCTTTTTGCACCAAAAACATTTCAAGAATTATTTCTTGACTGTTTGCTCTCTGGCCCCACATCAATATCCATAGTAACATTATTGGAGCACATGGTCTTTCTATTGTTAATTTTTTGAGGAACCTCCATACTCTTTTTTCACACTGGCTGTACCAATTTACAATCCCACCATCAATGTACAATGTTCCTTTTTCTCCTCATCCTCACCAATACTTCTTATTTCTTGTATTGGTTTTTGCCATTCTGACAGGTGTGAGGTGATCATCTCCTTGTGGTTTTGATTTGTATTTCCCTAATGATGAGTGATATTGAGCATCTTTTCATGCGACTACTGGTGATCTGTATGTCTTCTTTGGTAAATATCTGTTTAGGTCCTCTCTGCATTGGTTAATTGGATTGACTGGGGGTTTTGGGGGGTTGACTTGTATGGGTTCTTTATATGTTATGGATATTAACACCTTATGGGATAGATCATTTCCAAATATCTTCTCCCAAAGAAGGTTACCTTTGTTTTGTTGATGGTTTCCTTAGCTATGCAAAAGCATTTTGTTTTCATGTATTCCCAATACATTGTATTTCTTACCATATCCCTTGTCTGAGAAGATATATCTAGAAAAATATTTCTATGGCTGATGTCAGAGAAATTATTCTCTATATTTTCTTTTTCATTTATTTACTTGAGAGAATGAGAAAGCAGAGACAGAGCACAAGTGGAGGAGGAGGGGCTGAGGGAGAGGGAGAAGCAGACTCGTCCCTGAGCAAAGAGCCCAAAGCAGGGCTTGATCCCAGGACCGTGAGATCATGACCCGAGCCAAAGGCAGACTCTCAGTGGAGTGAAACATGCAGGCACCCTCTGTATTTCCTTCTAGGAGTTTTATTGTTTCAGGTCCACTGAAATATGTTTTTAATCCACTTTGACTTTTTCTTCTACACTGCACCACAAAGTGATCCAGTGTCATTCACTGATATGCAGCGCCCACTTTTCCAAGCATCTTTTTGGAAGAGACTCTCTTTTCCCAGCTGTATGTTCTTGCTTTCTTTGTAATAGAGTCACGTACCATAGATTTGTGAGTTTATTTCTGTGCTCTCTATTTTCTTGCATTAGCCTAGGTGTCTATGTTTTTCAAAGTATTGTACTGCTTTCATTACTACAACCTTGTACTATATCTTGAGACCTGAAATTGTGATACCTCCAGCTTTGTTCTTCTTTTTCAAGAATGCTTTGGCTATCAGGGTCTTTTGTGGTTCCATCAAAATTTTAGTATTGTTTGTTCTAGTTTTGAGAAGAATGCTATGGATATTTTTATAAGGATTGCCTTGAATCTGTAGACTGCTTTGGGCAGTAGGTATGGACATTCTAACAATATTAATGCTTCCAATTCACAAGTGTGTATATCAGTGGGGAATCTGCTTCTCCCTCTTCCACTCTCCCTGCTTGTACTCTCTCTCTCTCTTTCAAATAAAGAAATACAATCTTTTTAAAAAGAATAGAAGGGGACGCCTGGGTGGCTCAGTCAGTTAAACAGCTGCCTTTGGCTCAGGTCATGATCTCAGGGTCCTGGGATTGAGTCCCACATTGGGCTCCTGGCTCAGTGGGGAGCCTGCTTCTCTCTCTACCTCTGCCTGCCACTCTGCCTGCTTGTGAACACTCTCTCTCTTTCTGAAAAATAAATAAATTTAAAAAATTTTTTAAAAAGGATAAAAGGATGTTGAATTTTGCCAGACGAGTTCTTTCTATATCTATTGACATGATCATACAATATTTTCCTTTATTATGTAGCTGAAATTTATCACATTCATTGACTTGCAAATATTGAACTATCCTTGTATCCCCAAACTAAATTTCACTTCATAATGGTGAACGGTTATTTTAATGTATTGCTAAATGTGGTTTACTAATATTTTCTTGAGGATTTTTCCTCTATGTTCATTTGGGATTATGGCCTGTCTATTCTTTTTCTATGATGTTTTTCCCTGGCTTCAATATCAGATTAATTTTGCCTTCCTTGAATTTATTAGGAGTGTTTTCCTCTTCTGTGGTTTGGAATAATTTGAGGAGAATTGTTGAAAGCTATTCTGTAAATGTTTGGTAGAACTCACCCATGAAACCACCTGTCCTGGATGCTTGTTTTTTGGTAGTTTTTTTTTTTTTTTGCATTTTTTAAATTAATTTATTTATTTTCAGCATAACAGTATTCATTATTTGTTCACCAAACCCAGTGCTCCATGCAATTCGAGCCCTCTATCATACCACCCACCTGGTACCCCAACATCTCACCCTCTCGCCACTTCAAACCCCCCTAAGGTTGTTTTTCAGAGTCCATAGTCTCTCATGATTCACCTCCCCTTCCAATTTACCGCAACTCCCTTCTCCTCTCTAACACCCCTTGTCCTCCATGACATTTGTTATGCTCCACAAATAAGTGAAACCATATGATAATTGACTCTCTCTGCTTGACTTATTTCACTCAGCATAATCTCTTCCAGTCCCATCTATGTTGCTACAAAAGTTGGGTATTCATCCTTTCTGATAGAGGCATAATACTCCATAGTGTATGTGGACCACATCTTCCTTATCCATTCATCCGTTGAAGGGCATCTTGGTTCTTTCCACAGTTTGGCAACCATGGCCATTGCTTCTATAAACATTGGGGTACAGATGGCCCTTCTTTTCACGACATCTCTTTGTGGTAAATACGCGGGAGTGCAATGGCAGGGTCATAGGGAAGCTCTATTTTTAATTTCTTGAGGAATCTCCAGACTGTTCTCCAAAGAGGCTGCACCAACTTGCATTCCCACCAACAGTGGAAGAGGGATCGCCTTTCTCCACATCCCCTCCAACACATGTTGTTTCCTGTCTTGCTAATTTTGGCCATTCTAACTGGTGTAAGGTGATATCTCAATGTGGTTTAAATTTGAATCTCCCTGAGGGCTAGCAATGATGAACATTTTTTCATGTGTCTGATAGCCATTTGTATGTCTTTATTGGAAAAGTGTCTGTCCATATCTTCTGCCCATTTTTTGATATGATTGTCTGTTTTGTGTGTGTTGAGTTTGAGGAGTTCATTATAGATCCTGGATATCAACCTTTTGTCTGTACTGTCCTTTGCAAATATCTTCTCCCATTCCATGGGTTGCCTCTTTGTTTTCTTGACTGTTTCCTTTGCTGCACAGAAGCTTTTGATTTTGATGAAGTCCCAAAAATTGATCTTCGCTTTTGTTTCCTTTGCCTTTGGAGACATATCTTGAAAGAAGTTGCTGTGGCTGTTATCCAAGAGATTGCTGCCTATGTTCTCCTCTAGGATTCTGATGGATTCCTGTCTCATGTTGAGGTCTTTTATCCATTTCGAGTTTATCGTTGTGTACGGTGTAAGAGAATGGTTGAGTTTCATTCTTCTACATATAGCTGTCCAGTTTTCCCAGCACCATTTATTGAAGAGACTATCTTTTTTCCACTGTATATTTTTTCCTGTTTTGTCGAAGATTATTTGACCATAGAGTTGAGGGTCCATATCTGGGCTCTCTACTCTGTTTCACTGGTCTGTGTGTCTGTTTTTATGCCAGTACCATGCTGTCTTGGTGATCACAGCTTTGTAATAAAGCTTGAAATCAGGTAACGTGATGCCCCCAGCTTTATTTTTGTTTTTCAACATTTCCTTAGCAATTCGGGGGGGTCTCTTCTGATTCCATACAAATTTTAGGATAATTTACTCCAGCTCTTTGAAGAATACCAGTGGAATTTTGATCAGAATGGCATTAAAAGTATAGATTGCTCTAGGCAGTATAGACTATTTAACTATGTTTATTCTTCCGATCCAAGAGTATGGTCTTCCATCTTTTTGTGTCTTCTTCGATTTCTTTCATGAGTCTTCTGTAGTTCCTCGAGTACAGATTCTTTACCTCTTTGGTTAGGTTTATTCCCAGGTATCTTGTGCTTCTTGGCGCTATAGTAAATGGAATCGATTCTCTAATTTCCCTTTCTGTATTTTCATTATTAGTGTATAAGAAAGCCACTGATATCTGCACATTGACTTTGTATTCTGCCACGTTGCTGAATTGATGTATGAGTTCTAGTAGTTTGAGGGTGGAGTCTCTTGGGTTTTCCATGTAAAGAATCATGTCATCTGCGAAGAGAGAGAGTTTGACTTCTTCATTACCAATTTGGATACCTTTTATTTCTCTTTGTTGTCGATTGTTGTTGCTAGGACTTCTAATACTATGTTGAACAAGAGTGGTGAGAGTCAGCATCCTTGTCGTGTTCCTGATCTCAGTGGGAAGGCTGCAAGCTTTTTCCCATTGAGGATGATATTTGCTGTGTGTCTTTCATAGATAGATTTGATGAGTTTCAGGAATGTTCCCTCTATCCCTATACTTTGAAGCGTTTTAATCAGGAACGGTTGCTGGATTTTGTCAAATGCTTTTTCTGCATCAATTGAGAGGATCATGTGGTTCTTCTCTCTTCTCATATTAATTTGTTGTATCACATTGATTGATTTGCGAATGTTGAACCATCCTTGTAGCCCAGGGATGAATCCCACCTGGTCATGGTGGATAATCTTTTTAATGTGCTGTTGGATCCTGTTGGCTAGGATCTTGTTGAGAACCTTAGCATCCCTATTCATCAGTGATATTGGTCTGAAATTCTCCTTTTTGGTAGAGTCTTTGTCTGGTTTGGGGATCAGGGTAATGCTGGCTTCATAGAAAGCGTCAGGAAGTTTTCCCTCTGCTTCAATTTTTTGAAACAGCTTCAGGAGAATAGGTGTTATTTCTTCTTTGAAAGTTTGGTAGAATTCCACAGGGAATCCGTCAGGTCCTGGGCTCTGGTCTTGGGGGACATTTTTGATCACTGCTTCAATCTCGTTACTAGATATCGGTCTATTCAGGTTGTCTATTTCTTCCTGGTTCCATTTTGGGAGTTTATAGTTTTCCAGGAATGCATCCATTTCATCTAGGTTGTTAAGCTTATTGGCATATAACTGTTGATAATAACTTCTGATGATTGTTTCGACTTCCTTGGTGTTCGTTGTGATCTTTCCATTTTCATTCATAATTTTATGAATTTGGGCTTTCTCTCTTTTCTTTTGGATTAGTGTGGCCAATGGTTTATCGACCTTATTGATTCTTTCAAAAAAACAGCTTCTAGTTTCATTGATAGATTCTACTGTATCTCTGGTTTTGTACCTCATTGATCTCAGCTCTAATCTTGATGACTTCCCTTCTTATATGTGGAGTTGGTTTGATTTGTTGTTGATTCTCCACTTCTTTAAGTGTAGAGACAGCTGCCGTGTTCTGGATTTTTCAATTTTTTTGAGGGAGGCTTGGATGGCTATGTATTTCCCCCTTAGCACCGCCCTTGCTGTACCCCATAGGTTTTGGACCAAACTGTCTTTATTTTCATTGGTTTCCATGAATTGTTTCAGTTCTTTGATCTCCTGGTTGATCCAAGCATTCTTAAGCAAGGTGGCCTTTAGGTTCCAGGTGTTTGAATCCGTTCTGAACTTTTCTTTGTGATTGAGCTCCAGTTTCAAAGCATTGTGATCTGAGAACATGCAGGGAATGATCTCAGTCTTTTGGTATCGGTTGAGTCCTGATTTGTGACCCAGTATGTGGTCTATTCTGGAGAAGGTTCCGTGTGCACTTGAGAAGAATGAGTATTCTGTTGTTTTAGGGTGGAATGTTCTGTATATATCTATGAGGTCCATCTGGTACAATGTGTCATTCAATGCTCTTGTTTCTTTATTGATTTTCTGCTTTGATGATCTGTCTATTTCTGAGAAGGGCGTGTTAAGATCTCCTACGATTAGTGTATTCATATCAATATGACTCTTTATCTTGATTAACAGTTTTCTTAAGTAATTGTCTGCTCCCATATTTATAATTGTTAGATCATCTTGGTGGATAGTCCCTTTAAGGATTATGTAGTGTCCTTCTGTATCTCTGACTACAGTCTTTAGTTTAAAGTCTAATTTATCTGATATGAGAATCGCTACCCCAGCCTTCTTTTGAGGCCCATTAGCATGAAAGATGCTTCTCCATCCCTTCACTTTCAGTCTGGGTGTATCTTTAGGTTCAAAATGGGTCTCTTGTAGACAACATATGGATGGGTCCTGTCGTTTTATCCAATCTGCAACCCTGTGCCATTTTATGGGCACATTTAGGCCATTCACATTGAGGGTAATTATTGATAGATACATTTTTATTGACATTGAGTTACCTTTGAAGTCTTTCTTTCTGTAGATTGTCTCTATATTTCTGTTCAATGCTATTCTTAGGATTTTTCCTCTCTATAGAACCCCCCTTAATATTTCCTGCAGTGTTGGTTTGGGGGTTGCATTGTCTTTTAAGCCTTGCAGGTCCGGGAAACTCTTTATCTCTCCATCCATTTTGAATGTCAGTCTTGCTGGATAAAGTATTCTTGGCTGCATGTTCTTCTCATTTAGTGCCCTGAATATGTCTTTCCAGCCTTTTCTGGTTTGCCAGGTCTCTGTAGACGGGTCTGATATTATTCTGATAGGCTTCCCTCTGTAAGTAAGGAGCCTCTTTCCCCTGCGGCTTTCAAGAGATTATACCTACAATTATAATTCCTCAATTTGACTATCAGGTGTTGTGATGTTTTTTTGGAATGTATAATCTTGGGTGGACACCGTTCAGCCTCTAGTACATGAACGCTGGTTCCACTCATGAGATTGGGAAAATTTTCCTGAAGAACTTGTTCCACTATATCTTCTAGACTTCTTTCTTTCTCCTCCCCTTCAGGGATTCTAATAATTCTGAGTTGGAACGCTTCATGGCATCATTTATTTCCCTGATTCTGCTTTCATGGTTTCTAAGCTGTTTGTTCCAGGCTTCCTCCTGATCCTTTCTCTCTATATGTTTGTCCTCCAGATCACTAATTCTATCTTTTGTCTCAGTTACCCTAGCTTTGAGAGAGTTTAGATTAGATTGGAACTCATTGAGAGCATTGTGAACCTCCTCCCTGGTAGCTTTCAGCTCAGCCCTAACATTGTGAACATCCTGTCTGGTCGTTTTCAGTTCAGCCCTAATAATTCTGTTTGGTCCTTCATGGCTTTCTCCAACCTAGCTATTGCTTGGATAATTGTTAGCCTGAATTCTCTTTACGACATATTGTCTATGTTGATAGCCGTTAGCTCTGTTGCAGAAGGTCCATCCTCTGTATTTTTCTTCTGTTGGGCCTTCCTCCTCCTAGTCATTTTGGTGGGAGATGACTGAACAGATGTATCTGGATGTATCAACTGTGGTGCAGTCAAGGTGCACCCTGGAACACTTCTGAGGAATCAGGATTCCCCACCAAAACGAGAGACAAAAGAAAAGAAAAAGAAAAAAGAGAGAGAGAGAGACAGGAAAGAAAGGGAAGATGAAAGAGAAGGTTCAGCACAAATGCACCCCAAGGTAAGATTTATGGAGTAGACAAACAAAAACAGACAAACATAAAGACTGATACAAGTATAAGAGAAAAAAAATATATATGCAAATAAAGGAAGAACCTCATCAAAAGGAACCCCAAGTGTAAGATTTATATGCTATCAGGACAAACCCCAAAACACAGAAACACTGGTGGAAGAAGATGGGAGAGTTCTTATAAAGTCTCAGTGTCTGCGAGGAAGGTTGTTTTGATTCTTCCTGGATGTATCTTGATATCTTTGTTAAAGGACTCAAGTTTCCTAAGATAAAGGGGGATTAAAAATTGGTTTACCTATAGGGATAGTATTGATTGGGGAAAGGGGATTACCTTGAAGTTTAACTCCATATGAATATTAGAAGATAAAAATAAAAAGGAATAAACTAGACTAAGCTAAACTAAAATTTAAAAAAAGAATTCAAAAAATAGAAATGCAAAAGAAAAACATAGTGTATGTATCAAAAAGTTCAGGTTAGAAGGGTATTATGAAATTTGATGTACTGTACAGCTCGCTGTGATGGCAAATAGGTTAAAAAAATTACCTATGTATAAAAGAAAATGAACCAGAATAGTGGGAACGAGTGAAAAATAAAAGTTTTCCTATAAAGTAGTGGTTGTTCTCTTGTAGTCCTTTTTTTTTTTCTCTTTTTTTTTTTTTCTTTCTTGGTTTGTTTTCTG
>NC_081561.1:28925133-28925883 GCF_022355385.1 Mustela nigripes | reverse complement strand
TCAGGCTTTTGTTCTCTGGCGGTTTTTATGTTTGTTCACTTTTTTTTTTCCTCTCTCACTTTGACTGCTTTTGCTGGTTTTTGTAGTTTTAGAGGAAAACAAACCGCACCCTGATCTCCTTCTCAGAGAGAAGCCTCAGTCTGGCTGCAGAGCCTAAATAAGTTTCCCCTTGGCCGCTGGCAGAGCAGGTTCTGAGTCGCGGTCCCTGGAGTTGCAGGATCTTTTGCTTGTACCCAAAGCCAAGGCAGTGGTGGCTGCTGGGCAGCTCCAGACCACCAGAGAGGTTCCAAGCAGCAATTGCACACTGAGATTTTCCCGCTGGCCTGGGCTGGGAGTGCCTCGTGTTTCTGGGTCTAAGCGCGCCCAGCTTGTGCGCACCAATTTCAGGGGAGACTGTGGGTCGTGCGCAGGTCTCAGGCTCTGAGAATAGGGCGCAGGTCCGAAAGCTCCAGGCTGGGCCTTCCACACACCTCTCTCGGGGGAGTGTTTGGTCTGAAACAATGGCGCGTATCAAAGGGCGCCAGCTGGGCCTTTGTATCTCTCTCAGGGGAGTATCTCATGCTCTATAGCAGGGCTCTCGCATTCTGCCACCCAGTGTGGCTCCCATCCCCTCACAGGAAATGGACCCCACACATTCTAGGGGCGCGCTGGTGGCTTAGGGACCAAGAGCTGGTTTCTCCGAGGCACTCTCTCTGCCTCAGCGCCAGGGACTTAAGCCCTTGTCTCTAGCCGCCTGGATTCCCACAATCC
>NC_081561.1:28920665-28925033 GCF_022355385.1 Mustela nigripes | reverse complement strand
TTTGGAGTGTTTTCAACCAGTCTCTAAATTAATGCTGATCCCCAGACGCAGGGTACTCTCGCTTGTATTGGGGTATTACTTTCCAACCGGTCTCCTCTGGTGGCTCCCTCCCCCTTTTGTTTATCTTCTAATATCAGTCGTCATTTCCACTCTGCTTTACCTGCTCACTGGCATCTTCTGCCCCTGTAGAGATCCAGATGTGTATAATTCTGACCTCAGGCTGATTTCATGGGTGATCAGAGTTCTTTGGTAGGTAATCAGCTCACTTAGAGGTACAGGCTGAAAAGATGCCTCTTCCTACTTCCCCGCCATCTTGTCCCCCCTGTATTTTACAACTTTTACTCATTATACTGAGCTCAATTTATGAATATTTTTTTCCAGGTAAAAAAGTCCCACTAACATTTATTGTAAGGCTGTTTTGTTGGTAATAACCTCCTTTGTCCTTTGTTTATCTAAGAAATTATTTATCTCTCTCTCAGATATGAAGGATAATCCTCCTGGGTAGATTATTCTCGGTTGTAGGGTTTTTATTTTTCCCTTTCAACATTGTGAATATATTATGTCACTTGCTTCTGACTTGCAAAGAACTTCATTTCTTTTGACCCTGTGAAGATGAAGGATTCACTGGATTATCTTCCACTGCAGGCAAATGCTTAAAGAATGGTTTTCTGCTTTTTTGCTATTGGAAACAGGTGGAATATGACAGGACACACACACACACACACACACACACACAGTGAGAGTATCTGTTTGGACATTCAGATTCATCCTCCTCTTAACCAGCATGACACTCGTTGGCGAGCTGAATTCTACCCTCGAAGCCTGCTAAGGAGAAACTCAAGGGCACAACAGGAAGAATCAGGATCCCCTGAGCCCACAAATCTGCCCCTCAAGTGTGCACAGCCACTCCCAATGGAGATTGTCTTCCCATAACTGAAATAACCCACCAAAGGTACCTTTAAGAACTCCTTAAGATCCTTATCTCTCCCAAGGGTTGGGGCCTGCCCAGACCCACCTAGAGATAGGCTACAGGTGCACAAGGCCAGGGGCTCCTGCCCCAGCACTCTCTAAGTGGGCAATCCACTCTGCTTCCAAAGTCTCAGTTTCCAGAGGAAGTGAGGATACAACATTCCCACTCAAGCCCTGAGTTTATGAAGGCAAAGGACTTAGACCAAGGACAAAGTCATTGTGATAGAAACTTCAGTAAATTTATTATACTCATTAGTCAGGAATAGGTAAATAAGAAATTACCAGAAAAAGAAGCAGAGAGAAAGATGATGTAAGAATGGCAATAGGAGGAGGAAGGAAGAAGGGAGGGATTAAGGGAGAATGAAGAGAGGGAGGTAGAAAGAACAGAGGGAGGGAGGGGAGAAAAGGTAAAAAAGAAGTAGCAAATTCCTCCTAACATTCATCCCTGATATATCTGGGGACAAAACACCTGGATCAGACTCAGGTCTGCTCAAGTGTCTCAAGCACATTCCCCAGGTGCTGCAATGTCAGTAAATGATTTGCTGAGAATGAGTGCACCTATTGCCCATGTGGGTGACCAAGTCAGTGACCTGGGATGAATTTACTCCTTCTCCCTTTGTAAATACTGAATCAAGTAAGTGCTGGTGGGAAGGATGTGAGTGCCGAGTTATGGGAAAGGGCTTGGAGACCTGGCACTTTCGTCTCTCACCTTGAAAGAATGAGAGGAGGGTGGCCTTGGGCAGAAAAGGCAGGAGAGTCCCTGACCAACCCTGAGAGGTTGATACCAACCATCCCCAGGATGTCCCACACCTTGTTACTTTATGTCAGGGCGACTTGTCTCCATAGGCTGAACTGTAGGTAAAGTTCTGAGACCAGGCTCCCACTTGCTACTGACCTTCACCAAATATTCAGGCCCACTATATGCCAGTGCTATTTTACGCTGAACTTTAGCTAATTTATTTCAGCAAATTACTTCCTTGAATCTTGAGAGGAAAGTCTCTCCTCATTTGAAAGTTGTGAGACAGAAGCTCAACAATAGGAGGGGACTTACCCAGGGTCACATGGTTAGGTGGCCTAAACCTGCAGGAGCAGGGTCCATGCTATAGCTCAGCTAGGCTCTAATCAAATGGCACCAGACAGGGGTTACCAACACTAAGACTGCTCCAGAAGTTTGGGGCGCAGGAGGATAGAAAGAAATCATATTAGAACGTCTTTTTTTTTAATTTATTTTTTATTTATTTTCAGCATAACAGTACTCATTGTTTTTGCACCACACCCAGTGCTCTATGCAATCCGTGCCCTCTCTAATACCCACCACCTGGTACCCTCCTCCCACCCCCTGCCCCTTCAAAACCCTCAGATTGTTTTTCAGAGTCCATAGTCTCTCATGGTTCACCTCCCCTTCCAATTTCTCCTAACTCCCTTCTCCTCTCTGTCTCCCCATGTCCTCCATGCTTTTTCTTATGCTCCACAAATAAGTGAAACCATATGATAATTGACTCTCTCTGCTTGACTTATTTCACTCAGCATAATCTCTTCCAGTCCCGTCCATGTTGCTACAAAAGTTGGGTATTTGTCCTTTCTGATGGAGGCATAATACTCCGTAGTGTATATGGACCACATCTTCCTTATCCATTCATCCGTTGAAGGGCATCTTGGTTCTTTCCACATTTGGCGACCGTGGCCACTGCTGCTAAAAACATTGGGGTACAGATGGCCCTTCTTTTTACTACATCTGAATCTTTGGGGTAAATACCCAGGAGTGCAATGGCAGAGTCATAGGGAAGTTCTATTTTTAATTTCTTGAGGAATCTCCACACTGTTCTCCTAAGTGGCTGCATCGACTTGCATTCCCATCAACAGTGTAAGAGGGTTCCCCTTTCTCCACATCCCTTCCAACACATGTTGTTTCCTGTCTTGCTAATTTTGGCCATTCTAACTGGTGTAAGGTGATATCTCAATGTGGTTTTAATTTGAATCTCCCTGAGGGCTAGTGATGACGAACATTTTTTCATGTGTCTGATAGCCATTTGTATGTCTTGATTGGAAACGTGTCTGTTCATATATTCTGCCCATTTTTTTTAATGTTATGTTAGAACTCCTATTATATAAACTTTTAATATTATCTCTTTTACACATGCTGGTTGTGTTTCTTTTTATAATCTGTACAATGTTATGACAAACGTGTTTGTTAATCCCTCCCTGATGCTTTATGTATATGCTCTTGCATTTTGTATCTTTTCCAAAGGTGTGCATGATCCAACGAGTCCATGGTTCTACTTGTGTTTTTCTAGTTTTCTGAGCACCATTTCTTGAAGAGACTATCGTTTTCCCATTGGGCATTCTTGACTACTTTATCCAATATTTGTTGACCATATATGTTGGGATTTAATTCTGGACTCTCTATTCTGTTTTATTGGTTGATATGTCTCTTTTTATGCCACCGCTAGGCTGTATTTTGTTACTATGATTTGGAATCATCTAGAATCAAGAAGTACGAAACCTCCAGCTTCATTTTATTTTTGCAGGAATTTTTGGGGTATTTGGAATCTCCTGCAGTTCCACACAAATTTCAGAATTATTTCTTCTATTTCCATCAAGAATGCCTTTGTTTTTTTGGATTGAGATCACATTAACTCTGTAAATGGCTTTGGGTAATATCATCATTTTAAAAGTACTTTTAAATACATTTTAAAAATTTCTTTCAACCCAAAGCATGAGCTGTCTGTCCATTTGCTTGTGGCTTCATCTTCTTTTCGCAAAGTGTTGTGGTTTCAATTGTACAGATCTTTGAGCCCCTTGATTACATATATTTCTAAGGATGGTATTTTGATGCTGTTATGAGTATAATAGTTTTCTCTATTTCTTTTTCTCATGCTCCATTATTAGTGTAAAGGAATGCCACGTATTTGTGTAAGTTTATTTTGTAACATTTCACTTTATCAAATCTCTGATTATAATAGAATTCAATTGACTTCTTAAGTTCTTCTATACTCAAAATGGCATCATGTGCAAATAGTGACAATTTTACTTCTTCCTTCTTGATGTGGATGATTTTTATTTCTCTCTCCTGACTAATTTTTCCAGCTAGGACTTCCACTACTATATTGAATAAGGGTGAGTAGCCTTCTCTGTTATGTTCCTGTTCTTTAAGGAAAGGTTTTCACTTCTTCTTCATTGAGTACAATGTTAGCTGTAGATTTCTCATAATGGTCTTTATAATGATGAGATACAGTCTTTGTTATTTTATTTAAATTCAGTTAATATATAATGTGTTATTTCCTGGTTTCAGAGGTAGAGATCAGTGATTCATCAGTCTTACATAATACCCAGTGCTCATTACATCACCTGACCTCACTCTCTATACCCAATCCATCAAGAGTTTTTATCATGAAAGAA
>NC_081561.1:28880867-28920165 GCF_022355385.1 Mustela nigripes | reverse complement strand
CCTCACTCTCTATACCCAATCCATCAAGAGTTTTTATCATGAAAGAATGGTGTATTTTGTCAAATTTCTTTAGGCAACTATTGGGAGGACCATGTGATTTTTATCCCTCATCTTATTGGTGTATTGAATTATACTTGCAGATTTTATATGTTGAATTATCTTTGCATCCCATTGATAAATCCCATCTGATCACAGCTATGGTCCTTTTAATGTGTTTCAACTTGGTTTGCTAACATCTATACTCATCAAATGTATTGATTTAAAGTATCATTATCTTGTTTGCTATCAAGGTAATACTCATTTTGTGGAATGGTTTAGAAACATTGCCTCTTCCTCAATATTTTGGAAGAGATTGGGCAATTTGTTTGATGCTGAAGGAGGTACCACAAAGCATTTTAAGCAGCAAACACAAAATCAGAACATTTAGAGGTCTGCTACAGTGACTGGGACTGTCCCCGGCTTAAAGACGCTCAGGTCAAGGACGCTGGGAAATCCCAGGTAGGACAGTTTGGCCTCAGGATCCCTGGGGTTACAAGAACAGGGGTGCCTGAGTGCAGCAGAGTTCCCAGGCATCACACTAGAGAAAATGACTGAAAATAACAAGTCTAGGCACTGGCTTTCTGCTCAGTTTTGTCATAAATTACAAACTGCTACATGGTCCCACTATTGCTCTCTGGGCAGGGGCCCAGCAAAGGCAGAAGTGTGCCAAGATGCACCTCCTTCCCCTGAGAGGAATAGCACAAGTATGCACCACAGGAGCCTGTAAAGTTTGAGACTTAAAACAGGATTTCATGCCTGAGATAAAAATGTTCAGTCATAGGCTGGGTAAACACAAAGTTTGTAAGGAATCCAGTTTGACAAAAGAGATTGACTACTCATCCGTGAGGGCTCACTGAAGAGTGGGGGAGGGTGCAAACTTTCAACTTCAGGTATAGATTGGGGCACCATCATATTCATCTCCCACCTGGTGCTGAAAGCCTTCAAGGAGCACATACTGCAATCTGGAGCCACCGGCACTGAGCCCAACCCCCTGGAAAGGGAGGGGAAATTCGTCCCCCCAGAAGTTCACTAAGAATCAGCACAAGAAGCTTCTCCCCCAGAAGACCAGCAGGGACTTCCAGTTAAGACCAAGGTTATGGAACATAGAGAACTCCAAAACTTCAGCCTGGGCTAAAACAGTTCATAGCATCTGCGAGTATTTGATGACAATGAAGATAATGATGATGATGATGATGATGATGATGATGTAGTCTTGGGGATTTATTTATCCATTCTCTTATTTTATCAGTTCTTTTTAAATTCTTCACTTCTTTTTTTAAGTGGACTCTTTTTAAAATTTTTTTTTATTTTTTATAAACATATAATATATTTTTATCCCCAGGGGTACAGGTCTGTGAATCGCCAGGTTTACACACTTCACAGCACTCACCATGGCACATACCCTCCCCAATGTCCATAACCCCACCCCTGTTCTCTCAACCCCCTCCCCCCAGTAACCCTCAGTTTCTTTTGAGAGATTAAGAGTCACTTATGGTTTGTCTCCCTCCCAATCCCATCTTGTTTCATTTATTCTTCTCCTACCCGCTTAACGCCCCATGTTGCATCTCCGCTTCCTCATATCAGGGAGATCATATGATAGTTGTCTTTCTCCCATTGACTTATTTCGTTAAGCATGATACCTTCTAGTTCCATCCACGTCGTCGCAAATGGCAAGATTTCATTTCTTTTGATGGCTGCATAGTATTCCATTGTGTATATATACCACATCTTCTTGATCCATTCATCTGTTGATGGACATCTAGGTTCTTTCCATAGTTTGGCTATTGTATACATTGCTGCTCACTCTTTTTTTTTTTTTTTTTAGGTTTTATGTATTTATTTGAAAAGAGATCACAAGCAGGCAGAGAGGCAGGCAGAGAGAGAGGAGGAAGCAGGCTCCCTGCTGAGAAGAGAGAATTGTGCCCTCCACAATACCCACCACCAGGCTCACCCAACCTCCCAACCCCCTCCCCTCCCCTCCAAAACCCTCAGTTAGTTCCTCAGAGTCCACAGTCTCTCATGGCTCATTTCCCCCTCTAATTTCCCCCAACTCGCTTCTCCTCTCCATCTCCCCATGTCCTCCGTGTAATTCTTTATGCTCCACAAATAAGCAAAACCATATGATAATTCACTCTCTCTGCTTGACTTATTGCTATTTTTGTCTTTTCTCTGTCTTTCATCTATTTTCCCCTGGACATAATGACTAGACAGAGAAATTCACCCAAAAGAAAGATCAGGAGACAGTAATCACTGCCAGGGATTGAATCAATATGAATACAAGTAAATTGTCAGAACTGGAATCAACACAACAATTATAAAGGAAATAGCATAGAAGACAGTAGAGAATCTCTTACTGGGGAAAAAAAATAACAAAAATATAATCAGGCTGAAATTTAAAAAGCTATTACTGAGGTGCAGTCTCAAAAGAGATGTATCAACTACCAAAACTGAAACTGGAAGGAAAAAACAAAAAACAAAAAACCCCAAAGCTTAACAGACCCATAACCAGCAAGGAAATTGAAGCAATAATAAAAAATCTAGCAATAAACAAGATTCCAGCCCAGAATCACCCAGAATTCTATCAAACATTAAAAGAAGAATTGATACTTATTCTTCTGAAACTTAAAAAAAAAAATAGAAATGGAAGGAAATTTTCCAAAATCATTCTAGAAAGCCAGCATTACCTTGATCCCAAAACCAGATAAAGACCCCACCACGAAGGACAATTACAGACAAATATCCCTGATGAATGTGATGCAAAAATTCTCACCAAGATACTAGTCAACAGGATCCAACAGTACATTAAAAGGACTATTTACCATGACCATATGGGATTTATTCCTAGGTTACAAGTCCAACACCTGTAAATTAATCAATGTAATACACTACATTAATAAAAGTAAGGGCAGGAAATGATATGATTTTCTCAATAGATGTAGAAATAGTATTTGACAATACACAGCATCTTTGCCTGATTAAAATTCTCCACAGTGGTGTGATAGAGGGAACATACCTCAATATCATAAAAGCCATCTATGAAAAATCCACAGCAAATATCATTCTCAATGGGTAAAAACTGAGATATTTCCCTTGAGGTTAGGAATACGACAGGGATGTCCCCTCTCACCACTGCCATTCAACATAGTACTGGAAATCCTAGCCTCAACAATCGGAGAAGAAAAACATAAAATAATTAAAATAAATAAATAAATAAATCCATAGGTTTTTTTTTAAGTTTTAAAGTTAAAAGATAAATAAATAAAAGGCATCCAAATTGGCAAAGAAGTCAAACTCTCATTCTTCACAGATGACATGATCCTCTCTGTGGAAAACCCAAAGAACTCCACTCCAAAATCGTGACAACTCATACAGCAAATCAGCAAAATAGGAGGATATAAAATCATGGCACAGAAGTCAGTTGCATTTATACACACTAACATTGAGAAATAAGAAAAAGAAATCAAGGAATCAATCCATTTACAATTGCACCAAAATTCAAAAAGGCTCCCCATTTAGCAAGGAACTTCATGCGGAACTCAATCTCAGGACCCTGGTATCATGACCTGAGTCAAAGGGAGATGCTTAACTGACTGAGCCACCCAGGCATGACAGAACAAATATTGTTGATATGTCTATTCTACCCAAAGCAATCTACATATTCCGTGTAATCCTTATTAAAAACACCATCAGGGGCACCTGGGTGGCTCAGTGGGTGAAGCCTCTGCCATCGGCTCAGGTCATGATCCCAGGGGCCTGGGATCAAGTCCCGAGTTGGGCTCTCTGCTCAGCAGGGAGCCTGTTTCTCCTCATCTCTCTCTCTGTCTGTCTCTCTGCCTATTTGTGATCTCTCTCTCTCTGTCAAATAAATAAATAAAATCTTAAAAAAAAAGTTAAAAAAAAATAAAAATAAAAACACCATCAACATTTTTCAAAGCACTGGAACAAATAATGCTAAAATTTGTATGGAACCAGAAAAGAACCCGAATAGCCAAATGAATGCTGAAAAAGAAAACCAAAGTTGGTGGCATCCATCACAACTCCATACTTCAAGCTGTATTGCAAAGGTGTCATCATCCAGACAGCATGGTATTGGCACAAAAACAGACACATAGACCAATGGAACAGAATAGAGACCCCAGAAATGGACCCTCAACTCTCTGGCCAACTAATCTTTGACAAAGCAGGAAGGAATATCCAATGGAAAAAAGATAGTCTCTTCACTAAAAGGTGCAGGGAAAATTGAACAGCCACATTGGAGGAATGAAACTGGACCATTTTCTTACACCATACACAAAAATAAACTCAAAATGGGTGAAAGTGCTAAATGTAAGACAGGATTTCATAAATATCCTAAAGGAGAACACAGGCAGGATCCTCTTTATACTCAGCCATAGCAACAGCCTGCTAGACATGTCTTCAAAGACAAGGGAAACAAAAGCAAAAATAAACTATTGAGACGTCATCAAGACAGAAAGTATTTGCACAGCAAAGAAAAAGGTTGAGAAAACTGAAAGACAGCATACATAATGGGAGAAGATATTTGCAAATGTCTTATCAGATATAAGGCTAGTATCTAAATCAATGCACAGAAATCAGTTGCATTTCTTTGCACCTGCAACAAGACAGAAGAAAGAGAAATTAAGGAGTCAATCCCATTTACAATTTTACCCAAAACCATATGATACCTAGGAATAAACCTAACCAAACAGGCAAGGAATGTATACTCAGAAAACTATAAAGTACTCATGAAAGAAATTAAGGAAGACACAAAAAAATGGAAAAATGTTCCATGCTCATGAATTGGAAGAACAAATATTGTGAAAATGTCTATGCTAACTAAAGCAGATATAAGACTAGTATCCAAAGTCCATAAAGAACTATCAAACTCAAAACACCCCAAAAATAAAAAATCCAGTCAAGAAATGGGCAAGAGACATGGACAGACATTTCTGCAGACATTTCTGCAAAGGAGACAAACAAATAGCCAACAGACATGTGAAAAATTGCTCCGCATCCTTTGGCATCGGGGAAATACAAATCAAAACCACAATGAGACACCACCTCACACCAGCAAGAATGGCTACCATTACAACTCAGGAAACAACAGATGTCAGTGAGGATGCAGAGAAAGGGGAAATCTCTTAAACTGTTGGTGGCAATGCAAATTAGTACAGCCACGCTGGAAAACAGCATGGAGGTTCCACAAAAAGTTAAAAATATAGCTACCCTACCCTACCCAGAAGTTGTACTATTAGGTATTTCTCCAAAGGTTACAAACATGGTGATCTGAAAGGGAACACGTACCCCAAAGTTTATAGCAGTGACGTCCACAATAACCAAACTATGGAAAGATCCCAGATGTCCATCAGCAGATGAATGGATAAAGAAGAGGTGGTTATAGATAAAAGAATAGAATATTAGTCATTAAAAGAATGATATCTTGCTATTTGCAATGATGTGGATGGAACTAGTGGGTTTATGCTAAGTGAAATAAGTCAGAGAAAAACAAATAACATATGATTTCAATCATATGTATAAATTAAGAATCAAAACAGATGAGCGTAGAGAAAGGAAGGAAAAACAAAATAAGACAAAATAATAAAGAGAGACAAACCATAAGGCTCTATTAACTATAGGAAACAAACAGTGTTGCTGGATGCAAGGTGCGTGGGGATATGGGATAAGTAGGTGTTGGACATTAAGAAGGGCACTTGATGTAATGAGCACTGGGTGTCACTTGCAACTGATGAGTCACTAAACTCTACCTCTGAAACTAATAATACACTAATGTGTATTAACTGATTTTATGTAAAAATAAAACTATTGTTCTTACTAAAAATAAATAAAAATAAATAGATATAAATGTTTGTTAGAATTCATTAGTGAAGCGATTTGACTATGAGGTTTTATGTTTGTTACTGATTCAAATCTTGAATTAGAAGCTAAAAGTGCATTAGGCCCTCCATTGAGCTCCCCGGGCCCACCCCTTGTGTGGAATAGGTGCCACCTGGACAAACCCCTTGCTTTTTCTCATTCTTGGGATCCCTTGTTCATATTAGAAAGAGGATCTGGAGGCACCAAAATTCAAAAAGGCTCCCCATTTAGCAAGGAGCTTGATGCGGAACTCAATCTCAGGACCCTGGTATCATGACCTGAGTCAAAGGGAGATGCTTAAGAGTGGAGTCTCTACTGTCTAGGGAAAAGGGAGAAAAGGTACAGTGATGGGACAGGTCCAAGAAGAATGATGCTGAGAAACCCTTCACTGCAGCTACTCACTGCAGAATGAATCCTACACAGCAGGATCACAGAGTAGGGCACAAGGATAGGTCAGCACGTGGAGCCCACCCAGGCCCAGTTGTTCTATGCCCAGCTCCTCCTCCACCCCCAAACCAGCCACAGCCAGGCTGTGGACACCTCAGGTCAGGCACTCTAGCCAACTCTGCCACAATCTCCTTAGAGAAACCTAGAGAGGACTCTCCTGGGAGGATCATGTTGGGTCCTGAGCCATGGCAGGAATAGTGGGACAAGTTCTGGTGGTTGAGAGCATGGGAGTCCTCAAGGCCATTCATTAGTCCCTCACCTCATAAAAGTCCAGGCCCTTTGGAAAACATGGAAGATCCTGCACAAGGCTAATTGCTGGGCTCTCCCTGCTGAACTGATCCAGCTGCTGGAACCAAGCTGTGCATACCAGGAAGAGTTTGAGTCAGAGTAGCAGTCATCAAAGAGCATTCTATATGGAAACAGTCCCCAGGCTGAAGTCACTCATTGGCCAGTGCTAAGGTTGTTCCTTATACCCATTGAGCTGTGTGGGTATTGTCCCATAGTGCCATGGTCTGCTCAGGGGCTGCTCACTAGACAGCTGCATTGAGCAGGCTTGAGAAGAATGCCCTCGCTGAGGTAGAAGCTTCAGGGTGGGTGGCTGGGTGGTCAGAACCATACTCAGGGGCCTGAATGGATATAGAGGCAGCCATTGGTCAGTGGGTAGTTTGCAGGTATCCAGGGAGCATACTGAGTAAAAGAGGATGATGTAGGTAACTTTGTTGGCAATAACTGTTTGGGCAGCGACTTTTGGGACTTTCTGGTATCAGGTGGGCCCATGAGCAAACTGAGGGGGCTGAGGGGCACATGATGGTGGGGGCAGGTCCCAGTAGTAGAACCCGGGTAAGGGGAGGAACCCAGCATAGGAGATGAAGAAGGGGAGGAGGAATTGACGGAGGAGACAGCTAATCCACTGAATGAGAAGGAGGAGTCAGACAGTGATCAGTAGTTGTAGGAGCTTGGACCTATGGTGGGAGACTGTTCAAGAAAGTCTAGAGGTCAGGATTCCTGGCAAAGTGTTCCAGGATGAGTCACTGATCAGGGAATAAAGTCATGGATCATCATAGCCCAAGCTCAGGCCCGGACACTGGTCCCCACTGATGCCAAGGGGATCATATTGTGGTTCAAATTGGAGGTACTGTTGCCCCACTCAGGCTGGGATAGGCCATCTCCTCAGGGTCCTGTCAGGTGGAAAGTGCCAGGGGAAAGTGTGGTTGGTGAGATCACGTAGAAGAGCCTCTTGTGGTCATGGCAGGTGGGAGGACAGGCACACTGGCAAGCTGGTCAGGAGATGGAAAGATGTTAATTCCATGAAGTTCCAGGGGGTCAAGATGGCAGAGAAGTAGGATACCCTGTTTCAACAGGTCCCCTGAATTGAGCTAAATATCTACCAGAACACTGTGAACACCCATGAAATCAGCCTGAGATGTAAGATTATACATTTCTGGATCTCTACGGGGGCAGAAGAGCATCAGTGGAGAGGTCAGTGGATTGGGAATGCTGGGAGTGATATCGGAGGTTAAACAGAAGGGGAGGGAGCCACCAGAAGCAATGCATTAGAAAGTAATACCCCAATATGAAAGTGCCCTGTGCTTGGAGACCAACTTTTACCTGGAGTGTGGTTAAAAACACTCAAAAAGAACAAAGGGTCTTAAGGGGCAATTGGTGGAATTGGGCAGCCACATAAGGACATAAGGTCACAGCCAGTGCCCACTCATGTCTGAGAGAGCCCGACAGGGGCCCCAGTTGGTGGTCCCTGAGCCTGATGCTTTCTGCTGCTTGCACCACTGCACAGGCTGGGCATACCCTCATCGGCACCTGAGAGACCCTGGCTCAGGCTCCTGCCATAGGTCCCTGGACCCACACCCTTCTGCGACCTGCACTGCTGCTAGGTGTAAGTGCACTCATCGTGGACATGAACCCCAGACAGCAGTCTCAGCCACAGGAGCCACCAGGATTGGGCTTGCCCAGACCAATATCACTTGTGGTTCTAGTGGCACAAGGATGCAGAGACAATCAGGGGCCTCAGGCAACCACAGAGACGATGGCTGGGGGGTGAGTACCACCTGTGGGAGGTTGTGCTGTTCAGCGGAGTTTGCAGAAGGGGAGCCTGTGTGTTTTGGACCACACAGAGGGGAGCAGACTGAGGCTTCTCTCTGAAGCCAAGGACTAGGTACAGACCATATATATGCACTAACCCTCTGAAAAGCCACAAAAAACCACAGAAGAACAAAAACCTCCAGAGAACCAAAGCCTGAAAAACGGGTTTCCACAGCCCAGCCCAAGCAAGACTGACTGAAAAGCAAGGAGGCGGGTCCCTTCCCCAGAAGACAAGCCCAAAGAATAAGAGAGCAATTACCTCAGGGTCTCCATTAAACTATAAAACCACAACATCAGGGGAAAACAATATATTAAGCCTCTGGTATTGTCACAAAACCTGTACATTTCATAGATACAACTTTTTTTTTTTTTTAATTTGTTCTCACGATTCTTCTTCTTTTATTTTTTTAACCTACTTACCATTACAACTAGATGTTTAATACAACATATTACATAATAACTTGAACTTGAACTTTTTTCATACATACACCCATGTTTCTTTTTCTTCATTTTCTTTATAGATCAAGAGAGAGATAGATACATGATAGATAAAGATATAAGCTTCAAGGTAATCCTTTTTCCCTGTTCAATACCACCCATATATATATACACCAGTTTTAATTTCCCTATATCTCTGTAAAGTTAAATACTTTAGCAAACATAACAAGATACACCCAGGAAATACTGAAATAACCTTCCTCACCCACATCAAAGCTTTATGAACACCTTCCCATTTAATTTTCTGTCACTGTTTCTGTGTATTTGGTTTTTTTTTTTTTTTTTACTATATAAATCTTATTATTTGCTTTCATTTTGGCTGTATTTCCCCTTTTTTTTCCTTTCTTGTCTTTTATTTTTATCAATATTTTTCTCTGTTTTTCTGTATGTATTTTATAAATCCAGGAAATTTACAGGATTGAGGTCAGGAGGAGCATGAAGATAGATTCCTAGCATCCTATGGCTTCAGCAAATGTTTGTCTCTAGCAAGTTCTCCTCCATAGCAGGAACTTTTGAGTCCACTTCACCATTCAGAAAACCTCCACAGTGGCTGGGCATGTGCAGGGAGGCTTTGGGTCTGGATAAGTGTCCTAAGGGCTGGTTTTGTCACACTGGTGTGAAGGGCAGAGTGCAGGATTCCTGTTCAGTGCAGATGGTAGTCAAAACAATCAATCCTTCTGTGTATGGAAATTGCCCCAGGGCACCATTCTCCACCAGCTGCACTCCAGGGGAAGTGACAAATAGGCAGGACCACAGAGACAGCAATCATTGTGTTGGGCATAGCGGGAAGTGGGGACACCATTCTTTGGGGTTCTTGCTGCACCTGTTCCACAGCCCTGGTGTCCAGAGCTCCAGGATGAATATGGAGGCAAGTGGAGGGGGCTCTGGAACTCAGCCAGGCCAAGCCAATCTCATTATCACTGGGCAGAAAACCACCATAACCAGAGATCCTTGTGTATTCCTGTCATAATTTGGGGACATGTAGGCCCCTACATGTCATAACAGAGGCTCTCTGTCATCTCCACCTACCTAAGCAAACCTGTCGTCCTGCCCCTCAGTTTCCACCTGCACCTTACAGATGGTGGAACCGGTCTGTTCTGATTTTGTACATCTTCCTAATTCAATCTTGGTTGGTGCATGTTTCTAGAAATGCACCCATTTCCTCTAGGTATGAAATTACTGGTATTTAATTGTTCATAGTCTCCTATGATTCTATATATTTCTGTCTCCTCAATTGTAATAACTCCCTTTTATTTATAATTTTATTCAAATCTTTCTTTTTTTTTAGACTAAGTAAAAGTTTGCCATTTTCTTCATCGTTTAGAAGAACAACATTGGATTTCATTAATCCTTCCTGTTATTTTTCTGGTCTCTATTTCTTTTACTTCCACTATGATGATGATGATGATGATGATGATGATGATGATGATATTTCCTTCCTTTTGTTGACTTGGGTTTAATTTGCTCCTCTTTTTCTAGTTACTTAAATTGTAAAGTTAAATATTTTGAGATCTTTCTACTTTTTATTGCTATAAACATTCTCTCAGAAGTGCTTTTGCTGAAACCCACAAAATTTGGTATGTTGTATTTTCATTTTCACTTCCTTGAGATAATTATTTCTTTCACTTTTATTTATTTATTTTTTATGTTATGTTAGTCACAATACCATACATCATTAGTTTTTGATGTAGTGTTCAATGATTCATTAATTCCATATAACACCCAGTGCTTGTTCCAACCTGTGCCTCCTTGATTCAATACCTATCGCCCAATGACCTCTTTGACATATTGGTTGTGTCACCAATATCACATTATTTAAGCACTCAATATCCAGTAAATCAATGTCTGAAACTCTGATTTTGAAGCCAAGAAAGCTTCTTTATCACAAGGACAGCCCAATGAGAAGGCTTGGGATCCTTCCCGAAGTTGCCTTGCCCCTGTGGAGCCAAGGGACAGGTTCTATATGTTTGGAGAAGGAGGTGAATACATGAGAGGTGTGTGAGGTATTTCTAGAAACCTTGGGAACATGGGTCTTGAAACATCTGGAGCTCTCTGTTCTTCCAGAAGATGAGGCACCTTCAGGACTTGGTATAATTAGGGATGTCACATAGTTTCCAGACAAATGTTTCCATCTGGTTCCAATTAGTTTCTATAACCAATAAGTGAATGGGAGCAGAGGTTAAAAAAAAAGAAAGAAAGAAAGAAAGAAAAGTTAATGATTGATCATGCATAAGGTTGAGAGGTACATAAAACATAATTAAGGACAGAATAAAACACAATGTGAAGCTAAAGTGATAATGCAACTAATACAACTATAGTTCTAAATATGCATACAAAACAGGTCCAGGAACCATGGGTCCACGCTCAGTTGTTTAGAATTATTTTCCACATATTTTTAGGTCTACTCACTTTCCTCTTGTTCATTTTTAATTTTCTTAATATCTTAATTTAATTTTATTTTTTTCAGTGTTCCAAGATTCATTGTTTATGGACCACACCCTGGCTTCCATGCAATACATGCCCTCCTTAATACCACCACCAGACTCACTCAATCTCCCACACCCCTCCCCTCTGAAATCCTCAGATTGTTTCTCAGAGTCCACAGTCTCTCGTGTTTCGCCTCCTCCTCTGATTTCCCCCAATTCACTTTTCCATTCCTTCTCCTAATGTCCTCCATGTCATTCCTTATGCTCCACAGGTAAGTGAAACCATATGATAATTGACTTTCTCTGCCTGACTTATTTCACTCGGCATAATTCCAGTCCCATCCATGTTGATACAAAAGATGGGTATTCATCCATTCTGATGGAGGCATGATATTTCATTTTATATATGGACCATATCTTCTTTATCTAGTCTTCTGTTGAAGGACATTTTGGCTCCTTCCACAGGTTGGCAATTGTGGTCATTGCTGCTATGAACATTGGGGTACAAGTGCCCATTCATTTCACTACATGTATATCTTTGGGGTAAATACCCAGTAATGCAATTGCAGAGTTATAGGGTACCACTATTTTTAGTATTTTGAGGAATATCCACACTATTTTCCAAAGTGGCTGCACTGACTTGCATTCTCACCAACAGTGTAAGAGGGTTCCCCTTTCTCCACATCCTCTCCAACACTTAATGTTTCCTATCTTGTTAATTTATACCATTCTAAGTGGTGTAAGGTGGGGGTATCTAATGGGTTTTTTTTTTTTTAAGGTTTCATGTATTTATTTGACAGAGAGAGAGAGAGAGAGAGAGATAACAAGTAGGCATAGAGGCAGGTGGAGACAGAGAGGGAAGCAGGCTGCCTGCTGAGCAGAGAGCCAGATGAGGAACTGGATTCCAGGACCCTGGGATCATGACCTGAGCAGAAGGCAGAGGCTTTAACCCACTGAGCCACCAGGTGCCCCATCTCAATGTGATTTTGATTTCAATTTCCCTGATGGCTAATGATGGAACAGAGTAAAGAGTCCACATATGAGCCCTCAATCTATGGTCAAATAATCTTCAACAAAACAGGATAAAATATCCAGTGGAAAAAATACAGTCTCTTCAATAAATAGTGCTAGGATATTGGACAGCTATTCTCCCACACCATACACAAAGATAATCTTGAAATGGACAAAAGACCTCAACATGGGGCAGGAAGCTGTCAAAATCCTAGAGAAGAACATAGGCAGTAACCTCTTTGACATTGGCCAGAGGAACTTCTTTCAAGACATGTCTCCAAAGTCAAAGGAAACAAAAGTGAAAATGAACTTTTGGCATTTCATCAAGGTAAAAAGCTTCTGCAAAACAAAGGGAACAGTCAACAAAACAAAGCAGCCACCCACAGAATGGGAGAAGATATTCTCAAATGATACTACAGACAAAGGGTTGATATCCTCTTGTTCATTTCTACCTTCATACCGTCGTGGTCAAAGAAGTTGGTTGATATGATTTCAATCTACTTAAATTTGCTACGATTTCTGTGCTCCATCATATGATCTAACATGGAGAATATTTCATGTGCATGTAAGAGGAGTATACATCTGTTGTTGGACAGAATGTTCTGTAAAAATATCTTTTGTTCTAAAAGGTGGTTTTATTCCAATGTTTCCTTGTTGGTTTTCTGTTTGTTTGTTTTGTTGTTGTTTGTCTGGACAATCCATCCATTGTTGACAGTGGGGTGTTGAGGTCCCATACTATTTCTTCTGCTATGTCTGGCTGTTTCCCCTCTGGTGCACTATACTGACCATGGCTAACAGTATTATTCCACATGAGAAAAATGAAATTGTTATGGGATCCAGCACCAGTATCAACAAGTAGGACAAATAAAGGGTATATTTGAATCCAAAAGGCAATAAGTTGATAATGGGCACAGTCCATACCTTTAGTTCCTCAGATTCCACATTCACCATTTACCCACATTGGAAGTTTCATATAACAACACAACAAATCCACATTTTCACCCACCTACAAAGCTACCATTACAAATGAAGAAGCTCTCTCTTTCTACAACATGAAACACACATTGAACCCAACACTGTTATATTATTTATTCCTCAAGTTCAGTCAAAATCCCTTTGACTATTCTGTTATGTAGAGACAATATTTTAAGTATCACCAACAGTAACCTGAATAAAATCACATTCCTAATAAGAAGAGACAGAAAGAAAGTAGAAAATAAAGACAAATAACACATCTACATGATAAGAAGGAGAAAATATGCAACGCTTCTACAGTACTTTTTTCGTTATTGGTCACATGCAGGAACTGGTATCTGTGACTTCCATCTTCCACTTCTAATTCTGTGTCTTCTCATTTCTCCCAGAACCACAGCAGGTCAGCGTTCTCTACCTTAGAAGTGAACACACCTTCACCTGAAAGTCTGAGTCCTCAATAGTCTGGTTTCCTTATCTTTGCTGTAGTTTTCTGTGCACCTATACCATTGGAGTTGGAAATACTGAGAAGCACTACAGTGTCCAAGGTCAAAACTTTTGGCAGCTCACCAAGGGACTAAAATTCTCTTCTTCATATATGTCTTAATTCTTGTAGCAGTTCTGTTCTTTCCAACTGGTGTTGGCACACCAGGGAATTCAGACCCACATCCTTCATTGCCTGAAGTAACTAGCACAAGTTTCACAAGTAACAGACAGGTAAGTGTGTTTCATCCATCCCAGCAAAGGAAGTATATAAAGTAGAATATTAGACTTCTCTCCTCTTAAACACCCAACAACCATCATTTCTCCAGAAATTTTTGGATGGCTAATGGCTCTGGTCAGAGTGCACATTTCCCAAAATAGAGCTACTGACCCACCCATAGCCTCTGGGTCCTCTGCACAACTCAAGCTGTGTTTAATTTGCAGAGTCATTCAGTGCAGACAAAAGGTTGATATCCAGGATCTATAAAGAACTCCCCAAATTCAACACACACAAACCAGATAATAATATTTTAAAAAAATGGGCAGAGATATGAACAGACACTTCTCCAATGAAGACATACAAATGGTTATCAGACACATGAAAAATTGTTCATAATCACTAGCCATCAGGGAGATTCAAATTAAAACCACATTGAGATACCACCTTACACCAGTTAGAATGGCCAAAAGTAGCAAGATAGGAAACAACATGTATTGGAGGGGATGTGGAGAAAGAGGAACCCTCTGACACTGTTGATGGGAATGAAAGATGGTGCAGCTTCTTTGGAGAATAGTGTGGAGATTCCTCAATAAATTAAAAATAGAACTTCCCTATGACCCTGCCATTGCACTCCTGGGTATTTATCCCAAACATACAGATGTAGTGAAAAGAAGGGCCATATGTATCCCAATGTTTATAGCAGCAATGGCCACGGTTGCCAAACTGTGGAAAGAACCAAGATGCCTTTCAACGGATGCATGCATAAGAAAGATGTGGTGCATATACACTATGGAGTATTGTGCCTCCATCAGAAAGGATGAATACCCAACTTTTGTAGCAACATGGATGGGATTGGAAGAGATTATGCTGAGTGAAATAAGTCAAGCAGAGAGAGCCAGTTATCATATGATTTCACTTATTTGTGGAGCATAAGAAATAGCATGGAGGACAAGGGGAGTTAGAGAGCAGAAGGGAGTTGAGGGAAATTGGAAAGGGAGTTGAACCATGAGAGACTATGGACTGTGAAAAACAATTTGAGGGATTTGAAGGGGCTGGGGGGGGGTTGGAGGTTGGGGGAACCAGGTGGTGTGTATTAGAGAGGGCACGGATTGCATGGAGCACTGGGTGTTTTAAAAAACAATGAATACTGTTATGCTGAAAATAAATAAATTTAAAAAAATAACTAAGAAAAAAAATCAAGTGGAAAAAAAAAGTATGCATAGTCATTCAGCCCTCATCTCCTTCATATCAAACAGTATAAAGGCTCCATGAAAACACACACACACACTAAAAAAGAAAAAAAGAGACAAACACAAAAGATGCAACTATAGGGAATAAACTGGTGGTTGGTGGGTGACGGATGGGTGAAATATGTGAGGGGCGTTATGGAGTACAATTACCATGATGAGAACTGAGACATGTATAGAACTGTTGAATCACTATATGGTACATTTGAAACTAATTTAACCCTGTACATTAACTCTACTGAAATTTAGAGAACAATTTTTTTTAAATTATAAATAAATAAGAAATAAGAAACTCTAGGACACTTTATAAATTTATTTTTTTGCTGAATTTACATAGGGGCACTGATGATATAAATGAAATATAAATGATGACTAAAAATTTTTTAAAAGAAATAATTTTCATTACCAAAAGAAACATGACTTCTGGTAGTAAAATTCAGCCTACCCCAAATCAGCTCAAACAAAAGTCAACTTTTATCTTCTGCTACCTGAGCATAAGGTATAAACTAACTATTCTCATAACTACACCAGGAGTCTGTATCCAGAACAGGAGGGCAGGACACCAGCTCACCCATGACCAGCCTCAATCCTTTTGCTTCAGGGAGTCTGCAGCTCCAATAAGAACCACCATGAGGGGTCTGAGACTATGTTGGGCCCTAAGGGGGATATAACACTGGGCTACAAAAAACTAATGAAGATTTGGCTCCTTGGGAAGCACCATCAACACCAGAGCCTGGACTGAATCCCTGCCCTGAAAGGCTCAGTCTCTTCCAAAGAAGGATAAAGCACAGGGTCCTCCCCAGGCCCACCCACCACAGAGAAAATGGTCAGGGACACATCTCCTGATCTAGACATGATGTATAGAAACAGAGAGCCAGTGGAGGAAGCTAAAGGGAAGGAGAAAATGCGGAAGCTATCAGTCATGTTATAAAAGCAGACAACACCTTTGTTGAGGTCCAGGAAAACTCCTACCCTGTGGCAAACTTGCACAAGGATTAGTTGAGTCACAGTGATGGTGCAGGAATAATATATATTGGCAAAGTGCCCATAGTCCAGAACCCCTTTTCTGGGAACTCTTGTGCCAGTCCTACTTCTTCACACCTTCCCTACAGACCCCCAGGGCCCAGTCATTTTAATTTCCACAGTTGATCTTCACCTTGCAATAACATCACTGTGATGTTTTGAGCTCACAGTCCAGGATGCTGTGTCTCTCCTGTATCCTCAAATGTGTCCATCCAGATCATATCAGTCTTTTTATCAGAGACATCAAGGTCAGGCTGTGTAGACTCTGGATCTAGAGTGCCAGACACTGCAGAGAGAGTTGCCAATTATGCAAGGCCTTCCTCTGCCCTATAAGAAGGCACACCACCACCACCACCACCACCCAAGACACCTAGCTGCAGGGAGGGCTAAGCCTTTTGAGATTAGAGCCTTGTGACTCAAGCCCATAGCCCTCCAAACAAGAGAAGTAACCATGAGAGTGATTAGGGGGTTAGATATGTCACAGGACACTTAAAGATCAGACGATACTCCATGGACTGAGGGATATCTCTTTAGCATCCAATCTCACTCACACCCACCAATCCCAGCTACATGACTTTCACTGCCCCATCCGAGCCCACCACCATTGATGGTGCCAGCATCTGTATCACCACAGCAAGCTGAGGGAGATGTCAGCAGCCATCGGGCAGCAGTAAAAACACCCAGAAAGAAATAAAGGTAACTCATAGGCCTGGAACTTCTCCTTCTGCCAATCTACAAGGGAAGCACATTTCCCAAAAGTTAATAAAAACTAGAGATTTGAGGAGATTGTACACAACAATGTCAATATCTAGGCATCTGAAATACAGTGATGCAAGAATTATAGGGAAATATACTTTGGAAATATTCAACCAATGAATTTATTTCTTTTACACACACACACACACACACACACTTGGAGCCATCCTACTACACCCTTCCCAGGAAAGACAGGCCATAAAACTTAACACCACTGAAAGGTTGGGTAACAATCTGAAAATAAGATTCTATTCCCAGTTTTCAGTATCAAATTATGCTTTCTTAATCCCTAGCTACACATCTACCCTGAAAGCTAAGTTTTCTTAAGAAAGAATTGGAGGGTCAAAATTTCTGAGTTCTCTGTCTGAGGTGTTTGGATGGTTCAGTCAGTTAAGCACCTGACTCTTGATTTCTGCTCAGGTCATGATCTCAAACAGTCATGGGATCAAGCTCTGTGTTGGGCTCTTCCCTTGGTGGGGAGTCTGCTCGAGTATTCTCGCCCTCTCTCTGTCTCCTTCTGCCCCTCCTCCCACTCATTTTGTCTGTCTCTCTAATATAAATAAATAAACTTCTTTTAAAATTCTTGAGGCCAGGGGGACAAGATGGCGGGGAAGTAGGAGAAGGTGCCTTTTCAACCTGTACCCTAAAGTGAGGTGATTACCTACCAAAGAACTCCGATCACCCATGACATCAGTCTGAGATCGGAATTATACACGTCTGGATCTCTACAGGGGCAGAAGACACCAGTGGGCAGTAAAGCAGAGTGGGAACAGTGAACTGAAATTGAAAGATAAACAAAAGGGGGAGGGAGCCACCAGGGGACCGGTTGTAAAGTAACACCCCTAATAGGAGTGAGAGTGCCCTGTATCTGGGGACCAGCGTTAACTTGGAGACTGGTTGAAAGCACTCCAAAAGAGCAAAGGATCACAGTGGGGAAACTGTGGGAATCAGGGCGGCTAGGGACAGGGGCTTAAGTCAGTGGACCAGGACAGCCTCCCCTGGTGCTGAGCCTGAGAGAGTGCGGTGGAGAAACCAGGTCTTGGTCCCTGAGCCACCAGAGCGCCCGAGAACGCGTGGGGTCTGGCTCCTGTGAGGGGATGGGAGCCACGCCTGATGGCAGAACGTGAAAGCCCTGCTATAGAGTCTGAGATGCACATGCCCCTCATCTTCCCCTGAAAGAGGTACGACCTGCACCATTGTTTCAGAGCTTAAGACGCGCGCCCCAAAATCTCCCCTGAAAGAGGTGCGCGAACGCCCAGCCTGGTGCTTTCGGACCTGCGCCCCATTCTCAGAGCCTGAAATGCGTGCATGACCCACAGCCTCCCCTGAAAGAGGTGTGTGCAAGCCGGGCGCTCTTAGACCCAGAAAGACAGGGCACTCCCAGCCCGGACCAGCAGGAAAATCTCAGTGTGCGATCACTGCTTGTAACCTCTCTGGCGGTCTGGAGTTTCCCAGACAGCCGCAGCTGCCCTGGTTTGGGGTACAAGCAGAAGATCCTGCATCCCCAGGGACCACGACTTGGAACCTGCTCTGCCAGTGGCCAAAGGGGAACTTATTTGGGCTCTGCAGCCAGACTCAGGCTTCTCTCTGAGAGGGAGGTAAGGGTTCAGTTTGTTTTCCTCTAAAACTACAAAAACCATCAAAAGCGGTCAAGGTGAGAGAAAAAAAAAAAAAAAAAAAAAAAAGGAACAAACATAAAAACTGCCAGAGAACAAAAGTCTGAAAAAAAACCAGTTTCCTCAGAGCCCACCCCCTTGAGGGGGGCGGGAGGACTTAACTCAGGGAACATCAATGACTGAAAACGCACGTGGCAGGCCCCTCCCCCAGAAAACCAACTAAGAAAGGAAAAAAAAAAAAAAAAAAAAAAAGACCACAAGAGAACAACCCCCCTACTTCATAGGACAACATTAATTTTTAACTCATTCCCCCTATTCTGGTTCATTTTTTTTTATAGAGATAATTTTTTAACTTATTTACCATCACAGTGAGCTGTCCAGTACCTCAAATTCCTTAATAACCTTCTAACCTGAACTTTTTGATACATATACCTGTGTTTTTCTTTTGTATTTCTATTTTCTAAATTTTTTTCACTTTAGTTTAGTCTAGTTTATTCCTTTTTATTTTTATTTTCTAATATTCATATAGAGTTAAACGTCAAAGTAATCCCTGTTACCCTATCAATACTACCCCTATAGGTAAGCCAATTTTTAATCCCCCTTTATCTTAGGAAAGTTGAGTCATTTAACAAAGATATCAAGATACATCCAGGAAGAATCAAAACAACCTTCCTTGCCCACATTGAGAATTTATAACCACTCTCCCATCTTTTTCATCCACCACTGTTTCTGTGTTTTTGTGTTTGTCCTGATAGTATATAAATCTTACACTTGGGGTTCTTTTTGACAAAGTTCTTATTTTATTTGCATATATATATATTTTTTTCTCTTGTCATATACTTTTATCAGTCTTTGTGTTTGTCTGTCTTTGTTTGTATACGTCATGAATCTTACCTTGGGGCCCATTTGGGCTGAATTTTCTCTTTCATCTTTCCTTTCTTTCCTGTCTTTCTCTCTCTCTCTCTCTTTTTTTCTTTTTCTTTTCTTTTGTCTCTCATATGGGTGGGGAATCCTGATTATTCAGAAGTGTTCCAGGGTGCACCTTGACTGCACCACGGTGGATACATCCAGCTACATCTGTTCAGTCGTCTCTCACCAAAATGATTAGGAGGAGAAATGCCTAACAGAAGAACAATACAGAGGATGGACCTTCTGCAACAGAGCTAATGGCTATCAACATAGACAATATGTCGGAAAGAGGATTCAGGCTAACAATTATCCAGGCAATAGCTAGGTTGGAGAAAGCCATGGATGACCAAATGGAATAGATTAGGGCTGAGCTGAAAGCAACCAGAGATGATGTTCACAATGTTAGGGCAGAGTTAAAAGCTACTAGGGGTGAGGTTCACAATGCTCTCAATGAGTTCCAATCTAATCTAAATTCTCTCAAAGCTAGGGTAACTGAGACGGAAGATAGAATTAGTGATCTGGAGGACAAACAGATAGAGAGAAAAGATCAGGAGGAAGCCTGGAACAAACAGCTTAGAAACCATGAAAACAGAATCAGGGAAATAAATGATACCATGAAAGGTTCCAACGTCAGAATTATTGGAATCCCTGAAGGGGAAGAGAAAGAAAGAAGTCTAGAAGATATAGTGGAACAAGATCTTCATGAAAATTTTCCCAATCACGCGAATGGAACCAGCATTCATGTACTAGAGACTGAAAGATCTCCTCCCAAGATTATACATTCCAAAAAAAATCAAGGCACCTGATAGTCAAATTGAGGAATCATAATTGTACATATAATCTCTTGAAAGCCGCTAGGACAAAGAGGCTCCTTACTTACAGAGGAAAGCCCATCAGAATAATGTCAGATCTGTCCACAGAGACCTGGCAAGCCAGAAAGGGATGGCAAGATATATTCAGGGCATTAAATGAGAAGAACATGCAGCCAAGAATACTTTATCCAGCAAGACTAACATTCAAAATGGATGGAGAAATGAAGAGTTTCCAAGACTGGCAAGGCTTAAAAGACTATGCGACAACCAAGCTGACACTGCAAGAAATATTAAGGGGTGGTTCTATAAAAGAGGAAAAATCCTAGGAATAGCATTGAACAGAAATATAGAGACAATCTACAGAAAGAAAGTCTTCAAAGGTAACTTGATGTCAATAAAAACGTATCTATCAATAATCACTCTCAATGTGAATGGCCTAAATGCACCCATAAAACAGCACAGGGTTGCAGATTGGATAAAACGACAGGACCCATCCATATGTTGTCTACAAGAGACCCATTTTGAACCTAAAGATACACCCAGACTGAAAGTGAAGGGATGGAGAAACATCTTTCATGTCAATGGGCCTCAAAAGAAGGATGGGGTAGCGATTCTCATATCAGATAAATTAGATTTTAAACTAAAGACTGTAGTCAGAGATACAGAAGGACACTACATAATCCTTAAAGGGACTACCCACCAAGATGATCTAAAAATTGTAAATATCTATGCCCCCAATATGGGAGCAGCCAATTACATAAAAAAACTGGTAATCAAGATAAAGAGTCATATTGATATGAATACATTAATAGTAGGAGATCTTAACACGCCTCTCTCAGAAATAGATCATCGAAGCAGAAAAATCAATAAAGAAACAAGAGCATTGAATGACACATTGGACCAGAGGGACCTCATAGATACAGACAGAACACTCCACCCTAAAACAACAGAATACTCATTCTTCTCAAGTGCACATGGAAACTTCTCAAGAATAGACCACATACTGGGTCACAAATCGGGACTCAACCGATACCAAAAGACTGAGATTATTCCTTGCATATTCTCAGATCACAATGCTTTGACACTGGAGCTCAATCACAAGGAAAAGTCCCGAAGGAACTCAAACACCTGGAAGCTAAAGACCACCTTGCTTAAGAATGCTTGGGTCAACCAGGAGATCAAAGAAGAACTGAAACAATTCATGGAAACCAATGAGAATGAAGACACTTTGGTCCAAAACCTATGGGATACAGCAAAGGCAGTCCTAAGGGGGAAATACATAGCTATCCAAGCCTCCCTCAAAAAAATGAAAAATCCAGAACACAGCGTCTGTCTCTACAACTTAAAGAACTGGAGAATCAAGAACAAGTCAAACCAACTCCACACAGAAGAAGGGAAATCATCAAGATTAGAGCTGAGATCAATGAGGTAGAAACCAGGGATACAGTAGAACGTATCAATGAAACTAGAAGCTGGTTTTTTTTTAAAGAATCAATAAGATCGATAAACCATTGACCACACTAAACCAAAAGAAAAGAGAGAAAGCCCAAATTCATAAAATTATGAATGAAAAGGGAGAGATCACAACGAACACCAAGGAAGTAGAAACAATCATCAGAAGTTAATATCAACAGTTATATGCCAAGAAGCTAAGCAACCTAGATGAAATGGATGCATTCCTGGAAAACTATAAACTCCCAAAATTGAACCAGGAAGAAATTGACAACCTGAATAGATAAATATCTAATAAAAAGATTGAAGCAGTGATCAAAAACCTCCCAAAAAACAAGAGCCCAGGGCCTGACGGATTCCCTGGGGAATTCTACCAAACTTTCAAAGAAGAAATAACACCTATTCTCCTGAGGCTGTTTCAAGAATTGAAGCAAGGGAAAACTTCCAGACTCTTTCTATGAAGCCAGCATTACCCTGCCCAAACCACACAAAGACCCTACCAAAAAGGAGAATTTCAGACCAATATCACTGATGAATATGGATGCTAGATTCTCAACAAGATCCTAGCAAACAGGATCCAACAGCACATTAAAAAAATTATCCACCATGACCAGGTGGGATTCATCCCTGGGATACAGGATGGTTGAACATTTGCAAATCAATCAATGTGATAGAACAAATTAATATGAGAAGAGAGAACCACATGGTCCTCTCAATTGATGCAGAAGAAGCATTTACAAAATCCAGCATCCATTCCTGATTAAAACGCTTCAAAGTATAGGGATAGAGGGAACATTTCTGAATTTCATCAAATCTACCTATGAGAGACCCACAGCAGATATCATCCTCAATGGGAAAAAGCTTGCAGCCTTCCTGTTGAGATCAGGAACACGACAAGGATGCCCACTCTCACGACTCTTGTTCAACGTAGTACTAGAAGTCCTAGCAATAGCCATCAGACAACAAAGAGATAAAAGGTATCCAAATTGGCAATGAAGAAGTCAAACTCTCTCTCTTCACAGATGACATGATTCTTTATATGGAAAACCCAAGAGACTCTACCCCCAAACTACTAGAACTCATACAGCAATTTAGCAAGGTGGCAGGATACAAAGTCAATGTACAGAAATCAGTGGCTTTCTTATACACTAACAATGAAAATACAGAAAGGGAAATTAGAGAATTGATTCCATTTACTATAGCGCCAAGAACCATAAGATACCTGGGAATAAACCTAACCAAAGAGGTAAAGGATCTGTATTCCAGGAACTACAGAACACTCATGAAAGAAGTTGAAGAAGACACAAAAAGATGGAAGACCATTCCATGCTCTTGGAGCAGAAGAATAAACATTGTTAAAATGTCTATACTGCCTAGAGCACTCTATACTTTTAATGCCATTCCGATCAAAATTCCACTAGCATTCTTCAAAGAGCTGTAGTAAATTGTCCTAAAATTTGTATGGAATCAGAAGAGACCCCGAATTGCTAAGGAAATGTTGAAAAACAAAAATAAAGCTGGGGGCATCACGTTACCTGATTTCAAGCTTTATTACAAAGCTGTGATCACCAAGACAGCATGGTACTGGCATAAAAACAGACACATAGACCAGTGGAACAGAGTAGAGAGCCCAGATATGGACCCTCAACTCTATGGGCAAATAATCTACGACAAAACAGGAAAAAACATACAGTGGAAAAAAGACAGTCTCTTCAATAAATGGTGCTGGGAAAACTGGACAGCTATATGTAGAAGTATGAAACTCGACCATTCTCTTACACCGTCCACAAAGTTAAACTCAAAATGGATAAAAGACCTCAACATGAGACAGGAATCCATCAGAATCCTAGAGGAGAACATAGCCAGTAATCTCTTCGATACCAGCCACAGCAACTTCTTTCAAGATATGTTTCCAAAGGCAAAGGAAACAAAATCGAAGATGAACTTTTGGGACTTCATCAACATCAAAATCTTCTGCACAGCAAAGGAAACAGTCAAGAAAACAAAGAGGCAACCCACGTAATGGGAGAAGATATTTGCAAATGACAGTACAAAAGGTTGTACAAAGGTTGTACAGTACAAAGGTTGACAAAAGGTTGATATCCAGGATATATAAAGAACTCCTCAAACTCAACACACACAAAACAGACAATCATATCAAAAAATGGGCAGAAGATCTGAACAGACACTTCTCCAGTGAAGACACAAATGGCTATCAGACACATGAAAAAATGTTCATCATCACTAGCTATCAGGGAGATTCAAATTAAAACCACATTGAGATACCATCTTACACCAGTTAGAATGGTCAAAATTAGCAGAACAGGAAACAACATGTGTTGGAGGGGATGTGGAGAGAGGGGAACCCTCTTCCACTGTTGGTGGGAATGCAAGTTGGTGCAGCCTCTTTGGAGAACAGTGTGGAGATTCCTCAAGAAATTAAAAATAGAGCTTCCCTAGGACCCTGCCATTGCACTCCTGGGTATTTACCCCAAAGATACAGATGTCATGAAAAGAAGGGCCATCTGTACCCCAATGTTTATAGCAATGATGGCCATGGTCGCCAAACTGTGGAAAGAACCAAGATGCCCTTCAACAGATGAATGGATAAGGAAGATGTGGTCCATATACACTATGGAGTATTATGCCTCCATCAGAAAGGATGAATACCCAACTTTTTTAGCAACATGGACGGGACTGAAAGAGATTATGCTGAGTGAAATAAGTCAAGCAGAGAGAGTCAATTATCATATGGTTTCACTTATTTGTGGAGCCTAACAAATAGCATGGAGGACATGGGGAGTTAGAGAGAAGGGAGTTGGGGGAAATTGGAAGTGGAGGTGAACCAGGAGATATTATGGATTCTGAAGAACAATCTGAGGGTTTTGAAGGGGTGGGGGATGGCAGATTGGGGTACCAGGTTGTGGGTATTATAAAGGGCACAGATTGCATGGAACACTGGGTGGGGTGCAAAAATAATGAATACTGTTATGATACAAATAAATAAAAAATAAATTAAAGAATAGGATGTATTGTATAGTGACTAACATAACACAATAAAAATATAAAAAAAGATATCAATGCTAAAAAAAAAATTATTGAGGCCTCCATTTATTTAACTGAATGAACTGATCTTGTAGGCTGACAATATACAGAGAATGCTCCTTGGTGGAGCTGCACTTTGAGGATGACTATCAGCCATGGGTGAGGAGAACTCTGGATACTCCATTAGAGAAATCTGGCCCAGTCAGGAGGCAACAGAGAGATGTCAAGGAAGGTAGAGAAAGAAGTTCAAAGAAGGAATGACATACATACAATGAGAAGTCAGACACTAATGAATTTGCTTCCCTTTTCAATGGAGTATTGAGAGGAATATCATCACTCTATGTATGGGGAAACCCAGAAGTATTGGGTTTACTCATCTATTTCTCTCTGTAATACCTCACAGAGATCAAAAGCACCAGGAGACACATTATGTGATAGTTTCCAAATATGGCCATGTCCAATGCCTCAGAAGTTATGAAATTGTTGCAAAAATGAGAACATTAGAGATGTGATAACAGTTAAGGAACGTGAGATAGGGTTGGGACAGAGGGAGAAAACAATGTCCCCAAACACCTAAATGGAACCCCAAGCCCAAGTGTCCTATGACCAGATCAAGTTACCTTCTGTAGCCTGAGGTCCTGAGTTGAGCAAGAGGAGACCACAGGGCCCTCTTCCCCCAGTGGCCCAAGGACACATAAACTCTTTAAACCTTCATACTCCCTGTTGGGAAGACAAAGGAAGCTAACTGATCAAAGCAAAACTTCCGAATGTCAGAAGACTGAAATGTCTGGGAGACATGTCTGGGAGAGCTGTTACCTCCAATAGGGCAAAGATTCCGCAACAAAATTAGAACTTTCATAAAAATAAGGAAATGCCATTTTCTTGAACACTTGGGATGTAATTCTGTGAGCACCACTCCCACTTACACAGATTTATTCAGATAAATGGGCTTTTCTGTCTGTGTTGATTTGCTTGATGGAAACAGATCACTTAAAATGGGCTGACCCCTGAGACCCTGAGAAAAAAAAAACTTTGTTTACTTGTTCTTCACTGAGAGATTAGTTGACTCCCAGTGAACACATTTCTATATAAATACTGATACGCATTAGCAAAGAAGAGGAATCAGAAGGAGAAGGAGAAGAAAAAGAAAAAAGGGAGTTGGCATTCCATTCTGAGACCCTACAATGCATCCAGAGCTACGCGATCCATTTCAGAGGCTTAAGAGCATTCTTCACTTCAATTCCATAGCAAGTCTTTCATTATGGATTATTTTCCCAATTTCGTGAATAAGATGAAATCAGACATTAGTTCACCTCACACTATGAGCCCATCAATGTGAAAATGTTGATATACTGTAAGGGTGTCTCTCTTGACAAAATAAAAAGGTATACAAAGTTCACATTATTTTCCCATATAGGCTTCTTTTTCTTTCCAAGTTTTTATTTAAATTCCAGTTAGTTACCATACAGTGTAGTATTAGTTTCAAGTGGAGCATTTGGTGACTCATCACTTACATACAACACCCAGCGCTCATCACAAGTGCCCTCCTTAATCCCTGTCCCTCATCTAGCCAACCTAGAAAGTAATCCTCACTTTCTTCTCTAGAGTTAAGAGTCTGTTACAAGGTATAGTTTGAAACACATGTGCTTCAGTTCAATAGAGAAGGGAGAGATGCTAAAAGAAGAATAGTTGATCCCCATTTTTAACAAATAAATCCCAAGAACCAGTAAGGCCCTGTGAAGGGATTTCCTCATACATCTGGCCCCCAGGCCTCCTTCACCCATGGCTCCCCCTTCTCTGCTGTCACAGTCATTATCCTTGAGGCTGAACACAAACAGCCAAACACAGAAGACCACATGTTACACAGGTTCAAAGGGCCCAGATCTTAACCCACCCCATTGTTAAAAGATGCTCTAGATAAACTCTCATTGCATTAGGATCACCCTGATCATAATCTGGTCCCAATTCCACTAGAAGATTGAGATGGTCCCATTATCAGAAGCAAACTCAGATAATTAAAATAAATATGTCTTTTTAGAAATGTCTCAGACAGATGTCAAAGTTTATTACTTTTCATGCACCCAAATACCTTGCACACCCTTGTAGTACTTCCCAATTTAACAACTGTGACTGCGATTTCTGGTCTCACTTCCCCTGCTCTGAGCTGCCCAAAATCTCTCCAAGAGGAATCACAGGCTCTCTACTTTCCTTCTTATCTCCTCCTCTCTTCCCTACCAGCTTTCCCTTCCCTGATTTGCTCCCCACCTTTCTGTGGTAAACAATTCTCACTCCTCTAGATGTGTCCTTCTACAAACTTCACACATTGCCCCTAATAGACCCAAACAAGGTGGAGCCCATCAGGCAAGTGCAATATTTTCCTAAAAGGAATGACAATGGTTGGGAACAATCATTAGTGACTGTTTTTGAAATCTATACACATCATCTATCATAATGTTATATATTAAACATGTACTATAGATTGCAGTGTAATATATTTTAAAATATGTTATTCTTCAAGCTACACAAATATATATACAAGATTTTGTATATACTGAGGGTGGTTCACAGACCCCACTCCCAGGAATCCATAACTGTCCAGGGGGTTCTAGATCTCACATTCAGAACACCTATTCTAAAGCATTTAATTCCTCAGCAACTAAGAAGTTTAAAGGAAAAAACCCAGCTTGGACAAGGAGTCAGTGCATGAGAAAGTGAAATGAAGAACATGGGACCAGCAAGAAGCAGGAAAACCAAACTTAGATCTATGAAAAGTAGGAATTTCAGGGGAAAATGGATTCAGGACCAAGAATCCACTTAGGAAGACCTAAGTACTAAGCAGGCAAACATGATTTCTGAAATCTTTTGACATAGGAATTTCTAATCTATACAATCACTACCCTTTTCCAGACTCTCCTTATAAATGACCCCTTTATTGACATTGAACAAACCAAAATAATCAGTTAAAAATGTGTGTTCAGAGGGTGTTGCTAACCCCAACAGCCACCTATAGTAGAGAATGGGTCAGAATGGAGGCAGATCTGTGTTCCCAAGAACAGTCCCTGCAGTCTTCCAGAGGAAGAAGACAGAAGTGACAAGGACAGCATGTACACCAACCCTGTCCTGATGTGGGGTACATGACACAGAATGGGGCAGAGTTGAGGCTGGGGAGGTAAGGCCACCAGGAACCCCAGAGTTACTTACCTGCATATAGCTGTGCCTTCCTCCTGGCTGAAAGGGAGCACACCCTGGTGAGAACTCAGTCAGAACAAGCCTGCTCAGCATTCATCTACAGACCCTTGTCTGCCCTCTGGAATATAGGTGACACTAGCTGCAGAGCAGGGAAAATCTGGAGAGGAGATGACCTCCTGCCACGTGCTGACAGCAGGGTATTGAGGGAAAGTCCCTGGACCACAGGTCAGGAAGTCTGCATTGCAAGCTGAGTTTCACTCCTGTCCACAGCCATTTTGAGTCCTTCGCCAAGTCATTTAGCTCTCATTTGCCTCAAAACCTTAAAAAAAAAAAAAACTTATTCTACTTGCACTGGATTTTGCACCTATTAACTGAGAATTATACAACATAGGAAAATATTTGAGGGAATAAAATATACATTATTCCATAATTGTAAAAAAGTTATTACTACATTCAGTGATTTCGATAACAGAGATATTTAAGAAAGAAGTCAAAAGGGAGGATGACTTCAGGACAGGGATGTGAGGTGAGCTCTGGGGTAAAGGTGGCCAATCTTAGATAACACATCGCTATTTGGGGGCATTGACAATTCATCCCACCGCACTCTCACACATAGTCTTTCCAGTCCTCTACCCACCACTTTGTGACCACAACTTCCAGGAACTGGAGAAAACACACTCTACCCAGTTGGTATTATGTGGTCAGGACCACTCCTTTGTTTAATGAACCCCATTTATTTTTATACCTTCTTTAATGAAATTTCAGAGCAGTTGGCTTTCAGATTCCACGTGCTAACAGAACTAGTTATATTAAAGACTAAAAAGCAATCAATATGGTGGGTAGGTCAGTATTAGAATAAAGCCAAGATGTACAACAGACTCCAGGGACCACCATCACCCCCAGATTCCCAAGCACTGCGTAGGAAACACTGGCATAGATTCGGGAAAGCTCACGGAGTGGGGTCTGCCTCCCACCAGCTTCCACTTCTGCCCCCAGGGAAGGGTCCACATGCCTCTGCATGAAACAAGGAGAGGGGATACCTCTTGGCTTAATTAAGATGGAAGACAAAAGATATCTGGAAAGTCACTCACCAGCCAGGTAAATAGATTTCCTCCAGTCTTAAAGGTAACACAGGAAACAGAAGGTGAGAACCAGAACACCTCCTACAAAGGGGATGCAGAAAGTTCTGGAGAAAGAACAGAACTTTCCAAGAACTGCTTGCAGATCATCTGAAAGAAATTGAAAGATAGGCATGAACTCCCATCACTAAGAACAGCAAAGACTGCACCTGCAGAACCCACCAGAATATCTCTCTGTATCCTATAATAAGATCTAACTCCAGACCCCTCCAGCCTCCACAGCCCCAACTGTCCTCTATGAAACTACTTGGCCACCTACTCAGGCCAAGGGCCTTCCTGTCCACTTTTCCTCCATACCAGCTTCCACATTCACAGACCATGGCCCCTTTCCTGCCTTACCTCTGGCATTCAGAACACTTTCCTTTGTGTTCTGGTCCTTTTGCTTGTCCTCATGCAGTTTCTCCTGTTCCTGCACCTCCTGCCACTTTGTGGTATGTTCTCTCTTGGTGTGGTAGGCAGTCCCAAGGGTTAAGAACATCAGCAAGTTCAGGCTCACTGTGAAAGCTGGCTTCCAAGGAGAGGCCCTAGGAAAGAAGGCCTCTGTGCCCAGCCAGAGACCCTGTCAGGGACACGGACCAGAACAGACCAGCCAAGCATACCCAGGAACACTTGCCCCTCCCTCCTAGAAAGGGCACTGACTTGAAATGAAAAGAGCCATTGCCTTCTCCTGGCCCAGAATGAGGCTGAAGACACGGCAGATCACATTGCCTGAAGAGCTGTTCTTCACCCACCAGAGAAGCCTCCAAACTAAACAGCCTCCCACTGTCTTGGGCATATATCTCAGAGAATATCAGGAACTTCTACCTTCTGAGACTCTCCACTATATCTGAGGCTTCAGAAGCCACCCCAAGGCCATGCACAGCACTTGGACCCCATCCTCCTCTGCTGCTTGGATGTGCACTTGAGGAGTAGAGCCCATACCTGCAAGAGAGAAGCTGGAGAATCCAGGAATCCCAGCAGAGTCTTTCTGCGCACAGCTCCAGGGACAGCATTGCATTCTGGGGTCTCTTTGAGGAGTGGCCTCTACAGGGAGCAAAACAGTAGCCCTAACTCAGGGAACAGAAGGAAAGTGCACAGGGACTGCTGCAGGCACAGAGTGCGGGCTCCTCTCCCTGAACATGAGGGTAGCGGTCCATCCTTTGGAGTGACAGAAGGAGGAATTTGGTCCCAGGATCCATCCTTCTCTGCTCTTCTCACCTCACACACTCTTGCACACCCACTGCCACTTGGTCATCATTTCCACCATTGACAACCCTACATACCTCCTGAGCTGTTTCCCTAACATCCACATCCCTGGGGGTTAGCTCTGACATTCCTCACAGATACTTCCAACTCAAATCCTGAACTAATTCATGATTGGACCCATCTGTGATAGGACAATGATTAAAATATCCCCAATCCTTCAGCCTTCCTTACATTCTGTGAGCCCTCTGACTCTCTGTAGTCTTCTGTCCCACCTCTAAACTCTGTCCCCAAACCTTCACACTCAGTTGAGTCTGCTTTCCAAACCTCTGTGAAACCAGTCGCCTCCTCTTCTACCCAGCTGCCCCTACACAGAGTCAGACAGCCAAACTTCCTCTATGTAACTACATCCATGCCTCCAGTCTCCATCCTTCATGCTGTTAAAGCAAACTCCTGCACAGTTCTGTTTAAATTTTCCTTAGGTCTGCATCGAAACTCCATTACACAGCACACAAAGACTTCTCTACGCTGATGTCTGCCTCCACCCCTACCCAACAAAATCCCTGTGCACTTCCAGCCTAAATTCCATACCTGTGCCCCACAGAGCACATGCATTCCAGTCTCTGGACTATTTGGTTAACTGTAATAACCACAGTAACCATGCTCTCTGTGCCCCTCACAGTCCAGTTCATCAACCTGCAGGACTATTTGGAACACTATGTGCTTCACTCAGGTACCTGCTCAAGTGTGACCTCCTCATGAGCTTTTCATGATCAATCTCTTCTCTGTGCCCATGGACCAGGAACACCTCTTTATTCCAGGATTGTCACTTCTCCCCATCCTCCCATTCACCTTTCTTACCAACTATGTGGACTCTGTGTGTGCACAGACTCAGAAACCACCCTCCTTCCTCAAGTGTTTCACATGCATGTTCCTCTTCTTGGAACTCTCACCCTCAGATATCCACTCTTCAAAATGCCTACTCATTAACATCTAACATCCTTTAGCCCCCATCCATGCATCTGTTTTTTTGCCTCTAGAATATAAATGCTGCAGTGCAGAGACCGTTCTTTGGTTCACTGATGTGTCCAGGTATCTAAAAGGGAACCTGGTACTTAGTACGGGTTCTCTATATTTATACTGAATAACTGAATCTGAATAAGTGAAAGACTTCCTTTCCTTTATCTGAAAAATAAGGGGCTGATTTACTTGGCTCTGAGGTGGCTCCTAACTCTAATACCGCAGGACCTAATATAGGTCAACAGCCCATCTGTCACCTTCACCTCCGAACAGACAGATTCACAGACGTTTCCTTGTCGAAAGAAGCAGGCACACAGCCTGTTGTTGATAGCCTGGACATTATGGATGTGCAAGATTGCCTCCTCCCTGGTGAGGAAGGTCTTCACCAGTGAGGCCATGAACTCTGTTGTAGACACAGACATAGGAGTGAGAAAGGCCAGGGGCAGGGAACAAACTGTCAGTTGGAAGTCCCAGGTAGGAGGAGTTAAGTGTCAGGCAGGGACTCAGCTCTGACCATTCTGAATCAGGGAAAGATCATCTTACAATTTTGAGACCCAGAAATGGTGTCAACAAGACTCCTCAGCAGCCTGTGCTCCTGGCTCCAGGTGGTTCTTCCATAAAGGACTCTAACGCAATGGTTCTAACCTTCCACAGGCATCACAATCACCAGGAAGGCCTATGAAACACAGACTGCTGGGCTCCACCCTCAGAGCTCCTGTTTCAGTAGTTCTGGAGTGGGTCCAAGAATGTGCATTTCTAAGGAGGTGGTGGGGATGTTGATACTGGTGTTCCAGGGACCACACTCTGGGAACCACAGCTCTAACCTGCCTCCTCTTGGGACACGACTGAAAATGCACCAAAGAGCACTACTGTTGCCTAGGTGGGAACTCTCTGCTCATGGGTCCACACCCAGCAACTTCCCCACACCTGCTCCTAAGTTCATTATTTCTGTACATGTGTTTTTCTTCTACTGAATTCCATGTGCACTGAAAACTGGAGCCCACAGCTGCTTCCATTAAAATCTTCCCCTATTCCGTAGGTCACAGGCACCAAATCAGTACTAGCTACAGAAGAAGGTTCCCTCCACCACCACCCCTGACAGCCCTTGGCCTTCTGAATACGGGTGGACAAGCCATGAAACAATCTTCTGTAGGAACAGCCCTGCTGGACCTCTGAAGAGCAATTTATCACCTCCTGTGCTACTCAAATGTGGCTGAGTTATCGGTCTCACCTGGGGGATGAAAGTGACTAGTCTCCCTGGGACTATCCTCTCCCCAACCCCATGTGTGTGACCCTTTTAACCTGTAGGTAAAACCATGCCCTTACTTGACGCAAAGCCCTGCAATGGCTCCCTAGTTCCCCACATGGTCTGAAATCCCAAGAGGAAGACCTCACAGAGCTCTCTGACTCTCAACTCCTGCTTCTCTCCTCATTCAGTCTGCTCCAGCCAATACTTGCCTTCTCTGCTCCTTGATGATCCAAGCACTCTGCCAGCTTTGCCCAGGATTTTATTCCCTGTGGAGACACTCTTTCCATTGGGATCCTCACAGGCTGGTACCCCATCTCCTCCCATCTTTGTTCCTATCTCACTGCTTACACTGGTTACCTTATGGCACTGCTGCCTGCCCAAAGCTACTCCTGCCCCCACAACTGCCCCACCTGCTCTACTTCTTTGTCCCATGCTCCCCACTCCTCTAACAGATGTAGATTATATGGCATTGTGGTTTGCTGTCTCCTGACAGAATGTAAACTGTGTGAAGATGGGGATTCTGTCAGCTTTGTATGTAGACTACTACCTAACACATACTCCATAACCTGTAAATAGCTGGGTGCATTGAATTCATTGGAGAATAACTGCTCAGATACCAACAAAGCCAGGAAACAAGAAATTGGGGCAAATTTATTTTCACACTTTTCATGGTTAAATTCATATTTTTCATTTTCTAAAACATAACCTCATTAGACAAGCATCATGGTCCCTTGTTCTTGTTTACATTTGGGAAATCCTCTTAAAATTTATATACTACTAGCAGTTGGAAGATCACAAGAATCTTTCTAGAGCCAGGGCCTCCACTAATAGGACAGATGGAGATACCAGCAGAGCTTCCTGGTGCTCTCACCCACCCCAGAGAGACACAGGGAGGGGTAGGGGATGCACTGTCCTGCAGAGCCCCCAGCAGGCAGCTGGAAGAGGAACTGGGAGGACACTGTGGATCCTACCACACACACCCTGTCCTGCTGCTCCCCAGCATTTTCCTGCTTAGGAGCAATGACATGGCCTTGCTCCCAGCAAAGCATCTCTCAGCCTGTGTTCACTTTTGATTGTTCTGAATGATCTGCTACATTTGTTTTAATGAAACAAAGACTGACCCATCAATGCATGCATGTATCTGCCCAGATATCTGGTCGGACATATTAAGACTCTGTGTAAACCGACTTCTACATATATCTGAACACATCCCATGAACAAGGACCAATATTAGCCTCCAGGTCCATTCCCCACTGCCACCAACTTTCCTTGCCCAACAGGGAGACTCCTCAAGGCCTGAGAGACATTAGGGGAATTCTATACAAGAACAGAGGGAAAAACAAAAACAAAAACAAAAAACAAGAACAGAGGGGGAAAAAAACATTCTTACGATACTTCATTCTCACACATGCAACAGAGATGAAGGAAGACATGAACCCTGCCATCTAATAATCCTTATTCCAGGAACTTTCTAGAAGTAGGAGTGCTGGAGCTGCACCAGCACTGCCCCCAACACACACCCCAGTCCTCAGGTCCAGCCCAGCCCCCAGTTCCACCCAACTTAGGATGAAAGAGAAGGAAGGGGACCTTGGATTCAACAGTGGCCCAGCATGATTGGGCCAGAAATCTTATCTCCCTTGAATACTGTCCCTTGGATCCCATGTTGGAAGAGGAGGGGAAGGAATGACAAAGCATAGGGAAGATTTTCCTGAAGGACACCGGAAAGACACCTGGAGACATTGCAGGAAAGACACCAAACAGCAAACTTCATTCCCCCCACCCACACACTGCCAGTTCATCAGGCTCACGGTCCAGCTATTTGTTAACAAACACTACTCACTGGCCGTGAATGATTTTTCTTGCTCAAAATATAAATTATCTAGTGGGGTGTTAAGATTGCACTTTCTACTTTAACAGCCCTATAATAGCTGTTAGCATATAATATAATAGCACATAATACCTTCAAGTGCTTTCAAAACACTTCCAGACAAACAACTAGGCTTTAAAACAATGGTAAGGTAAAAATAATTGTGAATTTCTAATGTGCCAGTTGGTAGAAAGTATTAAACCCACTTTTTAAAAACCTCTAATAAGGTAAAACTTAATTTATTTTAATTTTTTATGACTCATTTTTATAAGTGCAATTGACAATGTTATTTTTCAGATGTCAATATGCTGATTCAACAAGTTAAACATTATTCTGTGCTCTCCAAAAGTGTACCTATCATCTAACTTCTCTTCACCCACTTTGGCCCACACCTAGGGAAGTTGACTGTAAAGACTACATGCATTGGGATGTTACTTAGACCATGATGGATTTATATCTTTACAATTTTTTATCAGTGTCCTCTAATCACAACTTGAATCACCATGTTGGGTAATTTCTCCTCATAAAACGTCTATTGTTTTCCATAGGTTAAAAATGCCAAGTTCTTCATGGCATGTCACGGTATTTCAGTGAATTCACCAGCATCAATTTGTAGTCTAGAATGCTATGGGGAGGTGGGGGGCAACAGTATCCCTCCTACAAGGCTGTAAGTGTTCACAGCAGTTTTGTTCTAGGCACACCCCCAGTCACTTTGACACTGGGAACCTCTGACATATATCTTGCATAGGATGTCACAGGGGAGTATGGGGTATTTTCTTGTTAATGGACCTTCTCTGCTTCTCTAGGAACATGGGATCTTCTTCAGTCCCCAAGGTATCTCCCTTGGGATGTCTTTTAACCCACTAGCATCATTTCAGATCACAAGATTTAAGAAAGACAAAACTGATTTTCTCTGTAACCGTTCATGGCCTCGGTACTCCTTATTAGATGAGGAAAAATGGCCAATTCATGAGACGCTGAGTTTCAGTATGATCTACCATTTAGATCTGCTCTGCAGGAGAAAGGGCAAATTGACTGAGGTACCCTATGTCGAGGCCTTCATGACTCTAAATCAGGATTCTGACCTTGACAGTATGTCTAGCCACTCACCAGGCTAATAGTAACCCTCCTGGTGTGTTGGATGATGATATCTAAATAGGCCTACTCCTCATAATAAACACAGCTTGCCAGGTGAAGCTAATAAAGGGGACACTGACTCTTTCACTGTTCTTCCTCTTAATAGACCCACGTTATTCTTCTTGTATGTGGGGCCTTCTTCCTCGTTCATTTACTGGTTAATGGTTATGATAATTGGAGCCAATTATCAGTTAGTCTACCTCAGAACAGGGCCCTGAAAGAATATTCCCATGCAGGTGCCAAAACTCCTTTTGTTTCAAGGACATTCCCTATCTTCTCTGGCCTGAAAAGGACTCCCTGAAATGGACATCTGCTCCTCTGTCTGAGCTAAGGAGCTTTAAGAATGGGAGTCTTCTTTCTTTTGTCTTTTTTTAACCATGTGTTAGCTACTCTAAAATGTGATCAAAACTCAATCATGAGAGCTCAAGAAGACATTAAAAAACCATACATTATGCTGAGTAAAATAAGTCAAGCAAAGAGAGTCAACTATCATATGGTTTCACTTATTTGTGGAGCATAACAAATAGCATGGAGGACATGGGGAGATAGAGAGGAGAAGGGAGTTGGGGGAGATTGGAAGGGGAGGTGAACTATGAGAGACTATGGACTCTGAAAAACAATCTGAGGGTTTTGAGGGCTGGGGTGGGAGGTCAGGATACCAGGTGGTGGGTATTATAGAGGGCATGAATTGCATGGAGCACTGGTGTAGTGCAAAAATAATAAATACTGTTATGCTGAAAATAAATAAAAAATAAATTTTAAAAACCATACATTTTAATTTTTTTATAAGCTTTAAAATCTAGGAGTAGCCCAAGGTTAATATTTTACAAACCAACGAAGAATCACCACAGGCAAACATCAATGCAACAAACAAGTACAATTTACAAACCCAGGTCATGCACTTACTAACAACCTCACTAATCATGGTAAGGAGCAGTGCCAAAGTCCAGCTGATGCCCAGTTAAATAAGAAAGAAACCTTTCTTAATATTCATTTGTTAATCCATTCATTAGTCAATTAGTATTTAAAACTTTTCTTAACTTTTTATTGAAATATAACACACATATATAAATGTATACAAGTCACAAGTTTTACAACTCACTGAATTATCACAAAATAAACACACCTTGGTGACCACCATCTAGACCAAGTACCTTTGAAGTACACTACTTCTCCCCAAACTCATCACTGTCATGATTAGTATTTCTTGATTTTTAAGTTTCATACAAATGGAATTATGAATAATGTTATTGCAGGCATTCTTGTATGTGTCTTCTGGTGCACATGTGAATGCATTTTCTGGGGGCATGCCTAGTTCTGGAATCGCTGGGTATGCCATTGTTTAGCTGTACACCAAATGTGGACAGTACTCAGAAATGGTCTTCCATTCACACCCCATCAAGGCTTCAGAAAGCTGCTTCACATCCTGGTCAGCTTTGCAGTTTTGACCACTCTGGTGGTGCTCAGGGCCAGCTCCTCATGCTTCCAGTATGTTTCCCTAAAAAGGAGGTGGAGCATTTGTCCACCTGTCAGTAGGCCTTTCTGCTGCCCTCATTAGTACTTTCTAGCCTCTTGGTCATTTTTTTAAGTTTAGGTTGCCAATCTTTATTTCTCACTGACTTGGATCATTCTTTATATATCTGGATGTGAGTCCTTAGCCAGTTTTATGTATTACATCCATCATCTCCCAGCCTGGCCTGACCTTTTCATTGTCTTAATGTGTTTTTTTATGAACAGAAGTTTGTAATTTCAATGTTGTCCACCTCATCGGTCATTTTTTTATGGTTGATGCTTTTTGTGTCCTATTTAAGAAATCTGCTCCTATCCTAAAATTTTAATCCCCTTCTCCTATTTTGCCCATTCCTCCCACCTTCTCCCTTCTGACAACCACCAAATTTTTCTCTGTGCTTATGAAGTCTGTTTATCTTTCAATCAACAGATATTGTTGAGTGGTGACTATAAGCCAGACACTGATCTAGTGCTGGGAATATAATGATGAATGAGAAATACATAAACACGGGTCCACGTCTAGTGTGGAGGACGTGAATAAATAATTGAATGACTACTTTGTTATAAAAAAAAAAGAAAATGAAAGGAAAGGAAAGAAAAGAAAAGAAACTTTGCCTTCTGTGAAGGCAGAAAAACATGCAAATAATTCTGCTTTAAGAAATTTGCATAGAAGTAGAAAATGCTAAAGCCTCTACCACAAATCAAATTGAAAACATTCAACATATTAAATTCAATCCAAGGAGTGCAAAATATTAAATTGAAGCAAAGGGAGAACTCAAACTTTTCATTTCCAGGTATGCTACTAACAGAGGCCAAGAATTTCAGGTGTGGAAATTAGCTGTAGGCAAGCTCTTAAAAAACACTAGTTTATACTCTTTAATTTTAATACAAGGCAGGTGTTTCTGCAATGGTTAGATTTTACAAGGGCACTATAAGGTCTCAAGGTCTCTTTTCAAAGTCATTCTCAAATACTCCTTATTTTTGGTTGGCAGCAATGACATCTTTACAAGTCAATACCTTTTCAGATACACAGGCGACAAAATTCCACTTTCTGTCTGGTCCAACTTAATGTCTGTTTGTAGAATGACTTAACATTAAATCAATCCATGGCCTAACTGGCACAGAAGATACTATTTCCTGGACATGTCCACATTTTGCTCCCACCTCCTCAGCCTGAACTGTCTCTCAATCATTTCTCCTTCACTTTTCATGCCCCGTCAAAGTCTCCAGTGGATCCCCGAAAGTTGCACAGATGTCCACGCTGGAATCTCTACTATTGCTTATCTCCAGGTCCCCCTGCTGGGAGCCAAAGCAACAGTTTTTTGCAAATTACAGTTTGTTATTATTTATAACTTCATTTTTGTGCACTTACCCGTACTTTAAAACCTGGTGTAGAGGGCGCTTTGAGGCAGCAGGCTTGAGCCCTGAACTCTGAGTAAGGAAGAAAGGCCCACAATGACTGCCAGGCTGAGGACAAACAGGCACATCAGGAAATCCATCTGGAAACAGGAGGTAGCCCTAGTTTCTGACCAATGGGCTACTTATGGCTGGGCACAAGTACCAAAAAAGGAAAAAATCCATACCTTTCCATTTCTCCTCCCTGAGTTCCCTGTAGCTACACCACCACTGCCCCCTAGCGGACAGTACCTCCTTTGCTGTCCTGCCCACTGCTCCCTTGCAGTGCATTCCATAAACTCCTTATTTCCTGTATCCTGCCTTGGCCGAATTCATTCACCACAGGAGCTGCCGGTCCCACACTGGGCACTTCTACAACTGCTCTTCAGAGTCTTTTCTGGAGGGTAGTAGAATATACAGCATCACAAAACGACACTTTATTTCCACAGGAAGAAAAAGTTTTAGCATACATAATAATTGTGTGCATCGAGTAAATTGTAATAAAAAATTGAAGTGCCCCAGTGAAATGCCAATAGAGTATTACCCCCACCTTAAAAGACCACCAGAGACATGAGTCAAAGCCAATCAGCAAGGGTCGTTTATTGCAGGTTAGAACCTGGACCTCTGCGCCGCTCGTTGCCGAGAGGTCCAGAGCTGGGTTGGTGCAGGGTTTTTTTTTTTTTT
>NC_081561.1:28865543-28880367 GCF_022355385.1 Mustela nigripes | reverse complement strand
CATTATTGGGGTACCCATTTTATGGGGAGACCTAACATCCATCTGATCAAGGTCAAATTGCTAGCAATTCTCTAGAAGTACTCTACTAATATTTTGGTATTATTACCACAATAACTAAAATTTTCAAGTTGGGAGAATGACGTGTAATAACAAATAAGAGAATTGCAGCCTCAGTAAAGTTCTCTCTCTCTCTTTTTTTTTTTTTAATTTTCTTTCTTTCTTTCTTTCTTTTTTTCCTGAATAAAGTTCTATTACTACAATGTCCAATTTTCTGGTCAACCCATAGTGCAGAGACACAAGGAAAACTACCATTTTGGTTCCCAAATTTTACAAGAACTCCTATGAAATATTCCAGATAAATGAGTTTTAATCTTCCCCTTCCTCACCCTGGTTAATATGGAAGGTAATACAATTAGCAACTCTCTTTGCTCTTAGCAACTATGTACACACCATCAAGTAGATGACTATTCTTCAAATACTTTTTGGTGAGATACTTCAAATACCTTTTTGGAAAAAGGCACCTCAGAAGCCACAGTGATCTTGTTATTGCTCCTTTCAATGGTTACAACCCCTCTACCTGTAAAGTTCTTCCGATGAGATAAACGCAACACCAGGCAAAGTGGGTGTAAGGCAAGGTTTATTAAAGGTTCTCTCCGGTGAAGATTCAGGGCCCAGGTGAAGGGGAGCCAAGAAAGTTGCACCGGGAGGAGGTGGGCACCCTCGGGCGAGGTTCCTTGACTCTGGAAGACAGAGTGGGGGAAGTCGCGCCCAAGGCAGGGAGGAGGGGGCTTAGGGGTCTTTTTGCAAGTTTCCCTTATTCGGATATCTCACCTGCTCGTCAGGATCTCATTGGTTCACAGGAGCCCGGGGCGGGGGTCTCAGATTCCTGCTTGGGCCTTTGTTCTCCTGTCCAAATTCAGGTCTTGTGGCGGGAAATTTCGCCATCTTGGGTCTTTGTTCTTTGGTCTGAGTTCAGTTCTTGTGGCGGGAGATTTCACCATCTTCTTCTTCTTCTTTTTTTTTTTTTAAGATTTTATTTATGTATTTGACAGAGATTACAAGTAGGCAGAGAGGCAGGTAGAGAGAGAGGGGGAAAGCAGGCTCCCTGCTGAGCAGAGAGCCCAATGCGGGGCTCAATCCCAGGACCCTGGGATCATGACCTGAGCCAAAGGCAGAGGCTTTAACCCACTGAGCCTCCCAGGCGCCTGAACTTTCGCCATCTTAAGTAGCCTTTCCTACCAGCCCAACACTACCAAGACTCCCAGGTTTTCCACCCACTGATTCTCTCTTGAAGAAAATGCTTACAGGGATGTCTGGGTGTCTCAGTTGGTTAAGCAGCTGCCTTCAGCTCAGGTCATGATCCCAGCCTCCTGGGATCGAGTCTCACATCGGGCTCCTTGCTCAGCAGGGAGCCTGCCTCTCCCTCTGCCTCTGCCTGCCACTCCATCTGCCTGTGCTCACTCTCTCTGTAAAATAAATAAATAAAATCTTTTTTAAAAAATGCTTACAATTGGCAGCATCCAGGATTCCATCTTCTACTGGATGGGTACACTCAAGGGTAAACTTCAGAACTTGCTTCTTTCCCCTTCTCTCCCTTCACCACAAGCTTTTCAAAGGATGCAATAGCAGCAGCAGAGGCAGAAAGGAAGTTCCCTTCTGTCTGAGCTTTTATCCACCTCCAGCCTTGCTGGCAGCCCGTCCCCTCTCCTGCCTCCCTTACTCCCTCCTCCTGTATCTGCACCACCCTGGGTGTAGCTTGTACCACCAGCTCCTATACCCTTCTGGGTATCATCATCCATCAGCTGCTGCTTTTCCTACCTACCCTATCAGGGAACAAATAGCACCCTCTTGGACCTAAACCACCCACTTCAGATTTCCCTATAGGTACCCCAGATTGAAAAGAAATGACAACGAGGAACAAATCGATTGAATTTTAAGTGGACATAGGTGCAACATATTCTGTATTAAAGTTCATTTGAGTTTGTTGGTTTAATTAAGATAGGCTAGTCTATCTCAATTAGCTCCCAACATTAAATATAACACTTTTATTCTACAAAGGTTTCCTGAAAATCAAATAAGTTCATGTTATCTCTTGCAATTTTTCAAAAAAAGATGGTTTCGAATGATGGTTAAATTTGTCTTTGACTCTTAATGTCATTAAACAAACTGAGTGTGGCTGGGGGTAGGGGGTAGGGAGAGGGTGGTGGCGTTATGGACATTGGGGAGGGTATGTGCTATGGTGAGTGCTGTGAAGTGTGTAAACCTGGTGATTCACAGACCTGTACCCCTGGGGCTAATAATACATTATATGTTTATAAAAAATAAGTTTTTATTAAAAAAATTCATCTGTCTCAAAGTTTTTATGGATAATTGCTAAAACAGCTTTCAGTCTTTGGTAACCTCAAACTTTACAGTTTTACTTGTTTTGGGTCCCCCCAAAATTGGGTACCCCAATAATGGGTCCGTGATTAAAGGAGCGAGACTGATACAAAGTGAAGGTCAAGCAAAGCTTTATTTCATGCTGATGAGGGAGTAGGAGGCTGGCTGAGGACAGAGCAAAAGCTGGCGCCTTGCACCCCCCTCTCCACCTGCTCCCCTCTGTAATATGTGTAGCATTCCTCAGGCACCCCTGACTGCCATAAAACAATAGTTAACTTGCAGAGATCACAATCCTGCAGTACAGGAATCTCCCTTGCTCTACAGATGTCCTAGATATCTACAAACAGGGAGGTTACCTTATCAATAGCACAAATTTCCAGAGGCAAATAACTCTCAGTTCCTGAAACCCTAATATCCCTCCCCACCATAAACTGGAGGAGGCTGAGGTAGAAGGGAATGTAAATGATAGCAGGATCATAACACCCCACCAAGAATCTCCCAACTATCTTGATGTTAATGGCTGAGGTAAAGACGACATTGATCAAGCCACAAGGGCAAGGCCTCCTCCTGGCACCTTGTAGGCCCTCTTTAACATATTAAACCTCCATTCCCCTCACCTTCCCAACCTCAAGGTATATAACCTGCCTACCCTCAACAACCCAGGGCAGCAGCAGCTCTTCCTGACCACAGGTCCTGTCCCCATGCTTTAATAAACCACCATTTTGCACCAAAGATGTCTCAAGAATTCTTTCTTGGTCATCAGCTCCAGACCTCAGCCCACCAAACCTCACCTAGGTTCTAGAATTTCATTAGTGCCAAGCATCAGGAATCAGACCGACTGTCAAACAAACCAGTGGGGGCCACCCCTATAGAGAAGACGACCCCTCCCTGCTTTCCAGACTAACTTTTATAGAGCAAAGGCCATGTGGTTGGGCCTGGCCACACACAGGTGGCTAAAGAGATTGTAACACACACAGGAAACTCCACAGTGATGCTAAGTGACCAACTGAATTACAATTTACCCTAGTAGATATTTGAACCAGCCTATCACATCTTGGTTAGGATTGGTGCCAAAAGACTCCCAAAGGGTAGGGGCCCATACTCCTTGGTAGCTAGGAGACAATATGCGCACCCACTGATTGAATACCTCCACCTGGCCTGACCCACCCTTGTACTTGGGCTTTGTTACCTGGGACTGGTTCCCAGGACTTGCTTTTAAATAAGTTCCCCTGGGGGTGGGGCCAAAGTCAATTTAAGCTTTACAGCAAAATGGCAGTTCAACCAGGGTGGGGCTGCTCTGGCTGAATAGGCCCTTACACTTGGATGAAAAATCAGATTGAATTCGTTGGATAGCTAAGTCTTTTCCAAATTGGACTAAATACTGAATCATTAATTACTAAACATAAGGTTTACTTGCTTTTGGTTTCCTATTGCTGAGGGAAGAGAGGGCTGGCTGATGACAAACCAAAAGCTGACAGGCAGCAACCTTCTCCCACCCTCACTCCTGGGTGGGGGCATGTTATGACATTCTTTAGGAATCACCCAACTATCTTACTGTTAATACCTTGCTAGAGGAAAAAATGACCTTGACAATGGCAAAGCCTCAAGTCCTCTTTAGCATATGAAAGTTCTATTGAAACCTCCCTTTTCCTTACACCACCCCCCATGGTACATAACCTGCCACTCCTCACAACCCCTGGGCAGCAGCTCTTTCTGCCCACTGGTCCTGTCCCCTTGTTTTATTTAATAAACCACCATTTTGCACCAAAGATGCCTCAAGAGTTCTTTTTTGGTCATCGGCTCTGGACATCAACCCACTGAACCTCATGTATATTCTAGAACTTCATCACTGTTGCAAGGAAGCTGAGGATACTTGGGTCTATCGGTAAACATATTTGATGCTTTATCAAAAGACTGTACCACAGAAAAACATATTTTTACAAAGTAGAAAATGTATCAATAAATTTCAGGTCTAAAGAATTCCATTGTAACACACAGTTCACAACTGGTTATTACTTAGTTTTCATTAGACACTAAGGTTTCTAAGTGTTAAAATTCTGCTAAATGTAATTAAGACTGATGGAGATAGGGGCACCTGGGTGGCTCAGTGGGTTAAAGCCTCTGCCTTTGGCTCAGGTCATGATCCCAGGGTCCTGGGATCCAGCCCCACATCAGGCTCTCTTCTCAGCAGGGAGCCTGCTTCCCCATCTCTCTCTGCCTGTCTCTCTGCTTACTTGTGATCTCTGTCTGCCAAGTAAATAAAATCTTAAAAAAAAAAAATGACTGATGGAGATAATGAAAGCAACTCTGCAGGGGAAAAAATGTGCTTTTGATGAGAAAGATATAAGGAATGGGAATTCATTTTGTTGAGGTGGGGGAGGTAATTTTGTCCTAAAATAAAATTCGTAGTTTAGAGAAAAAAGCTTAGGCCAAAGCTGAATGAGGAAAGGAAAAAAAAAAAAAAAGCTATAGAAGGATTATGAAAGGAAATCATTGGGAAAGAATTTTATGTATGGTCAGGACTAATGTTGAAATAAAAAGATTTTTTTAAATTTTATTTAATTTTTTAATTATCTTTTAAATAAACATATAATGCATTTTTATCCCCAGGGGTACCCACTGTCTGTGAATCACCAGGTTTACACACTTCACAGCACTCACCATAGCACATACCCTCCCCAATGTCCATAACCCCACCCCCACTCTGGAACCCCTTCCCCTAGCAGCCCTCAGTTTGTTTTGTGAGATTAAGAGTCACTTCTGTTTTTTCATTTAAGATGGGTTTTCCCAATAATCCTGACTCTAAGTGGATATTGGCAGAAATGCACATTTGGGGATAAAAGCAGGTATATCTAGAAGTCCTGGGTTTACCCAGAGTTTTAATATGTCCGACCAGATATCTGGGCAGAAACTTGCATCCATTGATGGGTCAGTCTTTGTTTCATTAAAATAAATGTAGCAGATCATTCAGAACAATCAAAAGCGAACACAGGCTGAGAGAGGTTTTGCTGGGAGCAAGGCCAGGTCATTGGTCCCAAGCAGGAAAATGCTAGGGAGCTGCAGGACAGGGTGTGCATGGTAGGATCCACAGTGTCCTTTAGGAGAATGTAATCTGACTCTTATACTTCTCAGTGATTCCTTGGTCATATTGAGGGATCAGGAGAAGAAAAGCATGCAGAAGCTGGCATGTCATTCATGGGGAGGGGCCTGTGTCTGGGCCCTGTGTCCCTGTGCCTCCATGGTGTCCTGTGACTCATGCAGACATGAAGGAGGCCGCTGTGCTGAGGTGGGAAGGGTCTGGTCCTGTGGGCAGAGCAGGATGGGAATGTTTCCAAAGGGCTGGGTGGGCTTTCTTGGCATCACAGTTGTGTGGCCCCCACTTTATCAGCATACTGAGCAGTAGGAAAGGCTGTGCTCTTGCTGGGGACTATTGCCAACCCTGAACTCTGCTATCTGCTCTGAGGCCCAGAGCTGTGGGATGGCCCTGCCTCCTCTCTGGAGGTGTTGACCTGCCTCCTGCCCTGTGTCTCCCCAGCTCTGAGGAAATGGAGGATTGCTGCAGGGGCTTTTTGGTCTCCCATCTCCCCTCCCTGCTTCTCCTCTTCCAACTGCTTGCTGGGGCCTCTGCAGATGAGTGTGTCCTCTCCCCCTCCCTGTGTGCCCCTGGGGTGGGTGAGAGCCCCTGGAGCTCTGCTGGTGTCCCCATCAGGACAGATGGCTATTGTTGGAGACCCAGGCACTGGACAGATTCTGGAGATCTGCAACTGCTATTTGAAATTAAAACACATAAGAAGAATCTCAGAAATGCAAAATTAGGGCAGAGGAGCATGACAATTCTCTAATGAGGATTGTATGTCTTATAAAGTAAAAAATGTGAATTTCACTATGAAAAGTATGAAAATGAATTTCCCCTCATTTCTTATTCCCTGTCTCTATTGGTATCTAACCACTTATTTTGTTATTAATTCATTATACCCACGAATACTGACAGGGTGTCCAGTGTGTGTTAGGTGCTATTCTATGTACAAAATGACAGAGTATCTGTATTCACAGAGCTTTTTCTGGCAGGTAACAGGGAGTACTAAATAACACAATCCCATACAATCTACAACTGTTGGAGGAGTGGAGAGCATGGGACAAGGAAGTAGAGGAGGATGTGGAAGGGAGAGATGCAGGAGGGCTGTGGGCAGGCTGTAATGCTCCATAAAATGGCCAATGTACGTAGTGAGATGGGAATGAAGCATGGTGGAGGCAGTGTGTCATCCTGTGAGGATCCCCCTGGATTGAGGGTTTCTATGATGCGGAGCATCCAGAGCAAAGCTGGGAGTGTTCTTGTGTGTCTAGGGAGGTAAGGAAGTTAGGGTTGGCTGTAGCAGAGTGAGGGAGAGGGAGAGAAGCAAAGGTTTGGAGGGTCAGAGAGCAGTGACAGTTCATCCCTATAGGGCCTACGGGCCATGTGGGGAACTGTGGAGCCATTGCAGAGCTGTGAGCAGAGGAGGGACATGGTTTTGTTTGTCAATTGAAAGAGTCATGCACAGAGGCTTTGGAGAGAATAGTCATAGGGAGCGAGTCACTTACATCCCACAGGTAAGACATATAGTGACTCAGCCAAAGTTGAGTAGCACAAGGGGTGAGAAGTCACTCTTCAGAGGTCCAGCATGGGTTTTTCTTGCAGAAGTGTCCTGTTGTGACATGTCCATCATTTCTCAGAAGACCAAAGACTGTGAGGGTGTGGCGACAATGAAGTGAATGAAGTTGTAAGAAGTAGTGATTTTCGGCCTATAGGTGATGGAGTGGGGGCAGGCTTTAACATAAATAGCTGTGGAAGGATGCCTAGGCTGCTCAGTGGGTTAAAGCCTCTGCCTTCAGCTTAGGTCATGATCCCAGGGTCCTGGGATCGAACCCCGCATCGGGCTCTCTGCTCAGTGAGAAGCCTGCTTCCTCCTCTCTCTGTCTCTGCCTGCCTCTCTTCCTACTTGTGATTTCTGTCTGTCAAATAAATAAATAAAATCTTAAAAAAAAAAAAAAGAAATAGCTGTGGACTCTAGGTTTAGTGTAAATGTAATTCACCAGAGTAGTAAGATATGGGGACAAATATCTAACTTAGGAGTAGATGTGGGTAAGTTCCTCAGTTGGCTGAATGAACAGAGAGGTCCCACCTAGGCCACAAATGTTTTGTGGTCAGTTTTCAGTCCTGTCCTAAGTGAAAGCAGGTTAGAGCTGTGGATCTGAGTTTGGTCCCTGGAGCATTAGTAACAGAGCCCTCACCACCCCCTTAGAAATACACATTCTTAGACCCAGGCCAAAACTACTGAACCAGGAGCTCTGGAGATGGAGCCCAGTCTTCTGTGTTTCACAGGACTTTCTGGTGATTCTGATGCCTGTGGAAAGTTAGAACCACTAAGTTAGAGAGTCCTTCATGGAAGGGCCTGGAGTCAGGAGCACAGGCTGCTGAGGGAGTTTCTTTGACATCATTGCTGGGTCTCAAGTATGTGGTAAGAGGATCTTGCCCAGAGTGGTAAAAGCTGAGTCCTTTGGGTCAAGACCTCCTATCTGACACTTATCTCCACTTGTCTGGGCCTCCCACCTGAGAATGTGTTCCCTTCCCTGTCCTGCATCTCTCTTGGTTTCTCACCCTTACATCTGTGTCCACAGAGGAGTTCATGATGATTGGCTCCTCAGAACCCATTGTGGCAGTGCTGGGTGGGGACATCATGCTGCCATGTCATGCATTCCAGCCATGAATGTGGAGAACATGGAGCTACAGTGGTTCTGCTCAAATTTCTCAGAAGCAGTGTTCATCTATCAAAACCAGCAGTAACAGAGGGAGGTGCAGTTGGCCCAGTACACAAGGTGGACCTCACTGGTGAAGGAATTCCTCACCTGGGGAGACACCATCCTGCACATCCACAAGGTTTAGGCTTTTCGCAATGGGCTATATACCTGGGCTATATATACCTATATACCTATCTGTTTTGTGTGTGTTGAGTTTTAGGAGTTCTTTATAGATCTTGGATATCAGTCTTTTGTCTGGAGTGTCATTTGCGAATATCTCTCCCATTTCGTGGGTAGCCTCTTTGTTTTGTTGACCATTTCCTTTGCTGTGCAGAAGCTTTTGATCCTGACGAAGTCCCAAAAGGTCATTTTTCCTTTTGTTTCCTTTGCCTTTGGAGACATGTCTTGAAAGAAGGTGCTGTGGCCTATGTTGAAGAGATTATTGCCTATGTACTCCTCTGGGATTTTTTTTTATTTATTTTTTATTTATTTTCATCATAACAGTATTCATTATTTTTGCAACACACCCAGTGATCCATGCAATCCGTGCCCTCTATAATAACCACCACCTGGCACCCCAACCTCCCACCCTCCGCCCCTTCAAAACCCTCAGATTGTTTTTCAGAGTCCATAGTCTCTCATGGTTCACCTCCCCTTCCAATTTCCCCCAACTCCCTTCCCCTCTCTAACTCCCCATGTCCTCCATGCTATTTGTTATGCTCCACAAATAAGTGAAACCATATGATAGTTGACTCTCTCTGCTTGACTTATTTCACTCAGCATAATCTCTTCCAGTCTCGTCCATGTTGCTACAAAAGTTGGGTATTCGTCCTTTCTGATGGAGGCATAATACTCCATAGTGTATATGAACCACATCTTCCTTATCCATTCATCCGTTGAAGGGCATCTTGGTTCTTTCCACAGTTTGGGGACCGTGGCCATTGCTGCTATAAACATTGGAGTACAGATGGCCCTTCTTTTCACTCCATCTGTATCTTTGGGGTAAATACCCAGGAGTGCAATGGCAGGGTCATAGGGAAGCTCTATTTTTAATTTCTTGAGGAATCTCCACACTGTTCTCTAAAGAGACTGCACCAACTTGCATTCCCACCAACAGTGTAAGAAGGCTCCCCTTTCTCCACATCCCCTCCAACACATGTTATTTCCTGCTAATTTTGGCCATTCTAACTGGTGTAAGGTGATATCTCAATGTGGTTTTAATTTGAACCTCCCTGAGGGCTAGTGATAGATTCCTGCTTCATGTTGAGGTATTTTATCCATTTTGAGTTTATCTTTGTGTATGTTTAAGGAAATGGTCAAGTTTTATTCTTCTACACATAGCTGTCCAATTTTCCCAGCACCATTTATTGAATAGACTGTCTTTTTTCCACTGGATATTTTTTCCTGCTTTGTCAACAATTAGTCAGTCATAGAGTTGAGGGTCCATATCTGGGCTCTCTACTCTCTTCCACCTGTCTATGTGTCTGTTTTTGTGCCAGTATCATGCTGTTTTTGTGACCACGGCTTTGTAGTAAAGGTTGAAATCGGGGAACATGATGCCCCTACTTTTGTTTTTCTTTTTCAACATTTCCTTAGCAATTCGGGGTCTCCTCTGGTTCCATACAAATTTTAGGATTTTTTTTTTAGCTCTTTGAAAAATGCTGGTAGAATTTTGATTGGGATGGCATTGAAAGTATAGAGTGCTCATGGTAGTATAGACATTTTAACAATGTTTATTCTTTCATGAGCATGGAATGCTTTTCCAGTTTTTGTATCTTCTTCAACTTCTTTCATGAGTGTTCTGTAGTTCCTTGAGTATGGATAGTACATCATTATGTATACAAGAGGCATTATACAAGAAGGTGTGCAAGTTATTTGCATGTATGAAAAGTAATAAACTCCTGATACCTGTTTGAGAGATTTCTGAGAGGACTTATACTTGTTTTAAGCTGTTTGAAAGTAATCATGTAACCAGATTTGCCTCTGGTTATAATGAGATCATCTTGATCTTCCAGTGATGTGGGGACAGGAGAGCGGTCTGGGGATCCTAAAACAATGAAAAGTTATTGAGAGGATTCTTTAGTACTGGGGTAAATTAAGAATCTGAGCCCTTTGAACCTGTGTAATATGTGCTTTTTCTTTTTGGCTGTTTCTATTTATGATCAGAGATATAAACTGTGAGAGTAGAGAAAGGAATGTGTGAGGCTCCTTAGAGATCCTTGCCGATTCTTGGGAAGTATGTGAAAAATGATCAAATAATCATATTTAGCATTTCCCCTTCTCTGCTGAATTGATGAGCATGATTTAATTAATTTATTAATTATAAAATATTTTTCCATGATGCATACTGATAAAAGATTTTTATTATATTATGTTAGTCATCATATAGTACATCATTAGTTTAGTGTTCCATGATTCATTATTTGCATTTAACACTCAGTACTCATCACAACACATCCCCTCCTTAATACCTATCACCAGGCTATCCCATCCTCCAACCCCCACCCTTCTGAAATCCTTAGATGGTTTCTTGGTGTCCATAGTCTCTCATAGTTTGTCTCCCTCTCTTATTCCCCCTACTCTTCAGTTTTCCCTTCCTCCCCCTATTATCTCCCATGCTATTCCTTATGTTGCACATATGAGTGAAACCATATGATCTTTGTGTGCTTGACTTATTTCACTTAGCATAATCCCTTCCAGTTCCATCCAGGTCAGTGCAAATGGTGGGTATTCATCCTTACTGATGGCTGAATAATATTTCATTGTATATATGAACCACATCTGCTTTATATATTCATCTGTTGAAGGACATCTCAGCTACTTCTACAGTTTGGCTTTTTTTTTTTTTAATTAAAAAAAAAAAAGATTGGGACTCCTGGGTGGCTCAGTTGGTTAAGCAGCTGCCTTCGGCTCAGGTCATGATCCCAGCGTCCTGGGATCGAGTCCCGCATCGGGCTCCTTGCTCGGCAGGGAGCCTGCTTCTCCCTCTGCCTCTGCCTGCCATTCTGTCCGCCTGTACTCGCTCTCTCTCCCTCTCTCTCTGACAAATAAATAAAATATTTAAAAAAAAAAATAAAAAAAAAATAAAAAAAAAAAGATTGTAGGGGCCCCTGGGTGCCTCAGTTTCTCAAGCAGCTGCCTTTGGCTCAGGTCATGACCCTAGGGTGCCTGGACCAAGCTCCACATTGGGTTCCCTGCTCAGTGGGGATACTGCTTCTCCCTCTCCTCCCTGCTCTTGCTGTCTCTCACTATCTCTCTCTCTCTCTCAAATAAATAAAATCTTTAAAAAAAAAAGATTTTATCTATTTATTTATTTATTTAGAGGCATTTGAGTGGGTGGAGGTTTGAAAATCTCAAGCAGATTCCATGCTGAATCTGGAGCCTGATAGAGGGGCTGGATCCAGCCACTCTGAGATTATGACCTGAGCCTAAATCAGGAGCCAGATGCTTAATTGACTATTGCAGGTACCATTGTTTTAAAGTATGTGTTTTAAAGTATGCCTTGTGTACTTGTATATTGATCTCCCCCATTCTTTTCAAGAAAACCTAGCTTTCATGATGGATGGATTTGTGCCAGTATCATGCTGGATTGAGAAATCATAATTTAAGTGGAATCTGGGCATAGATTCTTCTTTTCAGGTTATTATACAGCTTCTCAGTGTTGTTAAGCTTTATTGCTTGGCTTTTATGGGAAGGCTGTAGCATCATGGCCGTGTGGTATGTGTGTGGGTGTGTGTGGGGGGGGTATGTGCATGAGTGTGTGAGAGGTAGAGAGAGAGAGAGAGAAATGAATCAGGGAATGTTTCCAAAAGATATCTCCCTGTAACTCCTGCATCAGTGTATTTCAGAAGACTAGATATAGACTCCATGTGTTCAGACTTCTCAAAGCCTTAACAAGAAACATGTGGTTCTTTTGTAGATTGGTGGAAGGAGAAGTTCCTGCCTTGTGATTTACTTTGAGTTCTTTCTGGGTCCTCCTACTGCTGCTCCAGGGTGGCTTACCTCACCTCAGCTTGCTGTGGTGACACAGATGTTGGCCCCATCAGTGGTGGTGGGTTCAGATAGGGTGGTAAAAGTCACATAGGTGGGTTGGTAGTTGCGGATGATATCAGATGCTAAAGAGATACTCTTCAGTGTTGGAGTCCCATCTTGTCCTCCCGGATCTGTCTTTAGTTACTTCTCCTGGTTGATGGGGTGTGTGCTTGAGTCACAAGATTCGAATTGCAGGAGGTTTAACCCTGACCACATGCATCTAGGTGGTCTGGTGTGGGGGTGGTTGATGTGTGCCTTGTTATAGGGCAAGGGGAGACCTCAAATGATTGGCAATTCTCTCTGAAGTGTCTGTCACTCTGGATCTGGGGTCTGCACATCCAAGCCTTGCTGTTTCTGATGAGAAGTCTTGTGTGACCTGGAGGGTACAACTAAAGACCCAGAAAAACAGTGTAGCAACTTAGGTCAGGAGGGCATCAATCAGGACGCTGTTACTGGGTGGTGGAGATCAGGAATGAAGACAGAAGTGAGTGGGTGCTGGGGGTCTGTAGGAGCGATGTGGAGAGGAAGGGCTGGTACAAGGAATACCCAGAAAAAGTGTAATGGGTTGTGGGAACATATAAAAGTAAACTCTGTTCCCTCCCTGATAATTCAGAACTCCTTGTGCCAATTCCCCACAGGGTAGGGGTTTTCCTGGACCTGAAGGAAAGGGATATGTTTCATTCTACAACATGACTGATGGATCCCAACTTTTCTCTTTCCCACTAGCTTCCTCCTCTGGGACTCTGTTTCCATACTTCATGTTGAGGTCAGGAGATGTGTCCCTGATCATCTGCTCTGGGGAGTTTGGGCCTGTGCAGACCCCTATACCCCTTAACAACTCTCCTTGTTCTTCAGAGGAGCCTGTGAGCCTCTCAGGACAGGGGTTCAGTTCAGGCTGTGGTGTTGATGGTGTTCTACCAGGGGCTGAATCCCCATTACTCCCGTGGGGCTGTGAAGCTAAGTCCCCATAGGGTTCTAACAGGGTTCCAGATTCCTCATGGTGGCTCATCCTGGAGATGCAGAATCCCTGAGGTTATAGGCTCTGAATTTAGTCCTGGAAGACCTGGCATCTTGCCCTTCTCTTCTGGGTATAGACTGGGTGTGAGAATAGTCAGTTCATGCCTATGTTCAGGTATCAGAAGATAAATGTTGACTGTTTCAGCGTATATGGGATAGGCTGGATTTTGTTACTAGAAGTCATGATTCTTTCAGTCAGGAAAATTACTTCATGGAATCTTTGCATTTTCTTGAAATGAAATGCGATAAGGTCTGAATTACTCTCAATAATTAAATGTTGTTTATATTATGCAGTTTGTGTTGTGCAGATGAACCCAGAGGTTATGAGTGAGTCACCAGCTTTATTTTAGAAAATGTGCAGTCTGACTAGAGATATTGTCTATTAAACATTTCTGAAAAAATGTATGGCTGATGGACTCCAAGAGAAGTGGAGAGTAATATTCTATTGTATATATTTCCTGTTTGGGATGGATGAGACCTTCTTCTTCTTCTTTTCCTTCTTCTCCTTCTTCTTCTCCTTCTTCTCCTCCTTCTTCTTCTTCTCCTTCTTCTCCTCCTCCTTCTCCTTCTCCTCCTCTTCCTCCTTCTTCTCCTTCTTCTTCTTCTTCTCCTTCTCCTTCTTCTTCTTCTTCTTCTTCTTCTTCTTCTTCTTCTTCTTTCTTTTCTTCTTCTTCCTTCTTCTTCTTCTTCTTTCTTCTTCGTCTTCCTTCTTCTTGTTCTTCTTTCTTTTTTTCCCTTTTTTTCTTTTTTATTGGTTTCTTTTATTTATTTATTTATTTATTTTAAATTTTATTGTTTATAAACATATATTTTCATCCCCAGGGTACAGGTCTATGAATTGCCAGGTTTACACACTTCACAGCACTCACCAAAGCACATACCCTCCCCAATGTCCATAATCCCACCCCCCTCAGCAACCCTCAGTTTGTTTTATGAATTAAGAGTCACTTATGGTTGGTCTCCCTCCCAATCCCATCTTGTTTCATTGATTCTTGTCCTATCCACTTAAGCCCCCATGTTGCATCAGCACTTCCTCATATCAGGAAGATCATATGATAGTTGTCTTCTCTGCTTGACTTATTTTCCTAAGCATGATATGCTCTAGTTCCATCCACGTTGTTGCAAATGGCAGATTTCATTTCTTTTGATGGCTGCATAGTATTCCATTGTGTATATATACCACTTCTTCTTTATCCACTCATCTGTTGATGGACATCTAGGTTCTTTCCATAGTTTGGCTATTGTGGACATTGCTGCTATAAACATTCGGGTGCATATGCAACTTTGGATCACCACGTTTGTATCTTTAGGGTAAATACCCAGTAGTGCAATTGCTGGGTCATAGGGTAGTTCTATTTTCAACATTTTGAGGAATCTCCATACTGTTTTCCAGAACGGTTGCACCAGCTTGCATTCCCACCGACAGTGTAAGAGGGTTCCCCTTTATCCGCATGCTCGCAAGCATCTGTCATTTGCTGACTTGTTGATTTTAGCCATTCTGACTGGTGTGAGGTGCTATCTCATTGTGGTTTTGATTTGTATTTCCCTGATGCTGAGTGATATGGAGCACTTTTTCATGTGTATGTTGGCCATCTGGATGTCTTCTTTGCAGAAATGTCTG
>NC_081561.1:28842220-28860543 GCF_022355385.1 Mustela nigripes | reverse complement strand
ATCTGACATATTACCAATGTCTGTATTGATTAGGTCCCTAGCCTTCGGTACTGCCTCTTGTTCTTTTTTTTTGTGTTGAATTTTTCCGTCTTGTCATTTTGTCCAGATAAGAGTATGTGAAGGAGCAAGTAAAATACTAAAAAGGTGTCAACAACCCCAGGAAAATATGCTTTAACCAAATCAGAAAAGATCCCATATCGTGTGAGGGGAGAAAGGGGATAAAAAGAGGTTCAAAAAGAAAGAAAGAAAAAAATAAAAGAATATTAAAAAAACGAATAAAGAAAAGTATAAAAAAGAAAATATATATATATTAGATAAATTAGTTTAAAAACTTTAAAAAGAAAAGGGTAAAAGTTAAAAAAATTTAGCAGAAGAAGAGAAAAAAATGAAAAAGAAAAAAATTAAATTAACTGCAAGACTAAAAAAATCACAGGGAGAAAGCCATGAGTTCTGTGCTTGCTTTCTCCTCCTTTGGAATTCTGCTGCTCTCCTTGGTATTGAAACTGTACTCCTTGGTAGGTGAACGTGGTCTTGGCTGGATTTCTTGTTGATCTTCTGGGGGAGGGGCCTGTTGTAGTGATTCTCAAGTGTCTTTGCCCCAGGCGGAATGCACCACCCTTACCAGTGGTCTGGCTGAGTAATCCCCTCGGGTTTGCTTTCAGGAGCTTTTTTTTTCTGAGTGCTTTCCGTAGATATCCGGAGGACGGGAATACAAATGGCAGCGAACTGCGATCTTACTGTCGGCTCTGGTCTGTAGCCAGCTTCCCCGTTCCAATACCTGCAAGCTGCGCGACACTCAGACACCCCCGATTCTTCTGTGACCCTGCAGGGTCTGAGGCCACGCTGACCACGCATGGGCTTCGCCCCAGTTTGGCCTCTGGGGCGATGTCCCTCAGCAGAACAGACTTTTAAAAGTCCTGATTTTGTGCTCTGTTGCTCCGCCACTTGCCGGGAGCCGCCCCCCCCCCCGCCCCCGGGGTCTATCTTCCCGTCCCTTCGGATTCACTTCTCCGCCAATCCTACCTTTCAGAAAGTGGTTGTTTTTCTGTTTCCAGAATTGCTGTTCTTCTTCTGTTTGATCTGCTGAAGGATTTGCAGGTGTTTGCAATCTTTAGATAAGCTATCTAGCTGATCTCCTGCCAGTGAAGTAGTCTCAGCCTGCTACTTCTCCGCCATCTTGACTCCTCCTTCTTCTTCTTTTTTAAAGAGAGTGTGAGTCAGAAGAGGAGCAGAGAGAGGGGGAGGAGCAGAGGGAGAAGGAGAAGCAGGTCTGCCACTGAGCAGGAAGTCCAATGTGGGTCTCAATCCCAGGACCCAGGTATGATGACCTAAGTCGGAGGCAGACGCCCAACCAACTGAGCCACTCACGCACCCAAGACCTACTTATCTTAATGAACCTTGATAAATATCTGTTATTTCATAAATACTAGTGCTGCATTAATTCAGAGATAGGAAGATAAGAATTTGGGTTCCCTGTGAGTCAACAGCAGTTGGATAGAACAGAACTGCTACAATAATAAAGAGGTACGGTGTAAGAGAATGGTCGAGTTTCATTCTTCTACATATAGCTGCCCAGTTTTCCCAGCATCATTTATTGAAGAGACTGTCTTTTTTCCACTGTGTATTTTTTCCTGTTTTGTTGAAGATTATTTGACGATAGAGTTGAGGGTCCATATCTGGGCTCTCTACTCTGTTCCACTGGTCTATGTGTCTGTTTTTATGCCAGTACCATGCTGTCTTGGTGATCACAGCTTTGTAGTAAAGCTTGAAATCAGGTAACGTGATGCCCCCAGCTTTATTTTTGTTTTTCAACATTTCCTCAGCGATTTGGGGTCTCTTCTGATTCCATACAAATTTTAGGATAATTTGCTCCAGCTCTTTGAAGAATACAGGTGGAATTTTGATCGGAATGGCATTAACAATATAGATTGCTCTAGGCATTATAGACATTTTAACAATGTTTATTCTTCCGATCCAAGAGCATGGAATGGTCTCCCATCTTTTTGTGTCTTCTTCAATTTCTTTCATGAGTGTTCTGTAGTTCCTTGAGTACAGATCCTTTAACTCTTTGGTTAGGTTTATTCCCAGGTACCTTATTCCCAGGTATCTTGGTGCTATAGTAAATGGAATCGATTCTCTAATTTCCCTTTCTGTATTTTCATTGTTAGTGTATAAGAAAGTCACTGATTTCTGCACATTGACTTTGTATCCTGCCACGTTGCTGAATTGCTGTATGAGTTCTAGTAGTTTGGGGGTAGAGTCTTTTGGGTTTTCCATATAAAGAATAATGTCATCTGCAAAGAGAGAGAGTTTGACTTCTTCATTACCAATTTGGATACCTTTTATTTCCCTTTGTTGTCTGATTGCTGTTGCTAGGACTTCTAATACTATGTTGAACAAGAGTGGTGAGAGTGGGCATCCTTGTCGTGTTCCTGATCTCAATGGGAAGGACGAAAGCTTTTTCCCATTGAGGATGATATTTGCTGTGTGTCTTTCATAGATAGATTTGATGAAGTTCAGGAATGTTCCCCTATCCCTATACTTTGAAGCGTTTTAATCAGGAACGGATGCTGGGTTTTCTCAAATGCTTTTTCTGCATCAATTGAGAGGACCATGTGGTTCTTCTCTCTACTCTTATTAATTAGATGAACTCAAATGGATAAAAGACCTCAATGTGAGACAGGAATCCATCAGAATCCGAGAGGAGAACATAGGCAGTAATCTCTTCGATATCAGCCACAGCAACTTCTTTCAAGATATGTCTCCAAAGGCAAAGGAAACAAAAGCAAAGATCAACTTTTGGGACTTCATCAAAATCAAAAGCTTCTGCACAGCAAAGGAAACAGTCAAGAAAACAAAGAGGCAACCCACGGAATGGAAGAAGATATTTGCAAATGATAGTACAGACAAAAGGTTGATATCCAGGATCTATAATGAACTCCTCAAACTCAACACACACAAAACAGACAATCATATCAAAAAATGGGAAGAAGATATGGACAGACACTTCTCCAATAAAGACATACAAATGGCTATCAGACACATGAAAAAATGTTCATCATCACTAGCCATCAGGGAGATTCAAATTAAAACTACATTGAGATATCACCTTACACCAGTTAGAATGGCCAAAATTAGCAAGACAGGAAACAACATTTGTTGGAGAGGATGTGGAGAAAGGGGAACCCTCTTCCACTGTTGGTGGGAATGCAAGTTGGTGCAGCCTCTTTGGAGAACAGTGTGGAGATTCCTCAAGAAATTAAACAAAAATCTCCCTATGACCCTGCCATTGCACTCCTGGGTATTTACCCCAAAGATTCCGATGTAGTGAAAGAAGGGCCATCTGTACCCCAATGTTTATAGCAGCAATGGCCATGGTCGCCAAACTGTGGAAAGAACCAAGATGCCCTTCAGCGGATGAATGGATAAGGAAGATGTGGTTCATATACACTATGGAGTATTATGCCTCCATCAGAAAGGACGAATACCCAACTTTTGTAGCAACATGGACGAGACTGGAAGAGATTATGCTGAGTGAAATAAGTCAAGCAGAGAGAGTCAATTATCATATAGTTTTACTTATTTGTGGAGCATAACAAATAGCATGGAGGACATGGGGGATTAGAAATAAGGGGCTTGGGGTAAATTAGAAGGGGAGGTGAATCATGAGAGACTATGGACTCTGAAAAACAATCTGAGGGGTTTGAAGTGGTGGGGGGTGGGAGGTCAGGGTACCAGGTATTGGGTAATTATAGAGGGCACGAATTGCATGGAGCACTGGGTGTGATGAAAAAATAATGATACTGTTATGCTGAAAATAAATAAATGAAAAAAAAGAAAAAAGTCATTCAAGGACAATGAACAGTGTTTTATTTATTTATTTATTTATCTATCTATCTATTCATCTATCTATCTATTTATTTATTTATTTATTTTCAGAGTAACAGAATTCATTGTTTTTTTACCACACCAAGTGCTCCATGCAATATGTGCCCTCCCCAATACCCACCACCTGGCTCCCCCAGCCTCCCACCCCTCACCCCTTAAAAACCCTCGGGTGGTTTTTCAGAATCCGTAGTCTCTCATGGTTCATCTCCCCTTCCAATTTCCCTCAACTCCCTCTCTCCATCTCCCTATGTCTTCCATGTTACTTGTTATGATCTGCAAATAAGTGAATGAATGAACAGTGTTTGTGGATAAAGCAGTTGGAATTTGAGCCTGTGGAGTGGGGGGGAAGACAGTGAAGCCTGCTGTTTACTGTTCTTCCTGCAGCATCTTCAGGTGTCCCGCCAGCGTCCTTCAGGAAAACCTTCCCTGTGCTTTGTCATTCCTTCCCCTCTTCTCCCAACATGGGTTCCAGGAGCAGCATTCAGGGAGATAAGCTTTCTCACCCAATCATGCTGGGCCATGTCTGAGTCCAAGGTCCCCTTCCTGTTCCTCTTTCACCCTGAGTTGTGTGGAGCTGGGGCTGGGCTGGGCTTGAGGACTGGGACAAGTGAGGGTGTGGAGAGCAGTGTCCCTGCAGTTCCAGCCCTCCTTCCTCCAGGAAGCTTCTGGATGAAAGGTAACTAGACGGCAGGACTCCTGTCTTCTTTCATCTCTGCATGCGTGAGAATGAAGTGTCAGAAGTACAACTTGCGTAGTCCAGTTCCTGGAACTTAGTAGATACTCAACAAAATTTGGCTTTCTTCCCTCTGACTTTTTGTAAAATTCCACTATGTTCTTGGGCCTTAAGGAATCTCCCCATTGGGCAGAGATTGGTGGTGACAGTGGAGGGTGGCCCTGGAGGATGATATTGGCCCTTGTCTGTTTTGTTTCACTGGAGTTGGATTTTCCTAATATTCCTGAGTCTAAGTGGATATTGGCAGAATAGACCTTTGGGGATGATAACGTGGGATGTATTCAGGTATATGTAGAAGCCCAAGGTTTGCCCAGTTTAATATCTCAGACCAGACATCTGGGTGGAAACCAATCACTCCCATGCACCAACGGGCCCATCAGTCCTTGCTTCATGAAAACAGATAGAGTGGATCATTCAGAACAATTGAGAATGAACACAGGCTGTGAGAGGCTTTGCTGGGTGCGTGGTTGTGGAACTCTGAGACATTGGTTTCCTCAACCATAGAATGAAGACAATAATGACAACAACCTGGCAGAAGTGGGGCCAGGGAGGCTCTAGCCCAAACTGGTGTCTTAACACCAGTCGCTTAACACATGAACACCTGAGTACTGGGCAGGCCTGAGGGAGCAAACAAGGTGGAGGTAGCCCGGTGCCACATATATGTTTGGGGTAGGAAGAAGAAAAGAGAGGGGAAGTTGGTGCAGTTGTTGCATCCACCCAGCTGCTGACTCGTTTAGATCAGAGTTAAGTCTTCCTGTTTCTCAGTGGACTGAAGTGTTTTCTAAATTGGACAGAGAAGCCAACATGCTGCTGAGGTGACTTCTCTGCACATGAGCTCAGGCAAAGTTTCCTGAGTGTTTTCTGTGTGCTGGACACGTGACCAGGGCACACAGTGCCTCCCTTTGTGGATGCCATGGATATTCCACAGGAGATCAAATGTCAGGGCCGTGGATGAGAACAGGGCACCACTAAACCCCAACAAGCACGTGTATGGGGCTCAGATGGGGATGAGCAGGTTGACGAAGGCCACTCTGAGGGAGGTCACTTTAAGTGAGACTGAAATGGTGAGCAGTTTGGGGGTTGAGAGAGAAGAGGAACATCCGGGGCTTGTGAGAAGGCCTGAGGCTGGGAAAGCTCCGTGAACTGGAGGAATGATGCCAGGCCAGGAGGAAGCACTGGGAGCAGTGGAATGAAGTCAGAGAGGAAGCTGGGGCCCAGGAGCCACAGACAAGAGGTTTAGCAGGAGGATCCCTGGAACGGGTGAAGCAGAGCTGATATAAGATGGTTTGAGAGGTTATAACCTTGGATGGAAAATGAACTTGAGAGGGTGAGGCTGGAGGTGGGCAGGGGATGCCCCTGGGGAAGCAGGGACACTGTGTCTGGGTAAGGGGGGAAGTGAGATGGGTGTGGAGCTAGAAGGCAGCCATGGATATGGATTAGAGAAAAGTCTTGAACTTTCTGGTGCACTAGCAGCAGACTGGGTGGGAAAGTGGTGTGTGTGGTGGAATGACCCTCCAGAGTCTGGCAGGCATAACTGGGTGACCCCAGGTTTCCTTTACTGAGATGGGGAACTGCAGGAAGGGAGGGGCTGGAAAGGAAGCCCTAGTGCTCCACAGTGTTCATTCAGAGACCACGGAATCTGCCTTTCCTGATGCACACTGTGGCCTGGTGGGGAGGGGCTGAATGGGGCACCCAGGCCTTGTGTGATAGTATAGTATTAAGAAGCCCCAGGGTGCTGTCCATTCAGCTTGGGGCAGGGCCAGTGTCCTGGAGCTGGCCCTGGAAGATTCTGTGATGTTCAGGCTTAACCCTTCCGTTGCCATACTATGGGAGCACCTGGGTCATCTGGTGAAGAAAAGCAAAGCAGCTGCACTGGGTGCTTTTCAAAGGCTCCTGCCATTAGTATTCAGAAACTGACATAGAGTATTTTGGTAGTGAACTGCCCTGTGCAAAGGGCTAGTTATTTGTCTTGGCTGTGGTACACACACTCCTTGCTTCTGGTCTAGAAGCTAGCCAAACTGGAGAGTGGCAGTTGTTCAACAAATGGTATGGTATCTGTGTCTCTGTGTGTCCCCCTGCAGAGTGGGTCCATGTATCTGTACCTGCCCTGTTTCTGTGGCTCTGATCATGCTATTTCCTTCCTGATAACTAGGGTGCACCATCCAAAGGCAGGGCAGAGTCAGCTAGGGTTGTGTTTCATAAGCTTTCACTTTCAAATGGTGGAAGGAGTCAGCGCAGGATTCTTCTGTCAGGGTGCTGGGTGTCCCAGGTCCCTGGTTCAGCTGAGACCTCTGCAACCTGTTCCTGGCTGTGCTTCTCCACTCTCCTGGAACCAGCTGCCTCTCAGACAAGAGGAGCCTGTGGAACCAATGCTGGATCTGGAGCAGGGTTTGGGGCGTGAGCAGTGAACCGCATGTGCAGTCTCTGAGAGCAGAGACTGGGGCTGGCTGAGGTCTCACAGTAATGAGTTAGAGACACTCCAGAAGCCCCAGGCAGGTGAGTGGGTTCTGAAGACACTTGCTGGACAAGAAGAGGAGCGTGGAGAGCAGATGCTTGGGAGGAGGTCGCCAAGATCGTGGCGGGGCTGGAGGGCTGGTACTGGATGATAATGAGGCTCTGAGGTAGTTGTAGTTGTCAATTACAGTGGGGGATCCACTTTATTCATTCACTTAATGACATTGCTGTAGCATTCCTAGGAGCAGGCACTGTTCTAATGTGCACTGACTCTCCATACATAAATTCATAGGCTACTTCTTATTCCGTGGGATGAGTTCTTATTACTCTGTATGGCAGATAGGACCTGGGGCAGATCAGGTCAAGAAACTTGCCTCAGGTGATTCCCACAGCATGTGGCTGAGTATGGAGGAGACCTTAGCAGTCATCCCCAGAATCTGTCCTTCCCAGGACCTCTGGATGAATCCCTCTCCCCTCAGAGTCAGTGGTTTGAAGCCCTTTTGTTTGACCAGGTCTCATTTTATCCTGTGCTTCCCACTGCTCTGCTGGGATTCTTTATCCTGAGGCAGAAACTCTTCAAAGATAGAGAAGATGGAGATTAACCGTTCATGGGGAATTGTCTGGCTTCACCTATGAGCAAGTCCACGTCCTTGGCCCTGAGCAGAAAAGGGCTGCAGGAGGCAGGAGCTGAAATAAGGGTGAACTCGCCTATCAAAGGACTCAGAACAGTGTGCATGTGGTGGGAGCCACAGTGTCCTTGAGGAGGACGCAGTCTTCTCATGCTTCTTAGTCATTCCCTGGTCATAATTAGGAGGCAGCAGAAGAACAGCACACAGGAGCTGGTGTGTCCTTCATGGGGAGAACCCTGAGTCTATGCCTTGCGTCCCTGGACCTCTGTGGTATCCTGTGACTCATGTAGACATGGAGGAGGCCTCTGTGCTGAGGCGGGAAGGGTGTGGTCCTGTGGGGAGAAGGCTGGGAAAGTTTCCAAAGGGCTGGGAGGGCTTTCTTGGCATCAGGGTTGTGGGGCCCCCACCTCATCAGCATACTAAGCAGTAAGAAAGGCTGTACTCCTTCTGGGGACTGTTGCCAGCCCTGAGCCATGCTGTCTGCTCTGAGGACCAGAGCTCTGGCCTGGCCCTGCCTCCTCTCTGGATGTGTCACCTGCCTCCTGTCCTGTGTCTCCCCAGCTCTGAGGAAATGGAGGATTGCTGCAGGGACTCTTTGCTCATCCATCTCCCCTCCCTGCTTCTCCTCTTGCAGCTGCCTGCTGGGGGCTCTGCAGGTGAGTGTGTCCCTTCCCCCTCCCTGTGTCTCCCTGGTGTGGGTGAGAGCCCCCAGAGCTCTGCTGGCATCTCCATCAAGACAGATGGCTATTGGTGGAGTCCCTGGCTCTACCCAGATTCTGGAGATGCCCCAACTGCTATTTGAAATTAAACACATAAGAAGAATCCCAGAACTGCAATGTAAGGGCAGGGGAGCATGACAGTTCTCTAACGAATTTATGTCTTATAAAGTAAAAAATGTGGATTTCACTATGAAAAGTATGAAAATAATTGTCTCTTTATTTTTTGTTTCCTGCCTTTATTGGCTTTTTGTTTCCTGGCTTTACTGGTACTTCTATTTCACAAATATTTATAGGGTACTGAGTACATGTTAGGTGCTATTCTGTGTACAGAGAAGACAGTCTCTATCTTTACAGACCTTACTTTCTGGCAGGGACAGTGAGCACTAAATACCACAACCCTGTACAATCTATGTCTGTTAGAGGATTGGAGAGCATGGGACAAGGTGGGGCAGTCGGGGCTGCAGGACCGCTAGTGGCCAGGCAGCAGTGCTACATTAGGTGGTCACTGTATGCAGTGAGATGGGACTAAAGACATGGAGGAGGTGGGAGGAACCTGTCTGGATCCCATGGGAAGAGGTTCTCCACAGTGAGGAGCAGCCAGACAAAGCTGGAAGTGTGCCTGGGTATTCAAGGAGCAGAGGAGGTGAGTGTTGGCCCGAGCAGAGTGAATGAGGGGGAGAGAAGCAGGAGTTGGGGATCAGAGAGCAGGGAGGGTCTTCCTTAATGGGCACGGGATCACTTGGGCAACTGCAGAATCATTGAAGGGCTTTGGTAGAGGAGGCACATGGTTTTGGTTCCAGCTTTAAAGGTTCACAGACACTGACTGGAGAGAGGATGTCACAGGGAGACTAGTAATTGTCATCCCCCAGGTGAGACAGATAGTGACTCAGCCAAATTTGAGTAGCACAGGACTGAGAAGTCAGTGTTTGGTTGTCTGGTGGTGTTTGTCCTGCAGAAGTGTCCAGCTGTGACATACCTACAAGGTCTCAGATGACCAAGGCCTGCAAGGGGCTGGAGGCAGTGGGATGAACTCTCTTTGGGAACAGGTAGTGATTTGGGTCCTGTGAGAAATGGAGTGAAGGCAGGTTTTAATAGAAGTAGCTGTGAGGTCTAGTTTTTAGCACACATATAATTCAGTAGAAGAGAAAGATGTGGGCAAAAACAATAACTTTAGGAGTGGGTGTTGGGAAGTTCCAGGTGTGGTGCAATGAGTAGGATGTTACCACTTGGCCGCAGTAGTGCTCTTTGGTGAGTTTTCAGTCCTGTCCTAAGAGGAAGCAGGTTAGAGCTGTGGTTCTCAGAGTATGGTCGCTGGGACATCAGTATCAGCTTCTCACCACCTCCTTAGAAATGCACAGTCTTAGACTCACTCTAAATCTACTGAACCAGCAGGCCTGGGGGTAGAGCCCAGTAATCTGTGTTTCATAGGCCTTCCTGGTGATAGTGATGCCTGTGGAAGTTTAGAACGACTGAGTCAGAGCATCCTTCATGGATGGGCCTGGAGTCAGGAGCACAGGCTATTGATGAGTCTCTTTACACCATTTCTGTGTTTCAAAGTTGTTTTAGGATAAAATTGACCCATTAGGAGTTCTCACAGCTAAGTCCCTCAGTCAGGGCCTCCCTCCTGACAGCATGTTCCCTTCCCTGTCCTGCATCTCTCCAGCTTTCTCAGTCCTATGTCTCTGTCCACAGAAGACTTTATGGTGATTGGCCCTTCTGAACCCATTGTGGCAGTGCTGGATGGGGACATCACGCTGCCATGTTGTGTGTCCCCGGCCATGGATGTGGAGAATATGGAGCTGTGGTGGTTCCGCTCCAAGTTCTCAGAAGCAGTGCTCATCTATCAAAACCAGCGGGAGCAGAGAGAAGAGCAGTTGGCTCAGTACAGAGGGCGAACCTCACTGGTGAAGGATTTCCTCACCCAGGGGGATGCGGCTGTGCTCATCCACAATGTCCAGGCTTTCGACAATGGGTTGTATACCTGCTTCTTCAGAATGGGAATCTTCTATGAAGAGGCCAGTGTGGAACTGAAGGTGGCAGGTGGGTTGCTGATCGATATTTAGAGACCTGCAGTATTGGAATTCGGAGCCACCTCAAGGTCCAAGTTAATAGCCCTCCATTTGTATAAATGAGGTAAAGGAGGGTCTTTCACTCTTCATTTATTCAGTATAAATATATAGAACTCCTGATTCATGATAGCTGTTGTTCTCTGCACCTGGATAGCTCAGTGTAACAAATAAAGATCCCTGCTTGTAGAGTTTATATTATTATACAGACAGTAAATGGCCAAATAGATAGGTTATAGACAATGTTAAATGGAGATGAGTAGGGGCTTAGCCAAATAAATATTCTAGGGGTGAGAGATCCAAGCAGAAGAACACCATGTGAGAAACCTGAGGGAGGAGTGTAGCTGGTAACTCTGGGCAGAGAGAGAGGCCACATGATTGGTGTGGAGGTGAATAGGATGGTGGTGAGAGGTGAATCTCCGGAATATAGAGGTGTTCCTGGTCCAGGTGGACAGAGAAGGGATTTATCAGGAGAAGCCCACAAGTAACGCACACTTGAGCAGACATTTGAGTGAAGCAGACAGTGTTCTGAAATGGCCTTTTGGTTGATGGATCTGTGTGGAGCATACACAGCATGGTGATTGTGGTTCTGAGCAGTCAACCAAATTGTCCTAGGAATGGAGTGTGTACTCCCTAACAAGTACAGATGGTGGGATTGGGGACGAAGTGGATAGGAGTTTTGTTTGCGGGGTAGTGGGGGTGTAATACTAGAACACCAGAGGCTTCACGTGCTCTTATGCCATTTAGATGCAGGGCTGAGGGAATTTTCAACAGAGCAGTGGAGCAAGGTATGTGAGGGCAGGTTTGCTTTGGCAGCTGTAATGGAGCGTGTATGGAAGGTGAGCAAGACTGGAGGCCTGGATGTAGTTATGGGGTGAAGAGGATGCCCCCCTGCATTCATGTAGGGGCAGTGTGGTGAGAAAGGAGCACTCCAGCATCAGAGAGGTTTGGAAAGTAAACTGAGTGAGAAGATTTGGGGACAAGGACAGTTTGGAGGCGTGGAGAGAAGGGACTTCAGGTACTCACAGATTTTTTTTAAATCGATTTTTTAGTGGTAGAAATATTTATTTTATGTGTAAGCTGCAGATTGCTGCCATAATGCTGTGTAACAAAGACATAGAAATCTCAGTGGCCTGTAACTCCAAACATGTATTTAATCTGGCATTCAGGGAGTTCAGCTCATCTGGGCTGTGTTTGGCTAATCTTAACAGGTCCTACTCATAAATCTTCAGTCACATAGGAGAAATATAATTAAAAACATAATCTTTCTGAAGTCCTAAAAGTTCATTTTCCCTTTCGTTTCCTTTTTCTTTGGAGACATATCTTGAAAGAAGTTGCTGTGGCTGATATCAAAGAGGTTACTGCTTATGTTCTCCTCTAGGATTCTGATGGATTCCTGTCTCACATTGAGGTCTTTTAGCCATTTCGAGTTTATCTTTGCATACAGTGTAAGAGAATGGTCGAGTTTCATTCTTCTACATATAGCGGTCCAATTTTTCCAGCACCATTTATTGAAGAGACTATCTTTTTTCCACTGTATATTTTTTCCTGCTTTGCCAAAGATTTTTGACCGTAGAATTGAGGGTCTATATCTGGGCTCTCTATTCTGTTCTACTGGTCTATGTGTCTGTTTTTATGCCAGTACCATGCTGTCTTGGTGATCACAGCTTTGTAGTAAAGCTTGAAATCAGGTAACGTGATGCCCCCAGCTTTATTTTTGTTTTTCAACATTTCCTTAGCAATTCAGGGTCTCTTCTGATTCCATACAAATTTTAGGATTATTTGATCCAACTCTTTGAAAAATACCGGTGGAATTTTGATTGGAATGGCATTAAAAATATAGATTGCTCTAGGCATTATAGACATTTTAACAATGTTTATTCTTCCAATTCAAGAGCATGGAATGGTCTTTCATCTTCAAGAAATTAAAAATAGAGCTTCCCTATGACCCTGCCATTGCACTACTGGGTCTTTATCCCAAAGATAGAGATGTAGCCAAAAAAAGGGCCATCTGTAACCCAATGTTTATAGTAGCAATGACCTCGGTCGCCCAACTGTGGAAGGAACCAAGATGCCCTTCAACGGATGAATGGATAAAGAAGTTGTGGTCCGTATACACTATGGAGTATTATGTCTCCATCAGAAATGATGAATACCCAACTTTTGTAGCAACATGGACGGGACTGGAAGAGATTATGCCGAGTGAAATAAGTCAAGCAGAGAGAGTCAATTATCATACAATTTCACTTATTTGTGGAGCATAACAAATAGCTTGGAGGACAAGCAGAGATGGAGAGGAGAAGGGAGTTGAGGGAATTTGGAAGGGGAGGTGAACCATGAGAGACTATGGACTCTGAAAAACAACCTGAAGGATTTGAAGGGGTGGGAATGGGAAGTTGGGGGAGCCAGGTGGTGGGTATTAAGGAGGGCACGTATTGCATGGAGCACTGGGTGTGGTGCAAAAACAATGTATACTCACGCGGAAAAGAAATAAAAAAAGAAAAGAAAAGCAAATAAAACAATCAAAAAAAAAAAACCCATAATCTTCCAACTCAGAATCTTGTCTCTAAGACAGTAGGAAGAAAGCTCCTTTTTATTATTAAATTAGCATTAACTATAATGTGCTGTGCATCACAGAGATTCTATCAAGAAATGCAAAGACAGAAGAAATCTCATCTTTTCCGTATGCAGACAGAGCTCATTCTATATACGTTCTCAGGATCAACAGTTATGAGCCCTCAAGTAGCTGGATTTGCCAGCAAAATTTGTCCTAGGTGGTGCATCTTATATTTGCTGGAAATTGGGTGAGCATGTAAGTTAGCTAATTGGCTTTATTCCAAGGAAAACCAAATTCTCCTACCTTAAAAATAAAAAGAAATATAATTCCAGTGTAGTTAACACAGAGTGTTATATTCATTTCAGGTATGCAATATAGTGATTCAACACTTTCACATATACTCAGTGGAATTTTCAACAGGAACTCTGCAGGCCAGAATGGAGTGGTGTGATATATTCAATGTGCTAAAAGGAAAAAAAAAAATCTGCAGCCAAGAATCCAGCAAGGGAATCATTCAGAATAGAAGGAGAGATGAAGAGTTTTGCAGACAAATACAGTAGTGTATTTATTTATTTATTTATTTATTTATTTATTTATTTATTACCAATTCTCCCATCATGATGACAGGCAGTGATTTTACACGTGGATCAAGGTGCCCACTGAGGATAAGCTCCAACCCTGGCAGAGAAGGCGGAGAGAAGGCTGTCTTCCTTGGTGTGAGCATTTCAAAGAGAGGGCTCAAGGTTCCTTGAGAAACATGTTCTTGGATCACAGAACTGGCAAAAGGCCTATTTGTTTTTATGTTTGTTTGTTTTAAAGTGCTTATATACATTTCAAAGAATAAAGAAAATACCCAGAATGACAAGTTTCCTCAAGTAAATGTTACAAAAAAAGGATGGGAAGGGAGTCTATTTCCCTATTTTCAACAGAGACAATAAGCCTCTTACTTTAAATCTATTTTGTCCTGCCAGTGAACCTTAGCTGGGTTTGCTCAGCTGGTGTTGTCCAGGTGGCTATTGGTTGATCTAGGACAGCTTTAGCTGGAAAGGCTGCACTAGCCTGAAGATGTCTGTCCTGTGGCAGAGGACAGGGCAATGGCACAAGCAGTTTCCAACCTCTGCTAGAGTCCCATTCCCTGAAATCTCAGGGGCTGAGTCAAGTCACAGGTTGGGGCCCAGAAGCAGAGTGTGAAGGCATTAACAATATGTGGCAGAGGGCTGGCTGGATGTAAGGAAGACTGAAAGATTGGGGTTATTTTCCTCATTATCCTGTCACAGATGGGACCAAACATGAATTAGTTCAGGATTTGAGTCTGAAGCATCTGTGAGGAATCCTGGTACAGCTAAACAAGAGAAGTGGATATTAGGGAGCGAGCTCAGGAGATATATAGGTTGGTGGAAGTGATGACTGAGTGGCACTGGGTGTGCCCGCAGATGCCCTGCAGAGTGTGTGAGTTGAGAAGAGCAGAGAAAGATGGATCCTGGAATGAAATTCCTCCTTCTATCCTCTGGGTGATGGAATTCCCACCCTCATGGTTGGGGAGAAGAGCCTGCCCTCTGGCCCTGCCACAGGTCCCCATGTTCCTTCCTTCTGTTCTCCATGGCAGGACCCCTACATTAATCCTTGTAGGGACCACTCCCCCAAGGAGCCCCCAAAATGCAATGCTGCCCTTGGAGTTGTGTACAGGAAGGTTCTGCTGAAATCCCTGGGCTCTGGGTGGCCTCCCTGTGCTCTGCAGCTTCTCTCTTCAGGTGTGGGCTCTGCCCCTCAAGTGCACATCACAGGGCCAGAGGAGGATGGGGTTCAAGTTGTGTGCATGGCCTCAGGGTGGTTCCCAAAGCCCCAAGTGCAGTGGAGAGAAGTTCCTGATGTTCTCTGAGACCCAAGCCCAAGACGGTGAAGGGCTGTTCACCATAGAGACCACTCTTGTAGTGAGGGACAGCTCTTCAGGGAATGTGACCTGCTCAGTCCTCAACCCCATCCTAGGCCAGGAGAAGGCAATGGCCATTTTCATCCCAGGTCAGTATTACTTCCCACTCCTAGAAGGGTGGGATGGTTGGGGGTTCCTGTGTGTGCTGGGCTGGCCGTCCTGAGCAGTGCCCTGATGGGGTGTCTGGCTGGGCACAGAACCCTTCTTCCCTCGGAGTTCTCCCTGGAAGCTAGCTTTCATGGTGATCCTGACTGTGCTGATGCTCCTACTCCTTGGGGCTGTCTTCTACATCATGAGAGAACATACTGCAAAGCTCCAGGAGATGCAGGAATGGGAGAAACTGCACAGAGAAAAGGAGGAGGACCAGCGGATAAAGGAGGAGGCACTGAAGGCCAGAGGTAAGGCAGGACAGGGCCAAGGCCGACAATGTGGAAGCTGGTGCAGAGGAGAAGTGGACAGTAGGCCCTTGGCCAGGAGCAGGGGGTTGAGGAGGACCAGAGAGGACAGGTGGGTCTGTGGAGGCTCAAGGGGTCTGGAGTTAGATCTTCATGGAGACATATAGATGCTCTTGTGGGTTTTCCAGGTGCAGTCTTTGCTGCTCTTAGTCATGGGAGTTTAAGAGTATTTTTCAATTTTTTTCAGATGAACTCCAAGGAGATCTTGGTATGTTGTGTCCTTTTTCCAGAAGTTTCTGTGTCACATTTGTAGGAGACATTCTGATTCTTAGCTCACCCATTTCCTGTGTTGCCTTGCAGACTGGAGGAAATCTGTTTACCTGGCCGGTGAGTGACTGTCCAGATATCCTTGGGTCTCTTGCCCCCTAAGCCATAGTGTCCCCTCTGTGTTTCATGCAGAGACATGAGGACCTGTCCCTGGTGCAGAAGTGGAAACTGGCCAGAGGCAGAACTTGTTCCATGGGTTTTCCCCATCTGGGCTATATTTTCGCACACGGTGCTTTGAAACCTGGAATGACGGTGGTCACTGGATGATCTACCCACCTCCTTTGTAGCCTTTTAACTCTATATGAATATTAGAAAATAAAAATTAAAAAGTTATAAACTAGACTAAACTCAACTAAAAAAAAGAAATTTAAAAAATAAAAATACAAAAGAAAAACCCAGGTGTATGTATCAAAAAGTTCAGGTTAGAAGGTTGTTAGGGAATTTGTTGTACTGGACAGCTACTGTGAGGGTAAATAGTTTAAAAAATTATCTATATTAAAAAAATTGAGCCAGAATAGTGGGAACAAATTAAAAATAAAAGTTGTCCTATGAAGTAGTGGTGGTTGTTCTCTTGTAGTCTTTTTTTTTTTCTTTCCTGGTTGGTTTTCTGGGGGAGGGGCTTGCCATGTGGATTTTCAGTCAATGATGTTCCCTGAGTTAAGTCCTCCCGCCCCCTGCAAGAGGGTGGGCTCTGAGGAAACCGGTCTTTTCAGGCTTTTGTTCTCTGGAGGTTTTTGTGTTTGTTCACCTTTCTCTCTCTCTCTCTCTCTCTCTCTCTCTCTCTCTCGCCTTGAACGCTTTTGATGGTTTTTGTAGGCTTAGAGGAAAGCAAACTGCACCCTGACCTCCCTCTCAGGGAGAAGCCTCAGCCTGCTCTTCTGTGGTTGTTGCAGAGCCCATCTAAATTCCCCCTTGGAAGCTGGCAGAGCAGGTTTCGAGTCGCGGTCCCTGGGGACACAGGATCTTCTGCTTGTACCCAAAACCACAGCAGTGGCAGCTGTCTGGGCAGCACCAGACCACCAGAGAGGTTCCAAGCAGTGATCGCACACAGATTTTCCCGCTGGCCCGGGCTGGGAGTGCCTGGTCTTTCTCCGTCTAAGAGCGCCCAGCTTGTGGGCACCTCTCTCAGGGGAGGCTGTGGGTCACGAGTCTAAGAGCTCCAAGTGGGCCTTTGCGCACCTCTCTCAGGGGAGGGGGCGTGCGTGTCTCAGGCTCCATAGCAGGGGTTGGCGTTCTGCCCTCTGGAGTGGCTTCCAGCCCCTCACAGGAGCCAGACCCCACGCAATCTCAGGCATGCTGACGGTTGGGGGACCAAGACCTGGTTTCTCCACTGCACTCTCTCTGGCTCAGGGCCAGGGGAGACTGTCCTGGGTCTGGGGACTTAAGCCCCTGTCCCTAGCCGCCCAGATTCCCACAGTTTCCCCCCTGTGATCCTTTAAGCACTCTTTTGGAGTGCTTTCACCCAGTTTCCAAGTTAATGCTGGTCCCCAGATGCAGGGCATTCTCGTATTAGGGGTATTACTTTCCAATGGGTCCCTCTAGTGGCTTCCTCCCCCTTTTGTTTATCTTCCAATATCAGTCTGACATTCCCATTCCACCTTACCTGCCCACAGTTGTCTTCTGCCCCTGTTGAGATCCAGATGTGTATAATTCTGATCTCAGGCTGATTTCATGGGTGATTGGAGTTCTTTGGTAGGTAATCAGCTCACTTTAGGGTACAGGTTGAAAAGGCACCTCCTCCTACTTCCCCACCATCTTGTCTCTCAATCTTTGTAGCCTTTTAGTCTTCAGTGCAACTGGTTCTCAGTCAACCTGAATACTCTGGAATGTTTTAGAGAAACTATGTAAATAAATGGGGTCATTAAATTTAGGAGTATGTTCCCTCCACATAACACCATCATGGGAGAGTCTTTTCTCTGCAGTTCCTGGAGGTACTGATCACAAAGTATTGGGTAGAGGATAGACAGAACTTGGGTGGTAAGTTGTCAGTGGCCCAGTGTTGTGTTTTCGGAGAACATTTGGATACTTTTACCCTAGAGCTCACCTAACATCCTGGTTCTTAATTCATCTCCCCTTTTCTGTTATTTCCCATATCTCTCTTTCCTGGAAATCATTGGATGTAATAATGATTTCTTACATTCATGGAATAATGTATACTTTATTCCCTAAAACATTTTTATATATTGTATAATTTTTTTAATTTTTTATTTTTTATAAACATATACATTGTATAATTTTTGACCTTTAACGCCAATTGAAAGCAGATGGGATAAAAATTTTGCGTGTTTTTTTAATGTGAAAATTTATTTATTTGGGGATGCAATTAATATTGGGATTCATTTCAGAAAAATTCTGTGGATGAAATTTGTTAGTATTATGCATTTTCTTTTGGTAATCAAGAATGGTTTGACAGGGGCACCTGGGTGGCTCAGTGGGTTAAAGCCTCTGCCTTCGGCTCAGGTCATGATCCCAGGGTCCTGGGATCGAGCCCCACATCGGGCTCTCTGCTGAGCACCCACCTCTCTGCTGAGCAGAGAGCCCGCTTCCTCCTCTCTCTCTGCCTGCCTCTCCACGTACTTGTGATCTCTGCCTGTCAAATAAATAAATAAAATCTCTAAAGTTGGA
>NC_081561.1:28834384-28842120 GCF_022355385.1 Mustela nigripes | reverse complement strand
CCTCTCTCTCTGCCTGCCTCTCCACGTACTTGTGATCTCTGCCTGTCAAATAAATAAATAAAATCTTAAAAAAAAAAAAAAAAGAATGGTTGGACATAGTGTATTGTTCTTTGAAGGAATACTATTTTTTGTTGAAAATTTATTTGAAATGCACATTTAGACTTATTGTTGAATCCCCCTGCACCCCATAAAAAAAAGAAAAAACAGATTTAGATGTTGGCTGTAGTTATGCTGAGTACCTTCCACACTGCTACCAATTTTTTTAAACATGAAATTTCTTTAGAGATTAAAATTCTCCACTGGCCCCAGGAGAGCTACCTGACTCTTATGGGCTGAGTGTTTCCACAGAAGTTTTATCTCTTCTATTGTTCAGAAAATCAAATGCATATAGATAACTGGTCTTGCAATGCTTGTGTGCATAAAATTGAACTAATAACTTTTTTTAAAATTTCTTTTCAGCATAACAGAATTCACTTTTTATGCACCACACCCAGTGCTCCATGCCCTACATGCCTTCCATAATACCCACAACTTGGCTCCCCCAACCCCCCCCTCCTTCAAAACCCTCAGGTTGTTTTTCAGAGTCCATTGTCTCTCATGGTTCATCGCCCCTTCCGATTTGCCTCAACTCCCTTCTCCTCTCCATCTAAGAGTTTTTTCACCTTAGAGATTCTTAATGTTATAATCAATTGTTCAATTTTACGTTCTTTTCTTTTGTCTCTTTAGACTCTGCTGAATTTATTTATTTATTTTTTAATTTTGTCTCTTCTGGTTAAGATTATTTTTCTTGGTTGACTCTTAAGTCTACTTGTCTGAATGAGAATAGAAGTTTAAGAGTTAAAAGTGCTTTTGATTTTTAATTTAATTGTCATTTTGATGGTTTTACTATTCAACTACATGTATCTTTTTTTTTCAATTTCTTTTCAGTGTTCCATAATTCATTGTTTATGCAGCACACCCATTGCTCCATGTAATTGGGCCCTCCATAATACCCACAACCAGGCTTGCCCAAACTCCCAACCCTCCCTTCCCTCCCAGACAGACTCTCAGTTTGTTTCTCAGAGTTTTTATTTTAATATTGTGGTTTTTAAGACTCAGGACACTAACTTGGCAAAGGTCACACAGCAGGAACTAGCAAGCATGCTACTCAGCCCCCAATGCTGGCTCTCTGACTGGTGGTCCAAAAAATTTCCCAGAACATCCTATTGTCTGCCCATGTCAGGAGGGTATCTCCTCTCTGGCCTCTCTCCGTACTCTGTTGATAGTATCACCTGCAGCACAGAGAGGAGTCATGTGCCAGTAGATCAATACTATGCAGACTTGTTCTGGCTCATGTTTCACCAGGGTGTCTTCCCTTTCAGCCCTGAAGAAGGCACAACTATATGCAGGTAAGTGACTCAGTTTCCTTTGGCTTTACCTCCCCAGCCCCCACTGTGCCACCTTCTCTGTCATTGGACCCCACACCAAGATGGGGTTGGTATCCCTGATCTCCTTGTTATGTTTGTTGTGTCCTTCTGAAGACTACAGGGACTGTCCTTGGGATCACAGATCTGCCTCTATTCTGACCCATCCTCTACTGTAGGTTGCTGTTAGAATTAGCAACACCCTCTGAACACACCTCGTTCAACGGATAGTTTTGTTGGTCCAGTGACAACAGAGTGGTCATTTGTAAGGGCAATTGGACCATGGAATTGACGTGGTACTTTAGAATTTACTGTCTCTGGAAGATTTCAGAAATCAAGCTTGCCTGCTTAGGACTCAGGTCTTCCTTAAGGGATCCTTGTTTCTGAATCCATTTTACCCTGAAATTCCTACCTCTTTTTGGACCTTCCTTTGGTTTTCCTGGTTTGTTTGCTTGTTTGTTTTTACTGTTTCTCTGGAATGATGGTCTTCATTTTGCTTCTGTGTGCTCTGACTCCTTGTCCAAGCCAGGTATCTTCCTCTAAACCCCCATGGTTTTTTTGGAAGTAGTTTTCTTTAGGTCAGCTCTTCTGATTCTCAGATCCAGAGCCTCCAGAATGTGTAGGGAGTCCTGATAGTGGGTTTGTGAGATACTGATATATTGTCATTATATACAAAATCCTATGTACATCTTTGTATTACAGTGTTAAGAAATTAATATTTTAAAGGACAGTAACTTATAATTGTTCACAACCATTATCTCTCCTTTTAGGAGAATTTTGGATTTACCTGATAGGCTCAGTACTGGTTAGATTTACTAGGAGCAATGTGTGAGGATGGCAATAGGAGAAGCTCAGAGGAGTGAAAATTGTTTACCAGAGAAAATATGGGAGTAAATCAGGGAAAGAAAGGGTGGTTGGAGAAGAGAGGAGGAGATGAGATGGAAAGTGGAGAGCCTGTGATTCCTCTCAGAGACACTCTGGGTGGTTGAGAGTAGAAGAGACACTTTGGGTGGCTTTGGGTAGAAGAGACACCACAAATGACAGCCATGGTGGTTAGAGTGGAAAGTACACAGAGGACATGCAAGTTATTGGGTGCGCAAAAAGTAATAACTTTCTTGACGCATGTTTGAGAGATTTCTGAAAAGACATAATTATTTTAAGGTGTTTTGAAATAATTTTATAACTGGGTTTGCTTCTGATAATGAGGCCATCTCACCCTTCCGTTAGTAGTTGGGGGAGGAGAGTGATCCTAGGGTTGCTAATGCAATGAAAGGTTATCCAGAGCACCCTCTATCACTGGGGTGGGTTATGAATCTGGGCCATTTGAATCTATAACACATGCCTTTTTTGTCCTGGCTGTTTCTATTTATGATCAGGGACACAGCCTTTGAGAACAGAGAATGTGGATTCAGTAGTGTAAGAGTCTATGTTGACCAGATGTGTGAGTCAAACTCTTTAGAGAGCCTCACTGAATCTTGGGACTTATCTGTTAAAATGTGGATTAAATGGTCTTCTTTTAGCATCACACCATTCTATGCTGGATTGAAATGCCTGTGTTTTTAAGTATACCTTATATATGTTCTTTTTATTTTGTAAGGATAGACATCCTTACAGTAGAATCAACACTTTCACATAGGAGGGTTTTTTTTTTAAATGGGTGATTATTTTTTAAAATTTATTTTGTATTTATTTTCAGCATAACAGTATTCATTATTTTTTCACCACACCCAGTGCTCCATGCAATCTGTGCCCTCTATAATACCCACCACCTGGAACCCCAGCCTCCCACCCCCCGCCCCTCAAAACCCTCAGATTGATTTTCAGAGTCCATAGTCTCTCATGGTTCACCTCCCTTTCCAATTTCCCCCAACTCCCTTCTCCTCTCTAACTCCCCATGTCCTCCATGCTATTTGTTATGCTCCACAAATAAGTGAAACCATATGATAATTGACTCACTCTGCTTGACTTATTTCACTCAGCATAATCTCTTCCAGTCCCATCCATGTTGCTACAAAAGTTGGGTATTCGTCCTTTCTGATGGAGGCATAATACTCCGTAGTGTATATGGAACACATCTTCCTTATCCATTCATCCACTGAAGGGCATCTTGTTTCTTTCCACAGTTTGGCGACCGTGGCCATTGCTGCTATAAACATTGGGGTACAGATGGCCCTTCTTTTCACTCCATCTGTATCTTTGGGGTAAATACCCAGTAGTGCAATGGCAGGGTCATAGGGAAGTTCTATGTTTAATTTCTTGAGGAATCTCCACACTGTTCTCCAAAGAGACTGCACCAACTTGCATTCCCACCAACAGTGGAATAGGGTTCCCCTTTCTCCACATCCCCTCCAACACATGTTGTTTCCTGTCTTGCTAATTTTGGCCATTCTAACTGGTGTAAGGTGATATTAATGTGATGTGAACAAATGTCTGATCTGATCTTATTCATGAAATTGGAAGAATAGTTTCTAATGAACAGCTTGCTGTGGAATGAGGTGAAGAATGCACTTGGACCACGGAAGTGCACAGCATAGCTATGGGTGCATTGTGGAGTCTCAGAATGGAACACCAAATCCCTTTCTCCTCTTCCTTCTTCTCCTCCTCCTGATTCCTCGTCTTTGCTAATCTGTGTCAGTTGTCATATAGAAATGTAGAGTTTGCTGTCAGCCAATGTCTTAATGAAGAACAAGTAGAGTTCCCTTTTCTCAAAATGTGACATGTCCACCCACTTCATGTGATCTGTTTGTATAAGAAATTAACAGAGCTGGACGTTCTACTTTATCTGAATAAACCTGTTGGAGAATAGGGGTCCCATGTTGACACCAAATATTCAAGAATGTGTCCTGTTCTTATTTTATAATTGTTATAATTTTGTTCTGGAGTCTCTGTCCTGTTGGAGGTCACAGCTTTACTGGTGCAGACTTTTTAGGGTCTTATGACAGATATACATTTGCTGTGATTAGTTAGCTTCTTTTCTTCTTCCCAAAAAGGAGTATGAAGGTTGGAGAAGTTTATGCTTTGCGTCACTGAGGGAGGGGACCCCTGTATTCCTCTCTTGCTCGTTTCAGGTCCTCACTTTATAGAGGGTAGCTTGATATGATCCTTAGGATAATTGGATTTGAGGTTCCATCTAGGTGTTTGGAGAAATTGTTATTTCACCCTTGCTGCATTCGTATCTCCAGTTCCTTAATCTTACTCACATCTTTAAAGTCCTCTCTGCCAAGACATATTCACAGTTTCTGGGGCATAGGACACAGCTGTATTTGGGGGATGATCATATGTGGTGTCTCCTGCTGCTTTTGATCTCTCTAGGTGATTATAAGGAGAAGCAGATGACTAGACCCAATGTTTTTGAGTTTCCCCTTACACACAGAGATGCTTTTCCTTGCAATACTCCGTGATACAGGCAAGCAAATCCATTACTTTCTTTCACTACATGTAGGTCTTTCTTGCTTTGAACTTCTCTTTTTCCTTCCTTGAATCTTCTCCATTACCTCTTGATGGGGCAAGATTTCCCTGGTGCCATATCCTGAGTTCTCCTCACCCATGACTGAGATTCCTCCTCCAAGTGCAGCACCACCAAGTTGTATTGCCTCTACCATGGTTTTGAGTCAACATACAAGTTCATTTCAGTCAGTTCTTTATAAGTAAATGGAGCCCTCAGAAATTATGATCTCCTCAGTTCTTTGTCAAGAAAACTTAGCTTTCAGGATGGATATGTGGCTCAGAATTGAGAAAGCCTATTTTGATAGAGAAAGCCTATTTTGATAATGAAATCTGTGCAAAAAGCCATATTTTTTGCTCAGTATCCAGTCTCTTAGTGATGTTAACTCTTATGGCTTGGGTTTCATGGGAATATTATAACATGATGGGGGTGGGTGTATGAGAGAGAGTGTGCACATGTGTGACTGTGTGTGTGAGAGAGAGAGATAGAATTAATGTGTGTGAAAAATAAATTCTTCAGGTGAATGCTTCCAAAACATTTTTCCCTATAACTCTCGGTTCAGTGTATTTCAGAGGATCTATACCCACAATGATTTGTACAGTCTCAAGTCTCTGGTTTGTTGTTCACATTTGTGTAATGTGGTTTTCTTGTAGATTGGTGGAAGGAGAAGTTCCAGGCCTGTGAGTTACTTCAGTTGTTTGGGTGCTCCTACAGCTGTCCCATGGCTTCTGACATCTCCTTCAGCTTGCTGTGGTGATACACATGCTGGCATCATCAATGGTGGTGGGGTGGGATGGGGTGGTGAACATCATGTAGCTGGGATTACTGGGTGTGACTGATACTGGATAAAAATGGGTGTTCTTTAGTGCTGGAGTCCTGGCTGGCCCTCAAGGGCCCTGTGACATGTCTAACCCTCAGATCAGTCTTATGCTTACTTCTTCTGGTTGGAGGGCTGTGTGCTTGAGTCAGACGGCTCTCATCTCAGGAGCTTTGGTCCTCCCTACATGCAGCTAGGTGTCTGGGGGTGGGGTGGTGGTTGTGTGCCTTAGTATGTGGTAGGGCAAGTCCTTGAATGATTGGCAACTGTCTCTGCAGTGTCTGTCAGTCTGGATCCAGAGTCTGCCCATTCCAGCCTTGCCATCTCTGATGACAAGACTAGTGTGACATTCAAGGACTCACCCAAGGACACAGGAGAAACCTATAGCGTCTTGGGTCATGAAGACATCACATCAGGGTGTTGCTACTGGGAGGTGGAGATCAGGAATGCAGAAGAAAAAAGTGAGTGGGCCCTGGGGGTCTGTAGGAGAGGTGTGGAGAGGAAAGGCTGGTACCAGGAATGCCCAGGAAAGGGGTTCTGGGTTGTAGGGGTGTATGAGAATAAAGTCTTTTCCCTCCCTGATAATTCAGAACTCCTTGTGCCAGTTCCCCAAAGGGTAGGGGTTTTCCTGGACCTGAAGGAAGGGGATGTCTCATTCTACAACATGACTGATGGTTCCCACATTTTCTCCTTCCCTCTCGCTTCCTCCTCTGAGATTCTGTTTCCATACTTCGGTTGAGGGAAGGAGGTATGTCCCTGACCATCTGCTCTGGGGTGGGTGGGCCTGTGCAGACCCCTGTACCTGTTAACAACCATCCTTGTTCTTCAGAGGAGCCTGCGAGCCTCTCAAGACAGGGGTTCAGTTCAGGCTGTGGTGTTGATGGTGATCTCCCAGGGGCTGAATCTCCACTGCTTCCCTCTGGCCCAGAAGCTATGTCCCCATAATGCTCCAACACTGTCCCAGATTCCTCATGGTGGCTTTTCTGGGAGCTGCAGACTCCCAGGACTATAAGCCTCTGAATTTAGTCCTGAATGGCTGGGTGTCTTGCCCTTCTCTTCTGGGTGTAGACTGCTGGGGTGAGTTTATGAGAATAGTTGGTTCATGCCTTATGCTCAGGTATTTGAAGATAAATATTGACTTTTTCAGCTGTAATGGGGTTGGCTGAATTTTGCTATTGGAAGTCATGTTTCTTTTGATCATGAACATTATCTCATGGAATCTTCATATTATTTTGATATGAAATGAGATGAGGTCTGAATTATTCTGAAGAATTAAATGGTGTTTATTTTATATAGTTTGAATTGTGCAGATGAACCCAGAGGCTATGAGTGGGTTACCAGCTCTAATTTAGGAAATGTGCACTCTGACTAAAAAACATTGTCCATCTGAACATTGCTGAAGAAATGTATGGCTAATGGACTTGAAGAAGAGTGGAGTGTCCTATTCCATTGTACATGCTTCCTATTCTGGAATGGATGAGACATATTTATCTTAATGAACCTTCATAAACATTTGTTATTTCTGGGGGGAGGAGTCAAGATAGCGGAGAAGTAGCAGATGAGACTACTTCAGCTAGCCGGAGATCAGCTAGATAGCTTATCTAAAGATTGCAAACACCTGCACATCCATCGGCAGATCAAAGAGAAGAACAGCAATTCTGGAAACAGAAAAACAACCACTATCTGAAAGGTAGGACTGGCAGAGAAGTGAATCCAAAGCGACGGAAAGATAGACCCCGGAAGGAGGGGCCGGCTCCCGGCAAGCGGCGGAGCAACGGAGCACAAAATCAGGACTTTTAGAAGTCTGTTCCATTGAGGGACATCGCCCCAGAGGCTAAACCGGGGCGAAGCCCACGCGGGGTCAGCGTGGCCTCAGGTCCCGCAGGGTCACAGAAGGATCGGGGGTGTCTGAGTGTCGCAGAGCTTGCGGGTATTGGAACGGGAAAGACGGCTACAGAGACAGAGCCAACAGTAAGCTCACAGCTCGGTGTTACCTTGGACCGGTCGCAGGACCGTACGCAGGTTCGGTGAGCTCGGAGCGCGGCCGGAGGTCAGACAGACGGGAGTAACT
>NC_081561.1:28810438-28814384 GCF_022355385.1 Mustela nigripes | reverse complement strand
TAATGCTGTTTCGTCTTATGGTGTCACTTATCTCTTGAATTCTCAGCTCGTGGTCCAGTAGCTGTTTGTCCCTCTTTTGCTCAACTTCTTTATTCTCGATCATTTGGTCTTCTATATCACTAATTCTTTCTTCTGCCTCATTTATCCTAGCAGTGAGAGCCTCCAGTTTTGATTGTACCTCATTAATAGCTTTTTTAATTTCAACTTGGTTAGATTTTAGTTCTTCTATTTCTCCAGAAAGGGCTTTTATATCTCCCGAGAGGGTTTCTCTAATATCTTCCATGCCTTTTTCGAGTCCGGCTAGAACATTGAGAATTGTCATTCTGAACTCTAGATCTGACATATTACCAATGTCTGTATTGATTAGGTCCCTAGCCTTTGGTACTGCCTCTTGGTCTTTTTTCTGTGGTGAATTTTTCAGCCTTGTCATTTTGTCCAGATAAGAGTATATGAAGGAGCAAGTAAAATACTAAAAGGGTGTCAACAACCCCAGGAAAATATGCTTTAACCAAGTCAGAAGAGATCCCAAATCGTGAGGGGGTAGAAAGGGGATAAAAAGAGGTTCAGAAAGAAAGAAAAGAAAAGAATTAAAAAAAAGAAAACGAGAAAAGAAAAGTATAAAAATAAAAAATATATATATATTACATAAACTAGTTAAAAACTTTAAAAATAAAAGGGTAAAAGTTAAAAAAATTAGCAGAAGAAGAGAAAAAATATGAAAATGAATTTAAAAAAATTAAATTAACTGCAATACTAAATAATCATAGCGAGAAAGCCATGAGTTCCGTCTTTGCTTTCTCCTCCTCTGGAATTCTGCTGCTCTCCTTGGTATTGAAACTGCACTCCTTGGTAGGTGAACTTGGTTTTGCCTGGATTTCTTGTTGATCTTCTGGGGGAGGGGCCTGTTGTAGTGATTCTCAAGTGTCTTTGCCCCAGGCGGAATTGCACCACCCTTACGAGTGGGGCCAGGTTGAGTAATCCGCTAGCGTTTACTTTCAGGAGCTTTGTTCCCTGAGCGCTTTCTGTAGAGTTCCGGAGGACAGGGAATACAAATGGCGGCCTCCTGGTCTCCAGCCCGTAGGAGCCAAGAGCCCGGGGCCCCACTCCTCAGTGTGCCCTCTGAGAACAGCTCCCAGTATCTCCTGTCTGCCTGACCTCTGGCCGCGCTCCAAGCTCACCAAGCCTGCGACCGGTTCAAGGTTAACCCAGGCTGGGAGCTCACTGTCGGCTCTGTCTCTGTAGCCAGCTTCCCCGTTCCAATACCCGCAAGCTCTGCGACACTCAGACACCCCCAATCCTTCTGTGACCCTGCGGGACCTGAGGCCACACTGACCCCGCGTGGGCTTTGCCCCGGTTTAGCCTCTGGAGTGATGTCCCTCAGCAGAATAGACTTTTAAAAGTCCTGATTTTGTGCTCCGTTGCTCCGCCGCTTGCCGGGAGCCGGCCCCTCCCCCTGGGGTCTATCTTCCTGTCACTTTGGATTCACTTCTCCGCCAGTCCTACCTTTCAGAAAGTGGTTGTTTTTCTGTTTCTAGAATTGCTGTTCTTCTTCTCTTCGATCTGCCGATGGATGTGCAGGTGTTTGCAATCTTTAGATAAGCTATCTAGCTGATCTCCTGCTAGCGAAGTAGTCTCAGCCTGCTACTTCTCTGCCATCTTGACTCCTCCTATCAAAATATACCATTCTTTTATGATAAAAACTCTTAATAGATTGGCTATAGAAGGAGCATACTTCTACCTAATAAAGGCCACCTACAGCAACCCCACAGCAAACATCCTACTCAATGAAGAAAAATTGAAAGCATTTCTTCCAAGAACAGGAACGTAACAAGGAAGGACACTCTCCCCACCTCTATTCAATATAGTAGTGGAAGTCCTAGCTAGAGCAATTAGGTAAGAGAAAGAAATAAAAGCCTCAGGTGAATAGGTGTTATTTCCTCTGAAAGTTTGGTAGAATTCCCCACGAATCCATCAAGTCTGGGCTCTTTTTTGAGGGGAGGTTTTTGATCACTGCTTCCATCTCTTTACTAGATTTCGGTCTATTCAGGTTGTCTATTTCTTTCTGGTTCAAATTTGGGAGTTCATAGTTTTCCAGGAATGCATCCATTTCATTTAGGTTGCTTAGCTTATTGGCATATAACTGTTGATAATAACTTCTGATGATTGTTTCTACTTCCTTAGTGTTAGTTGTGATCTCTCCCATTTCATTCATAATTTTATGAATTTGGGCTTTCTCTCTTTTCTTTTGGATTAGTGTGGCCAATGGTTTATTAATCTTATTGATTCTTTCAAAAAATCAACTTCTAGTTTTATTGATACATTCTACTGTATCTCTGGTTTCTACCTCATTGATCTCAGCTCTAATCTTGATGGTTTCCCTTCTTATGTGTGGAGTTGGTTTGATTTGTTTTTGATTTTCCACTTCTTTAAGGTGTAGAGACAGCTGGTGTATTCTGGATTTTTCAGTTTTTTGAGGGAGGCTTGGATGACTATGTATTTCCCCCTTAGGATCGCCTTTGCTGTATCCCATAGGTTTTGGATCGAAGTGTCTTCTTTCTCATTGGTTTCCATGTATTGTTTCAGTTCTTCTTTGATCTCTCTTCTTTGATCCAAGCATTCTTAAGCAAGGTGGTCTTTAGCGTCCAGGTGTTTGAGTTCCTTCTGAACTTTTCCTTGTGATTGAGCTCCAGTTTCAAAGCATTGTGATCTGAGAATATGCAGGGAATCATCTCGGTCTTTTGGTATCGGTTGAGTCCTGATTTGTGACCCAGGGTGTGGTCTATTCTGGAGAAGGTTCCATGTGCACTTGAGAAGAATAAGTATTCTGCTGTTTTAGGGTGGAATGTTCTGTATATATCTATGAGGCCCATCTGATCCAATGTGTCATTCAATGCTCTTGTTTCTTTATTGATTTTCTGCTTCGATGATCTGTCTATTTCTGAGAGAGGTGTGGTAAGATCTCCTACTATTAATGTATTCATATCAATATGACTCTTTATCTTGATTAACAGTTTTCTTATGTAATTGGCTGCTCCCTTATTGGGGGCATAGATATTTACAATTGTTAGATCATCTTGGTGGGTAATCCCTTTAAGGATTATGTAGTGTCCTTCTGTATCTCTGACTACAGTCTTTAGTTTAAAATCTAATTTATCTGATATGAGAATCACTACCCCAGCCTTCTTTTGAGGCCCATTGGCATGAAAGATGCTTCTCCATCCCTTCACTCTCAGTCTGGGTGTATCGTTAGGTTCAAAGTGGGTCTCTTATAGACAACATATGGATGGGTCCTGTCATTTTATCCAATCTGCAACTCTGTGCCGTTTTATTGGCGCATTGGGCCATTCACATTGAGAATGATTATTGATAGATACGTTTTTATTGACATCGTGTTACCTTTGAAGTCTTTCTTTCTGTAGATTTTCTCTATATTTCTGTTCAATGCTATTCTTAGGATATTTCCTCTTTTACAGAACCCCCCTTAATATTTCCTTCAGTATCAGTTTGGTGGTTGCATAGTCTTTTAAGCCTTGCCAGTCTTGGAAACTCTTTATCTCTCCATCCAATCTGAATGGCAGTCTTGCTGGATAAAGTATACAAATGGCTATCAGACACATGAAAAAATGTTCATCATCACTAGCCCTCAGGGAGATTCAAATTAAAACCACATTGAGATATCACCTTACACCAGTTAGAATGGCCAAAATTAGCAAGACAGGAAACAACTTGTGTTGGAGAGGATGTGGAGAAAGGGGAACCCTCTTCCACTGTTGGTGGGAATGCAAGTTGGTGCAGCCTCTTTAGAGAACAGTGTGGAGATTCCTCAAGAAATTAAAAATAGAGCTTCCCTATGACCCTGCCATTGCACTACTGGGTATTTACCCCAAAGATACAGATGGAGTGAAAAGAAGGGCCATCTGTACCCCAATTTTCATAGCAGCAATGG
>NC_081561.1:28799162-28810338 GCF_022355385.1 Mustela nigripes | reverse complement strand
ATTTACCCCAAAGATACAGATGGAGTGAAAAGAAGGGCCATCTGTACCCCAATGTTTATAGCAGCAATGGCCACGGTCGCAAAACTATGGAAAGAACCAAGATGCCCTTCAACGGACGAATGGATAAGGAAGATGTGGTCCATATACACTATGGAGTATTATGCCTCCATCAGAAAGGATGAATACCCAACTTTTGTAGCAACATGGATGGGACTGGAAGAGATTATGCTGAGTGAAATAAATCAAGCAGAGTGAGTCAATTATCATATGGTTTCACTTATTTGTGGAGCATAACAAATAGCATGGAGGACAAGGGGTCTTAGAGAGGAGAAGGGAGTTGGGGGAAATTGGATGGGGAGGTGAACCATGAGAGACTATGGACTCTGAAAAACAATCTGAGGGGTTTGAAGTGGTGGGGGGGTGTGAGGTTGGGGTACCAGGTGTTGGGTATTATAGAGGGCACAGATTGCATGGAGCACTGGGTGTGGTGAAAAAATAATGAATACTGTTATGCTGAAAATGAATTTAAAAAATAAAATAAAATAAAAATAAATAAATTTTTTTAATGTGCTTATATAACTTTGAGTTAAATATATAAATTTAGTTTTTTTAGAAGATTTTATTTATCTATTTAACAGGGATCACAAGCTGGCAGAGAGGCAGACAGAGAGAGATAGAAGGAGGCTCCCCCGGAGCAGAGAGCAGAAAACTGGGCTCGATCCCAGGACCCTGGGATCATGACCTGAGCTGAAGGCAAAGGCTTTAACCTACTGAGTCACCCAGGTTCTCCATAAAGTTGCTTTAAAAGAAGAAATTTTAACAGGAAAGTATATAGGTCATTTCACAAATGTTGACATGGAGATCTTAAAATATTCCTTAGGAAGTGTCCTCAGTTATGTTCCTTTCCCTTCCAGAGCTAAAGAAAGCTACTACTCCACAATTACTTCCTAGAAACAGTTTTAAAATTAAAACAAATACCAAGAAAAAGAAAACCACCACTGTCACCACCATCACTACCACCAGCAAAAAGAATCCATCAACAAACTTATGTCTGAAGTGGAGACATACCTCACTTTCCTGGTAGATGGAGTGGCCTCAGTGTTTGCTTTCACACTTGGTTAAATATTTCCACTAGTTCCTATGGCTGTCAATACAGAGGAGTTTGCTGGAAGAATCAGCAGAATGCATGAGAAGTCCCCAAACTAGTTACATGGATAAAGTAGCAAAATGTGAGACTCTCTTGCCATGTGCTTGTTCTAGCATCCCTGTGATTCTTCCTTCATCTTTATGCTGCCAGGACTGGTGCATTGAGAAGATAATCAGTAATCAATGGAAGTTCTAGATACCGCATCTTATGAATACAAAACATTTATGAAAGTAACAGCATGTGATCTCATAAATCTCATATCTTCTCTTTATGAACCATTGAAAATAGCTCTGTGCTTCAACAAAACTTTTTCAAAAAATATATACCTTTGAGAAAAGGATTGACCAATATTTATTTTTTTGTAAGTTATGTTATTTCCCTCTATGGGACAGAAAGAGAGCCCATTGCTTAAAAAAATCCATCTGCGGGACCACCAATGTCTTCCAAGTTGCATAATTCACACAGGGACTATGCTGAGCTCTGTGCAGAGGATGGGGTACACATCCTACAGAAGAGAATGAGAAGGAAAAGGATGGCATGGACCTAATGTAACACTGAAACATGTAAAGCTAGCTCTTGACCTGAGTACCTAAGACAGACAAACTACAGAGTTTATCCAGGGTTTATTGTCTCCCACCGATCTTATCACTGTTGAAGTGAGTGAGAGAGATAGGTGTATAGATTTCTACTGCTGCCTTGACAGGTCACCACAAACACAGTGGCTTCAAAGGACACACTTTATTATCTCACAGTTCTATGGGCTAGGAGTCCAACCAGGATCTCCCTGGACAAAAATCAAGGTGTCAATAAGGCTGCCTTTCTTCTGGAAGCTCCAGGGGACAATCTGTTTCTTTGACTTTTCCAGCTTTTTTAGGTTCCCCATATTCCTTGGCTATTGGACACTTCCCTCTGTCTTCATCACTTGAAACAGCAGGTAGATTTCTTTCACATAGCATCGTTCTGACCTCCTTTTCTTCCTGTTCCAATATTAAGGCCCCCGTGTAATTCCATGGGATCACCTGGACAATCAAGGATAAAGTCCCCATCTCCTGGTCCTTAACATAAGCACATTGGCAAAGTCCCTTTTGCTCTGTGATGTAACATATTCACAATTGCAGGGATTAGAAAGGACCTGCTAGGGAGGGGCCATTATTTTGTCCACCACAACAGTATTAACTCAGGAGTCAACTAATACTCTAGTATATATATAAATAGATAGATCGATAGATAGATCGATAGATCTATCAATCTATCTATCGATCTATCTATCTATATATATCTGTCTTAGTTTGTCTGTGTTGCCCACCACAACTGTATTAATCAGGATTCAACTAATACTCTAATATATATATATATATATATATATATATATATATATATATACTTCCTAAATATGTATTTTTTTTCCAATGTATATTTTCTAATTTCAACATTTTAGTAAAGTACAACACTACCTCATGGCATAATCAAGACAAAGGCTAATCAGAACTCTAGAAGTATTACATTGATGACCATAAAATTGCCTAAGCACTAGTGTCTTTGGAGTAGTTGCTTTGCTTTGTTTTCTGGACATGGCTTTTTTCTCTCCAAGGCTGACATTGCAGAAAATTCATCCAAGGTGCAATGGTAGAGGAGAGGAATGGATGGTCATGGCAGCGTTGGTGTACCTAGGACCCATTCACTTTCTGCTGTGAACCCTCAGCTGGGTCTATATAAGGCAGGTGGGATGGATAAATTGTTAGATAGAAGATATAACAATAGTAAATATCTATGCCCCCAAGATGGGACGAGCCAACTACATAAGCCAACTGTTAATCAAAATAAAGAGACATACTGATAAAAAATACATTAATTGTAGGGGATTTTCACTTGCAACTCTCAGCAATAGATATATCATCTAAGCAGAAAATCAACAAAGAAGAGCTTTGAATGACACATTGGACCAGATGGACCTCATAGATATATACAGAACATTCCACCCTAAAACAGCAGAATACTCATTCTTCTCGAGTGCATTTCTCCAGAATAGACCACATACTGGGTTTCAAATCAGGGCTCATCTGATACCAAAAGACTGAGATTATTCCCTGCATATTCTCAGACCATGATGCTTTGAAACTGGAACTCAACCACAAGAAGAAGCTTGGAAGGAATTCAAACACTTGGAAGCTAAAGACCATCCTGCTCAAGAATGTTTGGGTCAACCAGGAAATCAAAGAAGAACTTAAACAACTCATGGAAACCAATGAGAATGTGGACACATCCGTCCAAAATCTATGAAATATAACAAAGGCGGTCCTAAGGGTGAAATTCACAGCCATCCAAGCCTCCCTCAAAAAAAAAATTTTTTTTGAAAAATTCAGAATTCACCAACTCTCTTTTCACCTTAAAGAACTGGAAAATCAACAATATATTAAGCCAACCCCATACATAGAGAAGGGAAATAATCAAGATTAGAGCAGTGATCAATGAGTTAGAAACTAGAGGTATAGTACAACACATCAATGAAACTAGAAGTTGGTTCTTTGAAAGAATTGATAAGATCAATAAACCACTGCACAAACTAATCCAAAAGAAAAAAGAGGGCCCAAATTAATAAAATTCTGAATGAAAGGGGGCATATCATGACTAACACCAAGGAAATAGAAACAAACATCAGAAAATTTTTTTATTATTTTTTTTTATTTTTTATAAACATGTAATATATTTTTATCCCCAGGGGTACAGGTCTGTGAATCGCCAGGTTTACACACTTAACAGCACTCATCATAGCACATACCCTCCCCAATGTCCATAACCCCACCCACCTTCTCCCAACCCCCTCCCCCCAGCATCCCTCAGTTTGTTTTGTGAGATTAAGAGTCACTTATGTTTTGTCTCTCTCCCAATCCCATCTTGTTTCATTTATTCTTTCCTACCCCCTTAGCCCCCCCATGTTGCATCTCCATTTCCTCATATCAGGGAAATCATATGATTATTGTCTTTCTCCAATTGACTTATTTCACTAAGCATGATACCCTCTAGTTCCATCCACATCATTGCAAATGGCAAGATTTCATTTCTTTTGATGGCTGAATAATATTCCATTGTGTATATATACCACTTCTTCTTTATCCATTCATCTGTGGATGGACATCTAGGTTCTTTCCATAGTTTGGCTATTGTAGACATTGCTGCTATAAACATTTGGGTGCACGTGCCCCTTCAGATCACTATGTTTGTATCTTTAGGGTAAATACCCAGTAGGGCAATTGCTGGGTCATAGGGTGTTTCTATTTTCAACTTTTTGAGGAATCTCCATGCTGTTTTCCAGAGTGGTTGCACCAGCTTGCATTCCCACCAACAGTGTAGGAGGGTTCCCCTCTCTCCGCATCCTTGCCAGCATCTGTCATTTCCTGACTTGTTAATTTTAGCCATTCTGACTGGTGTAAGGTGATATCTCATTGTGGTTTTGATTTGTATTTCCCACATCAGAAATTATTATCAACAGCTGTATGCAAAAGAGTTATGCAACCTAGAAGAAACGGGTGCATTGCTGGAAACCTATTAACTTTCAAGTCTGTAACAGGTAGTAATTGACAACTTGAATAGACCAATATCTAGCAATGAGACAGAAGCAGTGATCAAAAACCTTCCAAAAAAACAAAAGTCCAGGGCCTGATTATTTCAAAGAAGAAATAATACCTATTCTCTTGAAGTTGTTTCAAAAAATAGAAACAGAAGGAAAACTTCCAGACTCATTCTGTGAGGCCAGCATTACCTTGACCCCCAAACCAGAAAAAGGCTCTATCAAAAATGAGAATTTCAGACCCATATCCCTGATGAATACAGATGCCGAGATTCTCAACAAGATCCTAGCTGATAGGATCCAAGTGTACATTAAAAAGATTATTCAGCAGGACCCTTTGATAAGCCTCTTCAACAACAATTTCGACAGCAACTTCTTTCAAGACATGTCTCCAAAGGCAAAGGAAACAAATGTGAAAATGAACTTTTGGGACTTCATCAATATTAAATCTTCTGAACAGCAAAGGAAACAGTCAACAAAACAAAGAGTCAACCCACAGAATTGGAGAAAATATTCACAAATGACACTCCAGACAAAGGGCTAATATCCAAGATCTATAAAGAATTCCTCAAACTCAACACCCACAAAACAGATAATCATGACAAAAAATGGGTAGAAGACATGAACAGACACTTCTCCAAAGAAATACAAATGGCTAACAGACACATGAAAAAGTGTTCATCATCACTAGCCATCAGGAAGATTCAAATCAAAACTACATTGAGATACCACCTCAATGGCCAAAATTAACAAGACAGGAAACAAAAAGTGTTGGAGAGGATGTGGAGAAAAGGGAACCCTCTTACACTGTTGGTAAGAATGCAAGTTGGTACAGACATTTTGGAAAACAGTGTGGAGATTCTTTAAGAAATTAAAAATAGAGCTTCCCTATGACCCTGCAATTACACTACTGGGTATTTATCCAAAGGTACTGATGTAGTGAAAAGAAAGACCATATGTACCCCAATGTTCATAGCAGTCATGGCCACAGTCACCAAACTGTGGAAAGACAAGATACCCTTCAATAGACGAATGGTTTAAGAAGATATGGCCCATATATACAATGGAGTATTATGCCTCCATCAGAAAGGATGAATATCCATCTTTTGTATCAACATGGACAGGACTAGAGGAGATTATGTTGAGTGAAATAAGTCAAGCAGAAAAAGTCAATTATCATATGGTTTCACTTACTTGTGGAGCATAAGGAATAACATGGAGGACATTAGGAGAAGGCAAGGAAAAGTGAATTGGGATAAATCAGGGGGGGGCATGAAGCATGAGAGATGGTGGACTCTGAGAATTAAACTGAGGGTTTTGGAAGGGAGGGGGTGGTGATATGGGTGAGTCTGGATGTGGGTATTAAGGAGGGCACGTATTGCATGGAGCACTGGGTGTAGTGCATAAACAATGAATCTTCCTGGGAGACTGAAAAAAGAAAGACATTTTCTCCAAATTTACACTTTGCAAATTTTACTATCTTATGCCTGGAGGTCTTTCTACTCTCATTGTCCTGGGGGGTATCCTCTCTGCCTGTAGGATATGAAAACTTGTTCCATTCCCCAAATAGAGAAATTCTCAGCTAGGATTTGCTCAACCATATCTTCTAGTCCTCTCTCTGTCCACCTGCTCAGGAATCCCAACAATTCTGACTTTGGAGCATTTCATGGCATTATTTATTTCCCTAATTCTGTTTTCATGGCTTCTAAGGTGTTTGTTCCAGGCTTTCTGATCCTTCTTTCCTGGCAGTTTGTCTTCTAAGTCACTATAACTTGGAAACGAAAATGGTGGTTTTCCTTGTGTCTCTGCAGTGTGGGTTGACCAGAATATTGGACCTTGTAGTAATAGAATTTTGCTCGGGGGGGGGGGGGGGGGGAAAAAAAAAAAAAAAAAAAAAAAAAAGAGAACTTTACTCAGGCTGCCATCTCTTATTTGTGGTTACACATTTTTTTCCTGTTTGAAAATTTTAGGTATTATGGTAATAATACCAAAATATTAGTAGAGTCCTTCTAGAGAATTGCTGGCGTTTTGACTTGGAGCAGATGGATAAGGGTGTGGAGCTGTGTGCTCTGTAGTTAGTCACTATTTTAATTTAAAACATTTGAGTTTTATCAGGTGCTTTTCTCAGAGAATCAGTTATACAACCATGGCTGCTGCTAATGGACTGAAAGCAAAACCAGTGACCTCTTTGAGGTTCTCTTCTTGCAGGAAAATGCAGTGTTGAAAAAATTCAGGGCTCTGGGCATTTCAATTTTTTATTATAATTTCCTCAATGCACATAATTATTATGTATGCTCAATGTTTTTCTTCCTGTGGAAATAAAGTGTTGTTTTGTGCTGCTGTATATTCTACTACCCTCCAGAAAAGACTCTGGAGAGCAGTTGTAGAGGTCCCTGGTGTGGGACCGGCAGCTCTGGTGGTGAATGTAAAAGTCTACTTAGCCAGAACAAGCCATTTTGTTGTTTATGCAGTAAACGTAGATTGACCCTGACCCCCTACACACACCGAGGAACTTATTTAGAAACAAGTCTGGGAAACCAGTAAAATATGGCTGACCAGCCCCTAATAACAGAGCCCATATACCAGGATGTGTCAGGTCATGGGAAGGTAGCAGAGGCCAGAATGCAAGGATGAGTCAATCCAGGTGGAGACATCGAATCAGGAAAGCACCTCCCTAACCACCGAAGAATGTGGGCCCTGAATTTTGGGTGCCTTTTGGTTGCCAATTCTGACCAGAGTGATAGGCTATTTCCAATAGTTGCTATAGGGTGAATTGTAATTCAATTGGCCACCTGTGTGTGGCCAGGCTCAACCACATGACCTTTACTCTATAAAAGTTAGCCTGTGAGGCTGGGAGGGGTCACCTTCTCTGTGAGAGGCAGCCCCATCTGGTCAGTTTGATTCTTGATACTTGGCACGAAGTAAAGCTTTGCTTGACCTTCGCTTTGTATCGGTCTCGTCCTTTTGTCCACAGACCCTTCAGTGGGGGCTCACCCAGGATAAAACTATGAGAACTGAGCCAGCACGAGAATTTCTGGGAAAAGCCACTGGAGGTAAGATCTCAAGACCCATTCTTTGAGATCCTATCTGTTTGTCTGTCTGTCTGGTTGTGGAGCTCCAGGGTGAAGCCCACCAGGGAGAAGCTGGATGCAGCACTGCTCTCCAGGGCTGGAGTGGATATGGGGATGCCTCATTCCTCAAGGGGGGGGGATTGCCAGGGGGTACAGGCCCTCCCAGGTGGTCAGAGGACCTGCCAGGCGGTTCAAATCCCCCCAGGCAGTCAGGGGATGGAGAAAATCCCCACCAGCGGGTGTTTGCAGGGAACCAAGAAAATCCCCACTGACCGCTGGGTCTGCGGTTGTCTTTGTCTTGGGTTTTTGTTGTCTGTTGTGTTGTTTGTTGTGTTTAAATAAGTGGGGCAAGCAGAGAGTAAGGGGACTCTAACTTTTATCTCTCTGTTCCTCCTAATAGATGTGGGGCTTCTCCCTTATTCATTTCTTGTGTTAATGGCTATAACTGGAGCTCACTGTGGTTAGTCCAACTCGAGACAGAGACTTTAAGGAATATTCCCAAGCAGGTGCCAAAACTCCCTTTGTTTCAGGGAAATTCCTTGCCTTCTCTGGCCCAACATGGACTGCCTAGCCCCTCCCCCTTGCTGGTGGGAAAGCATGATGTCCACTCCTCTCTTGGAGCTGATGAGCTCTAAAAATGGGAACCCTTTCTCTGCCTTCTGGTGGCACTTTGTTCTTCTGTCTCCCCATTCTGTTTCTGCACCAACTTGGGTGTGACCTGCATAACTGGCCTGTAGACCATCCTCGGTGCTTCCTGCACCAAGACTCCTTCTCTCTTCACTGTTGGGAAACAGTGAAGTTAGGTCCCCCTGGACCTAACACCCCCCACGCCGGATCTTCCCACCTGTGTCTCAGATAAACATTCAAAGTGGAGTGGGCCCAGGTGGAACATAAATCAATATTTGAACTGTTACGTTTGTTGGCTTAATTAGGATAAACATGTCTTTGAAGTTACAGCAGTAAATGTGAAACTTCAAAGTTTACTTAAGATCAAATAAGCTCATGTTATTTATGTTAAAATCTGCTAAAATCTGTGTTAAAATCTATTGAAATCTATTAGTAAATAGAAGACTAAACTGATGGTTAATTGTCTGTCTCAAAGTTATAATGGGTAACTGTTAAAGTAACTTTTAGAGTCTTTGGTAACTTGAAACTTTAAAGTTTTGGTTGGATGACAAATGGAATTAAAATATGAACATCTATGTCTTAACCAAATGGGATAAAATGCTAAGGCATTAATTACTGGAACTAGTTTTGTGCTTTTAACTTCATACTGCAAAGAAACTAAGGATATTTAAATCTGTTGGTAAAGATGTTTTGTGCTTAACTGATTGGTAAATTTGCCATCCGAAGAATTTTGTTGTAACAGTTCACAACTGGTTATATTTAGTCTTCACTAGAGATTAAGGTGTTTCTAAGAGTATAAAATTCTGCTAATTCTGCTAACTAAGACTGACAGAAATAAGAAAAACAACTCTATATGTAGGAAAGTAGGAGATATTTAAGAAGATACGGAATGAAAATACATTTTGTTAAAAGTAAGAAAAGATAATTTTGCCCTAAATGAAGTGGTTGTTTGGAAGAAAATGACTTGGGACAAAACCTGAATGTAAAGGAAAATTACATAAGTTTTGTGAAGGAAAATCTTCAGAAAAAAATTTTACATATGGTCAGGATGGACTAAGAAAAAAGAAGAGAAAAAGACCAGATGCCTGATCCTATTTGAATAAAGAAACAGCCCCCAAGGTGATTTAGCACTCTCCTGACATACCTCCACATAGATTATACTTCCAAGTGAATGGGCCATTTGGCCTTGAGAGACTGGGAAAGCACCCCAGCCTTGAGAGACTGCGTAAACACCCCATTACCATCCCCCATTGCCTATAACCATAGAAACTCACTCTTAACCCTGTCGAGTACTCAGTCTTTGGGAACAATACACTGATCCCGCCAGCATTAATAAAGCTGTGTTCTCCCATCTCTCCATGTGCCATTTGGGTTTCCTCAGTCACCTCGGTTTTTCCGCAACATTTGGTTCCCTGACCATAAATCCCAACCACGCTGGCCCATAGTGCCACCGGTGTGGGACAGGAGACAGGCCTCAGAGGGCAAACAGAGTACCTGCCCTAGGGTTTAGGCATGCCCCTCTGATTTCAGCGGACCCAAGGCTGGGCTCTCCTGGACAGCCACAGCTCACCTCTGCCCTGCTGGACCAACAATAGGAGACCAGGGACAACTGACTGGATCTGCCTGTTGAACCAGGAAAGCCCCAGGGCAACGTATGAGCCAGACCCATTCATAAAGAATGGAAGGGGAGACTGGTCGCCTCCCATTGGCCAGGGATACCCAGAAGGAGGTGTCCAACCTGTTTGAATGTGAAGATTGCCTGACTGTGTAAATCTGTCTGTATGGATCCACCGCTTCGGCTATGGAGTCTGAGTGGACTGCACCCTGAGTCTCGAGTGGCGTCATATGGCATAACAGTCACCTACTCCATGGAGTAGCCTGGTCCGGGGCTTATACGGACAGACCTTAGCTAAGACACTCCTAAGTTCCCTCAAGGGATGCAAGCAGGACAGCATCTGAAATTCCCCTCCCTTTGTCTGCGACATCATTCACGACGGGAGGGAAATCCAGTAAACTCACTATCTTAAGACTGCATGCTTAAGAATTTTAAGAAGGGAATACTCTGGTATAGAAAAGCTGGTTTTCTCTCTGTTTAAAGGGGCAAAGTTTTCTTAGGTTAATTGATCTGTTAAAAAAAATCAAAAGCTTCTGCATAGCCAAGGAAACAGTCAAGAAAACAAAGAGGCAATCCACGGAATGGGAGAAGATATTTGCAAATGACAGTACAGACAAAAGGTTGATATCCAGGATCTATAATGAGCTCCTCAAACTCAACAAACACAAAACAGACAATCATATCAAAAAATGGGAAGAAGATATGGACAGACGCTTCTCCAATAAAGACATACAAATGGCTATCAGACACATAAAAAAATGTTCATCATCACCAGCCCTCAAGGAGATTCAAATTAAAACTACATTGAGATATCACCTTACACCAGTTAGAATGGCTAAAATTAGCAAAACAGAAAGCAACATGTGTTGGAAGGGATGTGGAGAAAGGGGAACCCTCTGACACTGTTGGTGGGAATGCAAGTTGGTGCAGCCTCTTTGGAGAACAGTGGGGAGATTCCTCAAGAAATTAAACATAGAACTTCCCTATGACCCTGCCATTGCACTACTGGGTATTTACCCCAAAGATACAGATGGAGTGAAAAGAAGGGCCATCTGTACCCCAATGTTTATAGCAGCAATGGCCACGGTCGCCAAACTGTGGAAAGAACCAAGATGCCCTTCAACGGACGAATGGTTAAGGAAGATGTG
>NC_081561.1:28788075-28799062 GCF_022355385.1 Mustela nigripes | reverse complement strand
ATGGGATCGAGTCCCGCATCAGGCTCTCTGCTCAGCAGGGAGCCTGCTTCCCTCTCTCTCTCTCTGCCTGCCTCTCCATCTACTTGTGATTTCTCTCTGTCAAATGAATAAATAAAATCTTAAAAAAAAAAAAAAGTAAATGGTTTTCTCTTTGCCTGCCCAGAAAACCCAATTTCTATGTTTTGTTTTATCGGGTGTTTAACATCCCTAATTATATTTAGGCATGTGCTTTAAAACTTTCTAAGGTTTTAGCAATTGTTGATAAGATTTAAATTGTAAATGAGATCTCTTTGACTCTTAAGGCTTTTCCTTGGAATATTAAGTTACTCAGTAAGTACTGCTAAACCAGTAACAAACCTTGGGTTACATTTGGGTAAGTGCTGTAACTACTCTAGGGGTTCTACACACTAAACCAAAATTAGTAACATGGGACTAAATAAACTGAAAGATTGCAATGTTGTGTCTCTTAATATTTTGTCTTATTTTAAACATTACTGGTTCTGTAATGTCGGCTCTTCCAGACTAGGGAAACTTTCTCTTAAGTTATCTGTAACTTAGGAGAGACAAGATGATGGGGAACTAGGAAGAGGCGCCATTTCAACCTATACCCTAAAGAGAGCTGATTACCTACCAAGGAACTGTGATCACCCAGGAAATCAGCCTGAGATTAGAATTATACACTTCTGGATCTCTATGGGGGCAGAAGACACCAGTAGGCAGGTAAAGTGGAGTGGGAACATCAGACTGAATCAGAAAATAGACAAAAGGGGGAGGAAACCACCAGAAGTGATCCACTGGAAAGTAATTCTCCAATATGAGAGTGTTCTGTGACTGGGGACCAGCACTAAGTTGAAGTCTGGTTGAAATCACTCAAAAAGAGCAAAGGATTGTGGGGGCAAATTGTGGGAATCGGGGCAGTTGGGGACAGGCGCTTAATTCCCCAGACCCAGAACAGCCACCCCTGGTGCTGAGCCAGAGAGAGTGCAGCAAAGAAACCAAGTCTTGGTCCCTGAGCTGTGAGCGCACCTGAGAGCGCCTGGGTGGCGGCTCCCATGAGGGGCTAGGAGCCCTGCCAGCCAACAGAACCTCAGCACTTTGTACTATCCATGCCACAGGCTGTGCCAACAGCGTCTGAGTCACAACCCCCACCCTCCCCTGAGAGAGGTGCGTGCAGGCACCAGCCCAGCACTCTCAGACCCAGAGAGTCTGAGCAGTCCCAGCCCAGGCCAGTGGGAAGTGCTATCACTGCTTGGGACCTCTCTGGCAGTCTGGAGCTGCCCAGACAACCACGGCTGTTGTGATTTTGGGTACCAACAGGAGTTCCTGTGTCCCCAGGGACCGAGTGACTGGGAACGTGCTCTGCCAGCAGTCAGGGGGAATTTATGTGCTCTGGAGCACCCAGAAGGGAACAGACTGAGTCTTCTCTCTGAGAGGGAGGTCTGGGTGCTGTTTGCTTTCCTCTAAACCTCCAAAAATGATCCAAAGTCGACAAGGTGAGAAAAAACAAATGAACAAACAAACAAAAAAACAAAAAAACCTCCAAGAACAAAAGCCTGAAAAATTGGTTTCCTCAGAGCCCACCCCCTTGATGGAGGTAGGAGGACTTAACTCAGGGAACATGACTGACTGAAAACCCACGCAGCAGGCTCCTCCCCCAGAAAGCCAACCAGAAGGGAAAAAAAAAAAAAAAAAAGAAGAAGAGAACACCCACCACTACTTCATAGATACAACCTTTATTTTTAATTTGTTCCCACTACTCTGGTTCATTTTTTTATTGAGAATTCTTTAACCTATTTACCATCACAGTGAGATGTCCAGTACATCAAATTCCATAATAACCTTTTAACCTGAACTTTTTGATACATATACCTGTGTTTTTCTTTTGCATTCTATTTTTTTAATTTTTTTAATTTTATTTTAGTTTAGTTTATTCTTTCTTTATTTTTATTTTTTAATATTCATAGAGTTAAATTTCAAGGTAATCCCCTTTCCCCAATCAATGCTATCTCTATAGGTAAACCAATTTTTAATCCCCCTCTATCTTAGGAAAGTTGAGTCCTTTAACAAAGATATCAAGATACATCCAGGAAGAATCAAAACAACCTTCCTCGCCCACACTGAGAATTTATAACCACTCTCCCATATTTTTCTTCCATCAGTGTTTCTGTGTATTTGTGTTTGTCTGGGTAGTATATAAATCTTATATTTGAAGTTATTTTTGACGAGGTTCTTTTTTTGTTTTGCTTTTATATATATACATATTCTTTTTCTCTTGTCATTTACTTTTATCAGTCTTTTTGTTTGTCTGTTTTTGTTTGCATACTTCATAAATCTTACCTTGGGGCCCATTTGGTCTGGGCCTTCTCTTTTGTTTTATCTCCCCCCCCCCTCTCTTTCCTTTCTTTTTTCTCTCTTTTTTTTCTTTTGTTTGGGTGGGCACTCTTGATTGCTCAGAAGCGTTCCAGGGTGCACCTTGCCTGCACCATAGTCAACACGTTCAACTATACATCTGTTCAGTCATCTCTCACCAAAATGACTAGGAGGAGGAATGCCTAGCAGAAGAAAAATTCAGAGGCTGGGCCTTCTGCAACAGAGCTAATGGCTATTGACATAGACAATATGTCAGAAAGGGAATTCAGGCTAACAATTATCCATGCAATAGCTAGGTTGGAGAAAGCCATGGATAACAAAATGGAATTGATTAGGGCAAAACTAAAAGCTACCAGGGATGATGTTCACAATGATAGGGCAGAACTGAAAGCCACCAGGGATGATGTTCACAATGTTCTCAATGAGATCCAATCTAATCTAAATTCTCTAAAAGTTAGGCTAAGTGAGATAGAAGATAGAATTAGTGATCTGGAGGACAAACAGATAGAGAGATAGGATCAGGAAGAAGACTGGAACAAACAGCTTAGAAACCATGAAAACAGAATTAGGGAAATAAACGACACCAAGAAACATTCCAACGTCAGAATTATTGGAATCCATGAGGAAGAGGAGAAAGAAAGAAGTCTAGAAAATATAGTGAAACAAATTTTCTCCATGAAAATTTCCCCAATTTCGTGAATGGAACCAGCTTTCCTGTACTAGAGGCAGAACGGTTTCCCGCCAAGATTATGGATTCAAGAAAAACCTCAAGGCACTCATAGTAAAAATGAGAAATCATAACTATAGACAGGATCTCTTGAAAGCATCTAGGACAAAGAAGCTCCTTACATACAGATGAAAGCCATCAGAATAATGTCAGACCTGTCCACAGAACCTGGCAAGTCTGAAATGGCTGGCAAGATGTATTCAGGGAACTAAATGAGAAAACATGCAGCCAAGAATACTTCATACAGCAAGACTGACATTCAAAATGGATGGAGAGATAAAGAGTTTCCAAGACTGGCAAGGCTTAAAACACTATGTGAACACCAAGCCAACACTGCAGGAAATATTAATGAGGGTTCGATAAAAGTGGGAAAATCCAAAGAATATCATTGAGCAGAAATATATGAAGACAATCTACAGAAAGAAAGACCTCAAAGGTAACATGATGTCAATAAAAACGTATCTATCAATAATCATTCTCAATGTGAATGGCTTAAATGCACCCATAAAATGGAACAGGGTTGCAGATTGGATAAAACGACAGCACCCATCCATATGTTGTCTACAAGAGACCCACTTCTAACCTAAGGATACATTCAGACTGAAAGTGAAGGGTTGGAGAAGCATCTTTCATGTCAATGGCCTCAAAAGAAGGCCAGAGTAGTGATTCTCATATCAGATAAATTAGATTTTAAACTAAAGACTGTAGTCAGAGATACAGAAGGACACTATATAATTCTTAAATGGACTATCCACCAAGAAGATCTAACAACTGTAAATATTTATGCCCCCAATATGGGAGAAGCCAATTACATAAGAAAATTATTAATCAAGGTAAAGAGTCATATTGATATGAATACATTATAGTAGGAGATCCTAACATGCTTCTCTCAGTAATAGATCATCAAAGCAGAAAATCAATAAAGAAAGAAGAGCATTGAATGACACATTGGACCAGGGGGACCTCATAGATATATACAGAACATTCCACCCTAAAACAACAGAATACTCATTCTTCTCAAGTGAACATGGAACCTTCTCCAGAATAGACCACACCCTGGGTCACAAATCAGGACTCAACCGATACCAAAAGACTGAGATCATTCCCTGCATGTTCTCAGATCACAATGCTTTGACACTGGAGCTCAATCACAAGGAAAAGTTCAGAGGGAACTCAAACACCTGGAAACTAAAGACCACCTTGCTTAAGAATGCTTGGATTAACCAGGAGATCAAAGAAGAACTGAAACAATTCATGGAAACCAATGAGAATGAAGACACTTTGGTCCAAAACCTATGGGATACAGCAAAGGCAGTCCTAAGGGGGAAATACATAGCCATCCAAGCCTCCCTCAAAAAAATTGGAAAATCCAGAATACACCAGCTGTCTCTACACCTTAAAGAAGTGGAGAATCAACAACAAATCAAACCAACTCCACACATAAGAAGAAAAATCATCAAGATTAGAGCTGAGATCGATGAGGTAGAAACCAGAGATACAGTAGAACATATCAATGAAATTAGAAGCTAGTTTTTTGAAAGAATCAATAAGATCAATAAACCATTGGCCACACTAATCCAAAAGAAAAGTGAGAAAGCCCAAACTCATAAAATTATGAATTAAAATGGAAAGATCACAACTAACACCAAGGAAGTAGAAACAATCATCAGAAGTTATTATCAACAGTTATATGCCAAGAAGCTAAGCAACCTAGATGAAATGGATGCATTCCTGAAAAACTATAAACTCCCAAAATTGAACCAGATAGAAAGAAATTGACAACCTGAATAGACTGCTATCTAGTAAAGAGATGGAAGCAGTGATCAAAAATCTCCCCCAAAAAAGAGCCCAGGACCTGATGGATTCCCTGGGGAATTCTACCAAATTTCAAAGAAGAAATAACACGTATTCCCCTGAAGCTGTTTCAAAAAATTAAAACCGAAGGAAAACTTCCAGACTCTTCCTATGAAGCCAGCATTACCCTGATCCCCAAACCAGGCAAAGACCCTACCAAAAAGGAGAATTTCAGACCAATATCACTGATGAATATGGATGCTAAGATTCTCAATAAGATCCTAGCAAAAAGGATCCAACAGCACATTAAAAAGATTATCCACCATGACCAGGTGGGATTCATCCATGGGCTACAAGGATGGTTCAACATTCACAAATCAATCATTGTGAGAGAACAAATCAATAAGAGAAGAGGGAAGAACCACATGGTCCTCTCAATTAATGCAGGAAAAGCATTTGACAAATCGAGCATCCGTTCCTGATTAAAACGCTTGAAAGTATAGGGATAGAGGGAACATTCCTAAACTTCATAAAATCTATCTATGAAAGACCCACAGCAAATATCATACTCAATGGGAAAAAGCTTGCATCCTTCCCATTGAGATCAGGAACACGACAAGGATGCCCATTCTCACCACTCTTGTTCAACATAGTATTAGAAGTCCTAGCAACAGCAATCAGACAACAAAGAGAAATAAAAGGTATCCAAATTGGCAATGAAGAAGTCAAACTCTCTCTTCACAGATGACATGATTCTTTATATGGAAAACCCAAAAGACTCCACCCCCAAACTACTAGAATTCCTAAAGCAATTCTGTAACGCGGCAGGAGACAAAGTCAATATACAGAAATCAGTGGTTTTCTTATACACTAACAATGAAAATACAGAAAGGGAAATGAGAGAATCGATTCCATTTACTATAGCACCAAGAACCATAAGATAACCAAAGAAGTAAAGTAACTGCACTCAAGAAACTACAGAACACCCATGAAAAAAATTGAAGATGACACAAAAAGATGGAAGACCATTCCATGCACTTGGATTGGAAGAATAAACATGGTTAAAATATCTATAGTGCCTAGAGCAATCTATACTTTTAATGCCATTCCCATCAAAACTCCACCAGTATTTTTCAAAGAGCTGGAGCAAATAATCCAAAAATTTGTATGAAATCAGAAGAGACCCCGAATCGCTAAGGAAATGTTGAAAAACAAAAATTAAACTGGGGGCATAACGTTACCTGATTTCAAGCTTTACTACAAAGCTGTGATCACCAAGACAGCATTTTAATGGCATAAAAACAGACACATAGACCAGTAGAACAGAGTAGAGAGCCCAGATATGGACCCTCAACCCTATGGTCAAATAATCTTCGACAAAACAGGAAAAATATACAGTGGAAAAAAGACAGTCTCTTCAATAAATGGTGCTGGGAAAACTGGACAGCTATATGCAGAAGAATGAAACTCGACGATTCTCTTACACCATACACAAAGATAAACTCAAAATGGATAAAAGACCTCAACGTGAGAAAGGAATCCATCAGAATCCTAGAGGAGAACATAGGCAGTAACCTCTTCGATATCAGCCACAGCAACTTCTTTCAAGATATGTCTCCAAAGGCAAAGGAAACAAAAGCGAAGACCAACTTTTGGGACTTTATCAAGATCAAAATCTTCTGCACAACTAAGGAAACAGTCAACAAAACAAAGAGACAACCCACAGAATGGGAGAAGATATTTGCAAATGACAGTACAGACAAAAGGTTATTATCCAGGATCTATAAAGAACTCCTGAAGCTCAACACACACAAGGCAGATAAGCACATAAAATAGGCAGAAGATATGGACAGACACTTCTCCAATGAAGACATACAAATGGCTATCAGACACATGAAAAAATGTTCATCATCACTAGCCATCAGGGAGAATAAAATTAAAACCACATTGAGATACCACCTTACACCAGTTAGAGTGGCTAAAATTAACAAGACAGGAAACAACATGTGTTGAGGATGTGAGAAAGGGGAACCCTCTTCCACTGTTCATGGGAATGCAAATTGGTGCAGCCACTTTGGAGAACAGTGTGGAGATTCCTCAAGAAATTAAAAATAGAGCTTCCCTATGACCCTGCCATTGCACTACTGGGTATTTGTCCCAAAGATACAGATGTGAAAAGAAGGGCCATCTGTACCCCAATGTTTATAGCAGCAATGGCCACGGTCACGAAACTGTGGAAAGAACCAAGATGCCCTTCAACAGATGAATGGATAAAGAAGATGTGGTCCATATGCACTATGGAGTATTATGCCTCCATCAGAAAGGACGAATACCCAACTTTTGTAGCAACATGGACGGGACTGGAAGAGATTATGCTGAGTGAAATAAGTCAAGCAGAGAGAGTCAATTACCATATGGTTTCACTTATTTGTGGAGCATAACAAATAGCATGGAGGACAAGGGGAGTTAGAGAGGAGAAGGGAGTTGGGGGAAATTGGAAGGGGAGGTGAATCATGAGAGACTATGGACTCTGAAAAACAATCTGAGGGTTTTGAAGTGACAGGGGTGTGGGAGGTTGGGGTACCAGGTGGTAGGTATTATAGAGGGCACAGATTGCATGGAGCACTGGGTGTGGTGCAAAAATAATGAATACTGTTATGCTGAGAATAAATAAAAAAGAAAAAAAAATAAAAAATTAAATAAATAAAAATTAAAAAATTAAAAAATAAATGCCTCAGCTGTTACTGATATTGGTTCCGGGTAACCATTGCTAAACACACACCTAAAATCAGGCCAGACAGGTAAAAGACATCCAGTCAGCCAAAGCCAAATACATAGAGGTTTGTGCTTGTGCCCTGTAAAAACTATCCTGTAAGACCAAGGGGTGTCGTTCTCTTTGGAGACAGCCCTGGCTGCTCACTCTTACTTCTAATGCTTGGCATAGAATCAAGTTTTACGTAACTTTCACTTTGTCTCAGTCTCATTACCCTGGCTGGTCAGTCTAACTTCTTTTTTTTTTTTTAATTTTTAATTTTTTATAAACATATATTTTTATCCCCAGGGGTACAGGTCTGTGAATCACCAGGTCAGTCTAACTTCTAATGCTTGACATAGAATAAGGCTTTGCATAACTTTCACTTTGTCTCAGTCTCATTCCTTTGATAACAGGCCCATCACTTGATAGTTCTGATCAGTCATTAATTGTTGGAGGAGGTTTGGTTTGGTTGGACTGCCAATACCTTATGTGAAATTGGAAACTTGTGTTTTGAACACTAAGATAGTGATTGTATGTGGTGGATGGTGACTTAGTATATGGAAGTATAGGGAAGGGAAAGCTGTGTTGCACAATGTGTGACCCAAGGATTTAGAGTATATGGAGTCTTTCTACTGTTGACACCAAACATACTGAGCAAGAACTGTTAAATTCATTATGTATGATATAAGTCACCTCCTCTTCTTGCATAGATTATAGAATTTGTATTTTGTGGAGGGAGGCAAGATAGCAGAAGTGTAGTGGACCTTGTTTTATCTGGTCCCCTGAATTTAGGTAGATAACTATCAAATCATTCTGAACACCTATGAATTCAAAGTGAGACGTAAGGAAAGAATTGCTGAAATTATACAAACCAAAAGGTTACCACTTTTTGCAAAGTAGGAGGTCTGGAGAATTTGAAGGGATATCTCAGAAGACAATCAGTGGAGGGAGGGAGTCTCTGTCAACTGGCTACTAGAAAGTGATATAGCCCCAGAGCCCAATATTAGAACCTTTATAAACCTGCTCCAATGAGAGACATCCCTGCCAGAAAGGTGCTCAGATTGGGAAGCAGGGAAGAATCCTGGTGTGACAGTGGAATCTTAGTGGAATCTTAGAATCTCCAGGGTCACAGAAAGAACAGGGGTGCATGAGCAGACAGAGTTCCTAAGCATTGGAATGAAGAAAGCAGTGAGGGTCAGCAAGCCCGGGAGAAGGCCCTCAACTCGGTTTGCCATAAACCATGAACTGCAGCATGATCCAGTGACAGCTCTCCTGCAAGCACCCTGAAAAGGACAGAAAAGTGGCAGCCCTGTGACTTTCTCCAGCAGGGATGGTATGGGAGTGTACACAATTGGGCAATCCTTCAGAGTGTAGGGGTACAGCAAAGGACAGAAAACCTGTAGCCATATGCATTCCCCAGAAAGGACAGCATGGAGGAGTACCTGACTGGGTGACAACTCTCTGTACAAAGGACAGAAATTCAGGGAGCTTTTGCATTCTGCTGGGAGGATCCGTGCAAGCACACACCACAGGAGTCTTTAGACTTTGGCACACACAAAAGTGAAGACCACTTATCCCTGAGGGTTTAGTGAAGAGAGGGGACTGCCATCTCTTGGCACAGGGCCTCAAGATCAGGCAAGGCCTTATTTGTTTTCATCCTCTAGAGAGATGCAGAACACCTATGGGGAACAGAAGCCACATAGAGCAATCAGTAGCAGCTCAGCCCAAGGCCAGCCCCCTGACAAGGGGCTGTGCAATTCCGCCCAGGCAAAGGCACCTGAGATTCAATGCAGCAGGCTCCTTCCCCAGAAAACCAAGTGAAACAACTGTGAACACCAAGTTTACAGAGCACACAGGACTGCAAAACTCTAGGAGTAGAGGAAAATAATATAGAGAATTTAAGGGTTTTTTCTTATGATTTCTTTATCTTTCATTTTAAAAATTTTCTTTTCTAAAAAAAAAATAATAATAATAAAATAAATAAATAAATACCATCCAAAACAAGGGAAAAAATTTTTTCCTTTTCTTATTTCTTTTATTTCCTTTTCAATTAGTTTCTTACTTTATAGACTCTTTGTTTTTGTCTTTTTTTTTTTTTAAGACAGACTGCCACGTGCAGAGCCTCATTTGGGTGTGTCTGGGATCTTGGAAGCTTGACTACCTTACGTCCTCCTACCTTGAGAGCTTGTTTGGAGGTTCTAGCAGGGGAGCACAACTACTTGTACATCCTTTACCAAAGAACGGTCCTCTCCTCTACTGGGGAAGGGCATCCTCTTTGATGGAGTGTGAAGCTTTGGGAGGGATGTGCATGGAGAGGTGAGGGAGTAAGGGGACACCCGCCTAGTCAGCCAGATCAGCTGAATCAACCCTGATGATCAATGGGGTGACAGATGTCCCAGCCAGAGTGCCCTCACATCCTTTAAGTCTTTTTTTTATAAACATATAATGTATTATTTGTTTCAAGGGTATAGGCCTGTGATTCATCAATCTTTCACAATTCACATCACTCACCATAGCACATACCCTCTGCAATGTCCATCACCCAGTCATCTTATCCCTCCCAGCCCCCACCACTCCAACAAACCTCAGTTTTTTCCAGAGATTAAAAGTCTTTTATGATTTGTCTCCTGCGATGGTTTCATCCCATTTCATTTTTTCCTCTCATCCCCCTGATCCTCTGCCTTATTTCTCAAATTCCACACATCACTGATATAATATAATTGTCCTTCTCTGATTGACTTATATCTCTTAGCATAATACCCCCTAGTTCCAGCCATGTCATTGCAAATGGCAAGATTTCTTTTTTTAATGGCTGCATAATATTCTAGTGTGTGTGTGTGCATGTGTATAGATATATATGTAGATAGATATGGATGTAGATGATATAGATATAGATAGATGATATAGATATAGATATATCAATCACATCTTCTTTATCCATTCATCTCTTGATGGACATCTAGGCACTTTCCATAGTTTGGTATTGTGGACAATGCTGCTATAAACATCAGGGTGAACATATCACTTTGGATAACTACATTTGAATCTTTGGGGTAAATATCCAATAGTGCCATTGCTGGGTAAGAGGGTAACTCTATTTTCAACTTTTTGAGGAACCTCCATACTCTTTTCCAGAGTGGCTGAACCTGCTTGCATTCCCACCAAGAGTGTAGGAGGGTTTCCCTTTTTCTATGTCCACACCAACATGTCGATTCCTGAATAGTTTGTTTTAGCCATTTTTGACTGGTATGAACTGGTATCTCATAATTGTTTTTTTTTAATTTTTTATTTTTTATAAACATATATTTTTATCCCCAGGGGTACAGGTCTGTGAATCACCA
>NC_081561.1:28777331-28785075 GCF_022355385.1 Mustela nigripes | reverse complement strand
TTTTATGCCATTACCATGCTGTCTTGGTGATCACAGCTTTGTAGTAAAGCTTGAAATCAGGTAATGTGATGCCCCCAGTTTTATTTTTGTTTTTCAACATTTCCTTAGTGATTCGGGGTCTCTTCTGATTCCATACAAATTTAGGATTATTTGCTCCAGCTCTTTGAAGAATACCGGTGGAATTTTGATCGGAATAGCATTAAAAGTATAGATTGCTCTAGACAGTATAGACATTTGAACAATGTTTATTCTTCCAATCCAAGAGCATGGAATGGTCTTCCATCTTTTTGTGTCTTCTTCAATTTCTTTCATGAGTGTTCTGTAGTTCCTCGAGTACAGATTCTTTACCTCTTTGGTTAGGTTTATTCCCAGGTATCTTATGGTTCTTGGTGCTATAGTAAGTGGAATCGATTCTCTAATTTCCCTTTCTGTATTTTCATTATTAGTGTATAAGAAAGCCACTGATTTCTGTACATTGACTTTGCATCCTGCCACGTTGCTGAATTGCTTTAGGAGTTCTAGTAGTTTTGGGGTGGAGTCTTTTGGGTTTTCCATATAAAGAATAATGTCATCTGCAAAGAGAGAGACTCAAACACCTGGAAGCAAAGACCACCTTGCTTAAGAATACTTGGATCAACCAGGAGATCAAGGAAGAACAGAAACAATTCATGGAAACCAATGACAATAAAGACACTTCGATCCAAAACCTATGGGATACAGCAAAGGAAGACCTAAGGGGGAAATACATAGCCATCCAAGCCTCCCTCAAAAAATTTGGAAAATCCAGAATACACCAGCTGTCTCTACACCTTAAAGAAGTGGAGAATCAACAACAAATCAAACCAACTCCACACATAAGAAGGGAAATCATCAAGATTAGAGCTGACATCGATGAGGTAGAAACCAGAGATACAGTAGAACGTATCAATGAAACCAGAACCGGGTTTTTTGAAAAAATCAATAAGATCGATAAACCATTGGCCACACTAATCCAAAAGAAAAGAGAGAAAGCCCAAACTCATAAAATTATGAATGAAAGGGGAGAGATCACAACGAACACCAAGGAAGTAGAAACAATCATCAGAAGTTATTAACATCAGTTATATGCCAATAAGCTAAGCAACCTAGATGAAATGGATGCATTCCTGAAAAACTATAAACTCCCAAAACTGAACCAGGAAGAAATTGACAACCCAAATAGACCGATATCTAGTAATGAGGTTGAAGTGGTGATCAAAAATCTCCCAAAAACCAAGAGCCCAGGACATGACGGATTCCCTGGGGAATTCTACCAAATTTCAAAGAAGAAATAACACCTATTCTCCTGAAGCTGTTTCAAAAAATTAAAACAGAAGGAAAACTTCCAGACTCTTTCTATGAAGCCAGCATTACCCTGATCCCCAAACCAGGCAAAGACCCTACCAAAAAGGAGAATTTCAGACCAATATCACTGATGAATATGGATGCTAAGATTCTCAACAAGATCCTAGCAAACAGGATCCAACAGCACATTAAAAAGATTATCCACCATGACCAGGTGGGATTCATCCCTGGGCTACAAGGATGGTTCAACATTCGCAAATCAATCAATGTGATAGAACAAATTAATAAGAGAAGAGAGAAGAACCCCATGGTCTTCTCAATTGATGCAGATAAAACATTTGTCAAAATCCAGCATCCGTTCCTGATTAAAATGCTTCAAAGTATAGGGACAGAGGGAACATTCCTGAACTTCATCAAATCTATCTATGAAAGACCCACAGCAAATATCATCCTCAATGGGAAAAAGCTTTCATCCTTCACGTTGAGATCAGGAACACAAGGATGCCCACTCTCACCACTCTTGTTCAACATAGTATTAGAAGTCCTAGCAACAGCAATCAGACAACAAAGAGAAATAAAAGGTATCCAAATTGGTAATGAAGAAGTCAAACTCCTTTTGAAAATCTTGACATCCACATCCATCAGGGATGCAGGTCTGAAATTCTCCTTTTTGATGGGGTCTTTGCCCGGTTCGGGATCAAGGCAATGCTGGGCTCACAAAATGAGTGTGGAAGTTTTCCTTCTGTTTCTATTTTTTGAAACAGTTTCAGGAGAATAGGTATTATTTCTTCTTTTTATGTTTGGTAGAATTCCCCAGAGTATCCATCATTTCCTGGACTCCTGTTTTTTGGGAGGTTTTTGATCACTGCTTCAATTTTGTTACTGGTTATGGGTCTCCTCAGGTTGTCAATTTCTTCCTGTTTCTGTCTTGGTAGTTCATGGGTTTCCAGAAAGGCATCCATTTCTTCCACATTGCTTACTTTATTGGCATGTGCTTGTTGATAATAATCTCTAATATTTTTTTCTATTTCCTTGGTGTTAGTTGTGATCTCTCCCCTGTCATTCATAATTTTATTCATTTGGGTCCTTTCTCTTTTCTTTTGGATAAATCTGGCCAGTGGTTTATTGATCTTATTAATTCTTTCAAATAACCAGCTTCTAGTTTTGTTGATCTGCTCTTGGTACTTCTGGTTTCTAATTCATTGATCCCTCCTCTAATCTTAATTAGTTCTCTTCTTTTGTGTGGCTTGGGCTTCATCTGTTGTTTTTTCTTCAGTTCCTTAAGGTGTAAAGTTAGGTGGTGAATTTGGGATTTTCTATTTTTCTGAGGCTTGGTTGGCTATGTATTTCCCCCTTAAGACTGCCTTTGCCATATCCCATAGGATTATAATGATGTGTTTTCATTCTCATTTGTTTCCATGAATTGTTTAAGTTCTTCTTTGATTTCCTGGTTGTCCCAAACCTTCTTAAGCAGAATGTCTTTAGCTTCCAAGTATTTGAATTTTTTCCAAACTTTTTCTTGTGGCTCAGTTCCAGTTTGAAAGAAAGCATTGTGGTCTGAGAATATGCAGGAAATCTTCTCAGTCTTTTGATATGGGTTGAGACCTGATTTGTGACCCAGTATGTGGTCTATTCTGGAGGAAGTTCTTGAGAAGAATGAGTATTCTGTTGTTTCAGAGGAATGGTCTCTCTCTCTCTCTCTCTCTCTCTATATATATATATATATATATATATATATATATATGAGGTTCATCTGGTGTGATGTGTCATTCAAGGCTCTAGTTTCTTCTTTGATTTTCTACTTAGATGATCTGTCTGTTGCTGAGAGTGGAGTGTTGAGATATTCTACAATTAAGGTGCTATTATCAATACTTTTTTTAAATTTTGGGGTAACAGTTGGCCTATGTAGTTGGATGCTCACATCTTGGGGGCATAAACATTTACATTTATTAGATCCTTTTGTTTGGACCCTTTAAGAATGATATAGTGCCCTTCTATATCTCTAACTACTGTCCTTAGCTTAAAATATAATTTGTCTGATATGAGAATTGCTACCTCAGCTTCCTTTTGAGGTCTGATGGCATGAACAATGGTTATCAATCCACTCACTTTTGATCTAGATGTATCTTTAAGTTCAACATGAGTCTCTTGTAGAAAGCATATGGATGGGTCCTTTTTATCCAATCTGCAACCCTGTGCCATTTTATGGGAGCATTTAGGGCATTCATGTTGAAAGTGATTATTGAAAGAGGGGATTTTATTGTCTTCATGTTGCCTGTCCTTGTTTCTGTAGATTGTCTCTGTATATTTCTGTTCTATATCACTCTTGGGGACTTTCTCCTTTTATCGAATTGCCCTTAAGATTTCTTGAAGGGCTGGCTTAGTGGTCACATATTCTTTCAGTTTCTGCCTGTCCTGGAAGCTCTTTGTCTCTCCATCTGTTCTGAATCACAGCCTTGCTGGATAAAGTATTCTTAGCTGCATGTATGTGCCACCAAGACCATGAGTGATCCCAGTCTGGGTGGGTAAGGGTGGGAACTGCAGAAGCTTCACGCTTGAAGCCCAGAACCCCAGGTCCACAGGCACAGGTACTCACAAGTGCCTGCCCTGGTCCAGCAATTTCCCCAGAAGCTCCTGGATTCTGTTCCAGTGCTGTTATATTGGGCACTTTCTGTCCCACCACCAACCCTTGGAAAACTATCACTGGTCCCCAGGTGCAGGATCTTTTTACACTGGGATATTGTTTTACTTTCCAGTGAGTAGCTTCTGGTGGGCCCCTCCCCCTTCTGTTTATCCTCTGGTATTGTTCTGCACAATCACAACATCATCCTTTGTACCTCTCGACTGAAGATCCTCTGTCCCCATAGAGATCCAGACATGTAAATCTTACATCTCAGGCTGATTCCATCGGTGTTCAGACAGCTTGGTAGATATCCAGCTAAATTCAGGGCATCCTTGAAATGGAGTCCCCTACTCCTCTGCCATTTTGCCCTTCTCTATCAGTTGATGGCATTTTGAAACGGATAGCATTTTATGTGTAGATCACTCTAAGCAGCATAGACATATTAAAAATATTTGCTCTTCCAATCCATGAGCATGGAATGTCTTTTCATTTCTTTGGGCCTTCCTCAATTTTTCAAGTCTTTTCCTAACTTTCAGTTTTCACACATTTTATCAATATATTCTGCCTTTTTCACTTCCATTCATTGCATTCATTTAATTTTTCTGTGTATATAAGTTTTGCTTTCTTTACAGTTTTGGGATTTAGTGTCTTCTAACAAATAGACTAAAATACACCCAGGACAAGTGGATCATCCCATTTTGTCCATCTGGGAAATTAAATTGTCTCTTCTTCCTCTCTCTTTTTTCTTTCTTTTTTTTTTCTTCTTTTCTTTTTGGTTTTGACCTCTTTGGATTTGTCTGGTGTATATTTTTCATGGATCATGGTTGATGTTTTTGTTTTTGTTTTTGTTTTTTTTAAAGATTTTGTTTATTTATTTGACAGAGAGAAATCACAAGTAGATGGAGAGGCAGGCAGAGAGAGAGGTAAGCAGGCTCCCTGCTGAGCAGAGAGCCCGATGCGGGACTCGATCCCAGGACCCTGAGATCATGACCTGAGCCGAAGGCAGTGGCTTAACCCACTGAGCCACCCAGGCGCCCATGGTTGATGTTTTTGACTTATTTCAATTGTTCATCCATTCTTCTCGAACAAAATGATTAAAAGGTGGAATTTACAACAAAAGAAAGAACCAGAGTTAATGGTTTCATGGATCTAATCAATATGGATATAAGTAAAGTGTTGGAGATGAAATTCAGGATAATAATTATAAAGTTAATAGCTGGGCCTGAAAAAAAGAATAAAAGACACTAGACAGTCACTTAGTGCCGAAATGAAATCCAATCAGGCCTAAATTTAATATGCTTTAACTAAGATGTAGTCTAAACTGGATATTCGAACAGCTAGGGTAAAGAGAAGAGAGAGAGTAAGTGACATAGAAGACAAGTTGGTGGAAAGGAAAGAAGTTGAGGAAAAGAGAGAAGTACAACTAATGGACCATTAGGGGAGACTTTGAGAAATCATCAATGCCATCAAATGAAACAAGATTAGAATTTGGGGGGTCCCTGAGAGAGAAGAAAAAGAAAGAGAGGGCCAGAAGGTATGTTTAAGGAAATCATAGCTGAGAACTTCCCTCATCTGGGGAAGGAAATGGGTATTCAAGGCCAAGAAGTAGAGAGGACCCTCCCAAAATCAATACATGTAATAGTGAAGCTTGCAAATTTTAAGGATGAAAGCAAAATCCTGAAAGCAGCTCAAGACAAAAGGTTCTTAACCTACAATGGTAGAAACATTAGGCTGGCAACAAACCTACCCTAGTGCAATGGAATACACATTCTTCTCAAGTGCACATGGAATATTCTCCAAACTGATCACATCCCAGCTCACAAATCAAGTCTCAAGCAATATGAAAAGATGGGGATAATTCCATGCATATCTTCAGACAGCAATGTTTTTATCTTTTTTTTAATTAATTTATTTATTTTCAGAAAAACAGTATTCATTATTTTTGCACCACACCCAGTGCTCCATGCAATCCATGCCCTCTATATTACCCACCACCTGGTACCCCAACCTCCCACCCCCCTGCCACTTCAAACCCCTCAGATTGTTTTTCAGAGTCCATAGTCTCTCATGATTCACCTCCCCTTCCAATTTACCCCAACTCCCTTCTCCTCTCTAAGACCCCTTGTCCTCCATGATATTTGTTATGCTCCACAAATAAGTGAAACCATATGATAATTGACTCTCTCTGCTTGACTTATTTCACTGAGCATAATCTCTTCCAGTCCTGTCCATGCTGCTACAAAAGTTGGGTATTCATCCTTTCTGATGGAGGCATAATACTCCATAGTGTATATGGGCCACATTTTCCTTATCCATTCATCCGTTTTGATCTTGAGTTCAATCACAAGAGGTAATTTGGAAGAAAATCAAACACATGGAAGTTAAAGAGCACCCTACTAAAGAATGAAGGGTGAACCAGTAAATTAAAGAACTTTAAAAATTCATGAAAACTAATGAGAATGAAAACACACTGTTCAAACCTTTGGGACACAGCAAAAGCAGTCTTAAGAGGGAGCTACATTTCAGTACAAGCCTCTCTCAAAAAGCAGAAAAATCTCAAATACACAAGCTAACCTCACACCTAAAAGAACTGGAGAAAGAACAGTAAATATATCGTAAACCAGCTATATTTGCAGAAGAAGAGAAGCAGGAGAAGACACATAATAAAGAATAGAGCAGAAATCAGTGAAATAGACACCAGAGGAATAGTAGAACAGATCAATGAAAGTAGAAGCTGGTTCACTGAAAGAATTATTAAGATTGATAATCTCCCAGCCAGACTTTGAAAAAAAGAAAAAAAGGAAAAAAAGGACCCATGGGCACCTGGGTGACTTAGTTGGTTAAGCACCTGCCTTCAGCTCAAGTCATGATCCCAGGGTCCTGGGACCGAGTTCTGCATCAGGGTCCCTGCTTTGCAGGGAGTCTGCTTCTTCCTCTCCCCTCCAATCACTTGTACTCTCTCTCGCTAAATCAAGCTCTCTCTCTCTCAGAAATAAATAAATAAAGCCAAAAAAATTTGTTTACAAGAAAAGAGAAAGGAGGGAGGAGTCAAAATGGCGGAGAAGTAGCAGGCTGAGACTACTTCAGCTAGCCGGAGATCAGCCAGATAGCTTATCTAAAGATTGCAAACACCTGAAAATACATCGGCAGATCGAAGAGAAGAAGAACAGCAATTCTGGAAACAGAAAAACAACCACTTTCTGAAAGGTAGGACCGGCGGACAAGTGAATCCAAAGCAACGGGAAGATAGACCCCGGGGGGAGGGGCCGGCTCCCGGCAAGCGGCGGAGCAACGGAGCACAAAATCAGGACTTTTAGAAGTCTGTTCCGCTGAGGGACATCGCTCCAGAGGCTACGCGGGGCAAAGCCGACGCAGGGTCAGCGTGGCTTCAGGTCCCGCAGGGTCACAGAAGGATCGGGGGGGTCTGAGTGTCACAGAGCTTGCAGGTATTGGAACGGGAAAGCTGGCTACAGAGACAGAGCCGACAGTAAGCTCCCAGCTCGGGGTGACCTTGAACCGGTCGCAGGCTCGGTGAGCTCAGAGCGCGGCCGGAGGTCAGACAGACGGGAGTAACTTGGCGCGGTTCTCTGACCGCGCACTGAAGAGTGCGGCCCTGGGCTCTCAGCTCCTCTGGGCCGGAGACCAGGAGGCCGCCATTTGTATTCCCGTCCTCCGGAACTCTACAGAAAGCGCTCAGGGAACAAAAGCTCCTGAAAGCAAACCCAAGCGGATTAATCACCCCGGCCCCGGGTAAGGGCGGTGCAATTCCGCCTGGGGCAAAGACACTTAAGAATCACT
>NC_081561.1:28766485-28774331 GCF_022355385.1 Mustela nigripes | reverse complement strand
TTGGGGAGGGTATGTGCTTTGGTGAGTGCTATGAAGTGTGTAAACCTGGTGATTCACAGACCTGTACCCCTGGGGATAAAAATATATGTTTATAAAAATAAAAAATTATATTAAAAAAAAAAGATGTACAATATGATGGAGGGCCAGGATGGCTCAGTGTGTTAAAGCCTCTGCCTTCATCTCAGGGCATGATCCCAGGGTCCTGGGATAGAGCCCCGCATTGGGCTCTCTGCTCAGTGGAGAGCCTGCTTCCTCCTCTCTCTCTCTCTGCCTCCTTCTTTGTGATCTCTGTCAAATAAATAAATAAAGTCTTTAAAAAAAAAAAAAGAAAAAGAAAAGAGAAAAGACTTAAATTAGGAAAACCATGAGTGAAAGAGGAGAGATCAAAACCAACATTGAGGAAATAAAAACAACTTTAAACATATTATAGCAACTACATGCCAACCAGCAAGGAAATTGAAACAGTAATCAAAAAAGCCAGTAAGATAAGCAACCTAGGTGAAATGGATGCATTCCTGGAAAACTATAAACTTCCAAAATTGAACCAGGAGGAAATTGACAACATTAATAGACTGATACCTAGTAATGAGATTGAAGCAGGGATCAAAAACCTCCCAAGAAACAAAAGCCCAGGACCTGACGGATTGCCTGGGGAATTCTACCAAACTTTCAAAGAAGAAATAACACCTGTTCTCCTGAAGCTGTTTCAAAAATATGAAGCAGAAGGAAAACTTCTAGACTCTTTTCTTGAACCCAGCATTACCCTGATCCCCAAACCAGGCAAAGACCCCACCAAAAAGGAGAATTTCAGATCAGTATTCCTAATGAATAAGGATGCTAAGATTCTCAACAAGATCCTATAAAAATAATAATAATAATAATAAAACAAAATTTTTTAAAAGATCCTATCAAATGGAATATAAGAGCACATTAAAAAGATTATCCACCATGTCAGGTGGGACTCATCCATTGGTTTCAAGGATGGTTCAACATTCACAAATCAATCAATGTGATAGAAGAAATCAATAAGAGAAGAGAGAAGAACCCCATGGTCCTCTCAATTGATGCAGAAAAAGCATTTGACAAAATCCAACATCCTTTCTTGATTAAACACTTCAAAGTATAAGGATAGAGAGAATATTTCTCAACTTCATAAAATCTGTCTATGAAAGACCCACATCAAACACCATCCTCAATGGGGAAAAGATCACAGCCTTCTTGAGATCAGGAACACAACAAGGATGCCCACTCTCACCACTCTTGTTCAACATAGTATTAGAAGTCCTAGCAACAGCAATCAGACAACAAAGAGAAATAAAAGGTATCCAAATTGGCAGTGAAGAAGTCAAACTCTCTCTTTCACAGGTGACATGATTCTTTATATAAAAAACCCAAAAGACTCCACCCCCAAACTACTAGAACTCATACAGCAATTCAGTAATGTGGCAGGATACAAAATCAATGTACAGAAATCACTTACTTTCTTATACACTAACGATGAAAATACAGAAAGGGAAATTAGAGAATTGATTCCATTTACTATAGCACCAAGAACCATAAGATACCTGGGTATAAACCTAACCAAAGAGGTAAAGGATCTGTACTCAAGGAACTACAGAACACTCGTGAAAGAAATCACAGAAGACACGAAAAGATGGAAGATCATTCCATGCTCATGGATCAGAAGAATAAACATTGTTAAAATGTCTATACTGCTAGAACAATCTATACTTTCAATGCCATTCCAATCAAAATTCCACCAGCATTTTTCAAAAAGCTGGAGCAAACAATCCTAAAATCTGTATGGAATCAGAAGAGATCCCGAATTGTTGAATGTTGAATGTTGAAAAAGAAAAGCAAAACTGGGGGCATCACATTGCCTGATTTCAAGCTTTACTACAAAGCTTGGATCACCAAGACAGCATGGTACTGGCATAAAAACAGACACATAGACAAGTGGAACAGAGTAGAGAGCCCAGATATGGACCCTCAACTCTATGGTCAAATAATCTTTGACAAAGCAGGAAAAAATATAGAGTAGAAAAAAGACAGTCTCTTTAATAAATGGTGCTAGGAAAATTGGACAGCTACATGTAGAATAATGGAACTCAACCATTCTCTTACACTGCACACAAAAATAAACTCGAAATGGATAAGAGATCTCAACATGAAGCAGGAATCCTTCAGAATCATAGAGGAGAACATAGGCAGTAACCTCTTCGATATCAGCCACATCTTCTTTCAAGACATGTCTCCAAAGGCAAAGGAAACAAAAGCAAAAATGAATTTTTGGGACTTCATCAAGATCAAAGTCTTCTGCACAGCAAAGGAAACAGTCAACAAAACAAGCAACCCACGGAATGGGAGAAGATATTTGCAAATAACAGTACAGACAAAAGGCTGATATCCAGGATCTAGAAAGTACTTCTCAAACTCAATACACACAAAACAGATAATCATGTCAAAAAATGGGCAGAAGACATGAAGAGACACTTCTCCAATGAAGACATACAAACGGCTATCAGACACATGAAAAAATGTTCATCATCTCTAGCCATCAGGGAGATTCAAATCACAACCACATTGAGATACCACCTTACACCAGTTAGAATCGCCAAAATTAACAAGAGAGTAAACAATGTGTGCTGGAGAGGATGTGGAGAAAGGGGAACCCTCCTACAGTCTTAGTGGAAATGCATGTTGGTGCAGCCACTTTGGAAAACTGTGGAGATTCCTTAAGAAATTAAAAATAGAGCTTCCCTATGACCCTACTGGGTATTTACCCCAAAGATACAGATGGAGTGAAAAAAAGGGCCATCTGTACCCCAATATTTATAACAGCAATAGCCATGGTCGCCAAACTGTGGAAAGATCCAAGATGCCCTTCAACAGATGAATGGATAAGGAAGATGTGGTCCATATACACTCTATGGAGAATTATGCCTCCATGAAAAATGATGAATACCCAACTTTTGTAGCAACATGGATGGGACTGGAAGAGATTATACTGAGTGAAATAAGTCAAGCAGAGAGAGCCAATTATCATAGGGTCTCACTTATTTGTGGAGCATCACAAATAACATGGAGGACATGGGGAGATGGAGAGGAGAAGGGAGTTGAGGGAAATTGGAAGGGGAGGTGAACCATAAGAGATTTTGGACCCTGAAAAACAACCTGAGGGTTTTGAAGGGACGGGGGGTGGGAGGTTGGGGGAACCAGGTGGTGGGTATTGAGGAGGGCATGTATTGTGTGGAGCACTGGGTGTGGTGCCAAAACAATGAATACTGTTATGCTGAGAAGAAATTTTTTTTAAAAAGGAAAAAAAAAAAAGAACCAAGATGCTCTTCATCGGACAAATGGATAAGGAAGATGTGGTCCATATACACTCCAGAGTATTATGCCTCCATCAAAAAAGATGAATACCCAACTTTTTTATCAACATGGAGGAGACTGAAAGCAATTATGCTGAGTGGAATAAGTGAAACAGAGAGATTCAATTATCATATGGTTTCACTTATTTGTGAAGCATAAGAAATAACACAGAGGACATGGGGAGATGGAGAGGAGAAGGGAGTTGAGGGAAATAGGAGGGGGAGATGAACCATGAGAGACTATGGACGCTGAGAAACAATCTGAGGGTTTTAAAGGAGCAGGGGTTGGAATGTTGGGTGAGTCTGGTGGTGGGTATTATGGAAGGCACATATTGCATGGAGCACTGGGTGTGGTGCATAAACAATGAATTCTGGTACACCGAAAAGAAATTTTAAAAACTAAGAATTAAAAAAAAAAAATCTTTTGACCAACAAGAATCCAGGGCCAGATGACTCTAGGGGAATTCTATGAAACATCTAAAGAGGAACTGGTACCTATTCTTCTGAAGCTATTTAAAAAAAATAGTAATGGAAAGAAATTTCCCCAATGATTCTATGAGGCCAGTTTTACCTTGATCCCAGAACCAGATAAAGATCCCACTAAAAAGGAGAATTACTGACAAATATCTCTCATAAACATGGATGCCAAAATTCTCACTAAGGTACTAATCAATAGGATGGAACAGTACATTAAAAGGATTATTCACCACAACCAAGTAGGATTTATTCCTGCAATGCAAGTGTGGTTCAACATTCACAAATCAGTCAAAGTGGTAGGCTCATTAATAAAAGAAAAGGCAAGAACCATATGATCCTTTCAACTGACACAGAATAAGTGACAAAATAGAGCATTCCTTCTTCATTAAAACTCTTCAAAGTGTAGGTATAGAGGGAACATACATCAGTATCATTAAAGTCATCTATGAAAAGCCCACAGCAAATGTCATTCTTAATGGGAAGAAACTGAGAGCTTTTCCCTTAAGGTCAGGAACATGACAGGGAATCCCAGTCAACTACAATTGTTCAACATAGTACTAGCAGTTCTAGCCTCAGCAATCAGACAACAAAAATAAATAAAATGCATTCACATTGGCAAAGAAGTCAAACTTTCTCTCTTCCCAGATGGCATGGTACTTTCTGTGGAAAACCCAAAAACCCCACCCCAAAATTGCTAGAACTCATACAGCAATTTGGCAACATGACAGGATACAAAATCAATGCACAGAAATCAGTTGCATTTCTATACGTTAATATTGTGACTGAAGAAAGAGACCCACACACCATACCCAAAGATAAACTCAAAATGGATGAAAGACTCAAATGTGAAGCAGGAATCCATGAAAATCCCTGAGAACAAAGGCAGTAACCACTTCAACCTTGGCCAGAGCAAAGTCTTGCAAGACATGTCTCTAAAGGCAAGAGAAACAAAAGCAAAAATGAACTATTGGGGGACACCTGGGTGGCTCAGTTGGTTAAGCAGCTGCCTTCGACTCAGGTCATGATCCCAGCGTCCTGGGATCGAGTCCCACATTGGGATCCTTGCTCGGCAGGGAGCCTGCTTCTCCCTCTGCCTCTGCCTGCCTTTCTGACTACTTGTGCTCACTCTCGCTCCTCTCTCTCTCTGAAAAATAAATAAAATCTTAAAAAAAAAACTTTAAAAAAATGAACTATTGGGACTTAAGGTAAAAAGTTTCTGCACAGCAAAGGAAACAGTCAACAAAACTAAAAGCCAACCCACAGAATGGGAAAAGATATTTGCAAATGGAATATCAAAGAAGGGCTGGTATCCAAGATCTATAAAGAACTTCTCAAACTCAAGACCAAAATATATATATATATATATATATATATATATATATATTTATATGTAATCCAGTCAAGAAATGGGAAGAAGACATAAAGAGACACTTCTCCAAGGAAGACATACAAATGGCCAGCATACACATGAAAGAATGTTCTGCATCACTTGACATCAGGGAAATACAAATCAAAACCACAATGAGATACCACCTTACACCACTTAGAATGGCAAAAAACAGCAAGACAGGAAACAGCAAATGTTGGAAAGGATGTGGAGAAAGGGGAACCCTCTTACAGTGTTGGTGGGAATGCAAACTTGTACAGCCACTCTGGAAAACAGTATGGAGGTTCCTCATGAATTTGAAAATAGAGCTACCCTACAACCCAGCAGCTGCACTACTGGGTATTTACCCCCAAGATACTTATGTAGTGAAAAGGAGAACATGAACCCCAGTGTTCATAGCAGCCATATCCACAATAGCAAAACTCTGGATGGAGCTGAGAAGTCCATCAACAGATGAATGGATAAAGAAGATGTGGTTCATATATACAATGGAGTATTACTCAGCCATGAGAAAGGATGAATACCTACCATTGATATCAATGTGGATGGAACCAGAGGGTATTACACTGAGCAAAATAAGTCAGTCAGAGAAAGACAATTATAATATGGATTCACTCAAAGAGAGGGAAAACTGAATGGGAAGAAATCAGAGAGGAACACAAACCATGAGACTCTGGACTCTGGGACACAAACTGAAGGTTGTGAAAGGGAGGTTGGTGGGGGTATGGGGTTACTGGATGATGGGCATTAAGGAAGACACACAATGTGATGAGCACTGGGTGTATATGCAACTGATGAATCATTGAACACTGCATCTGAAACTAAAGGTATACTATGTGTTGGCTAATTAAATTGAAATTTTAACAAAATGCTTTCCCTGTGTTCAAAGATTTTTTTTACCATTGTCTCATCATTTTCATTATTTTTATGTTTTTTATTATATGGAGAGAAATATTTTTGTTTTTTATGTTTCCACTTTTTATAGATATTTGTATATTTACATATATTTTCCACTTTTTTATTCCCTTAGACTGATTTATTTAATCAGTGGTTTAGTATCATATTGTTTAGACTCTACATGTTTGTGTGTTTTCCACTTTTTTTCTTGTGGTTGCTTTCTAGTTACCTACCATTGGGGTCAAAAAAGTTGCATGGCATGCTTTTAATCTTTTTAAATTTGTTGAGGCTTCTTTTATGCCATAACTTGTGATATACTCTAGATGTTCTATATACACTTGAAGAGAACGTGAATTCTGTTGTTTTGGGATGGAATGGTCTGTATACATCTGTGTTGTCCATATGGTCTCATTTCGCATTCAAAGACATGATTTCTGAGGAGAGGAGTCAAGATGGCGGAGAAGTAGCAGGCTGAGACTACATCAGGTAGCAGGAGATCAGCTAGAGAGCTTGTCAAACCATTGCAAACACCTACAAATCCAACGGGAGATGGATGAGAAGAAGAAAAGCATTTCTAGAAACAGAAAATTGACCACTTTCTGAATGGTAGGACCGGCGGAGAAGTGAATCCAAAGCGACGGGAAGATAGACTGCAGGGGGAGGGTCCAGCTCCCGGCAAGCAGTGAAGCAATGGAACACTAAATCAGGACTTTTTAAAATCTGCTCCACTGAGGGACACAGCTCCAGAGGCTAAACTGGGGTGAAGCCCACGTGGGGTCAGTGTGGCCCCAGGACCCGCAGGATCACAGAAGGATTGGGGGTGTCTGAGTGTCGCAGAGCTCTGAGGTATTAGACCAGGGAAGCCAGCTACAGAGACAGAGCCGAGGAGTGAGCTCTCAGCTCAGGGTTACCTTAAACTGTTCGCAGGCTGGGTGAGCTTGGAGCATGGCCAGAGGCCAGGGAGACGGGAGTGATTGGGCTCTTTTCTCCAAGGGATCACTGAGGAGTGGGGCCCCGAGCTCTTGAACCCTCCATGCTGGAGACTGGGAGGCCGCCATTTTCATTCCTGTCCTCCAGAACACTATGGAAAGCGAACAGGGGACAAAACCTCCCGAAAGCGAACCCGAGCGGATAACTTAGCCCAGCCCCTGGTAAGGACAGTGCAATTCCGCAACGGACAAAGACACTTGAGAATCACTACAACAGCCCCTCCCCAGAAGATCAACAAGAATTCCAGCCAAGACGAAGTTCACCTACCAATGACAGCAGCAGAATTCCAGAAGAAGAGAAAGCAAAACATGGAACTCATGGCTTTCTCCCCATGATTCTTATTTTTTTTTCTTTTTTTCTCCTTTTTTTTATTAAATTGATTTATTTATTTTCAGAAAAACAGTATTCATTATTTTTTCACCACATCCGGTGCTCCATGCAATCCGTTCCCTCTATAATACCCACCAACTGGTACCCCAACCTCCCAACCCCCGCCACATCAAACCCCTCAGATTGTTTTTCAGAGTCCATAGTCTCTCATGATTCACCTCCCCTTCCAATTTACCCCAACTCCCTTCTCCTCTCTAACTCCCCTTGTCCTCCATATTTCTTATGCTCCACAAATAAGTGAAACCATATGATAATTGACTCTCTCTGCTTGACTTATTTCACTCAGCATAATCTCTTCCAGTCCCATCCATGTTGCTACAAAAGTTGGGTATTC
>NC_081561.1:28762777-28763485 GCF_022355385.1 Mustela nigripes | reverse complement strand
ACATGAGCAGACATTTCTGCAAAGAAGACATCCAGATGACCAACAGATCCATGGAAAAGTGCTCCATATCACTCGGCATCAGGGAAATACAAATCAAAACCACAATGAGATATCACCTCACTCCAGTCAGAATGCTAAAATTAACAAGTCAGGAAATGACAGATGCTGGCGAGGATGCAGAGAAAGGGGAACCCTCCTACACTGTTGGTGGGAATGCAAGCTGGTGCAACCACTCTGGAAAACAGCATAGAGATTCCTCAAAATGTTGAAAATAGGACTGCCCTATGACCCAGCAATTGCACTACTGGGTATTTACCCTAAAGATACAAATGTAGTGATCCAAAGGGGCACGTGCACCCGAAATCTTATAGCAGCAATGTCCACAATAGCCAAACTATGGAAAGAACCTAGATGTCCATCCATAGATGAATGGATAAAGAAGATGTGTTATATATACACAATGGAATACTATGCAGCCATCAAAAGAAATGAAATCTTGCCATTTCATGGATGGAACTAGAGCGTATCATGCTTAGTGAAATAAGTCAAGCAGAGAAAGACAACTATCATATGATCTCCCTGATATGAGGAAGTGGTGATGCAACATGGGGGCTTAAGTGGGTAGGAGAAGATTCAATGAAACAAGATGGGATTGGGAGGGAGACAAACCATAAGTGACTCTTAATCTCACAAAACAAAATGAGGGTT
>NC_081561.1:28751290-28762677 GCF_022355385.1 Mustela nigripes | reverse complement strand
ATGGGGGCTTAAGTGGGTAGGAGAAGATTCAATGAAACAAGATGGGATTGGGAGGGAGACAAACCATAAGTGACTCTTAATCTCACAAAACAAACTGAGGGTTTTTGGGGGTGGGGTTGGGAGAAGAGAGGTGGGGTTATGGACATTGGGGAGCGTATGTGCTTTGGTGAGTGCTGTGAAGTCTGTAAACCTGGCGATTCACAGACCTGTACCCCTGGGGATAAAAATATATGTTTATAAAAAATAAAAATTTTTTTTAAAAAAAAGAAAGTTTGGTAGAATTCCCCAGGAAATCTATCAGGTCCTGGGCTCATGTTTTTTGGGAGGTTTTTGATCACTGCTTCAGTTTTATTACTAGATATTGGTCTATTCGGGTTGTCAATTTCTTCCTGGTTCAATTTTGGGAGTTTATAGTTTTCCAGGAATGCATCCATTTCATCTAGATTGCTTAGCTTATTGGCATATAACTGATGATAATAACTTCTGATGATTGTTTCTACTTCCTTGGTGTTCGTAGTGATCTCTCCCTTTTCATTCATAATTTTATGAATTTGGGCTTTCTCTCTTTTCTTTTGGATTAGTGTGGCCAATGGATTATCGATCTTATTGATTTTTTCAAAAAACCAGGTTCTAGTTTCATTGATACGTTCTACTGTATCTCTGGTTTCAACCTCATCGATGTCAGCTCTAATCTTGATGATTTCCCTTCTTATGTGTGGAGTTGGTTTGATTTGTTGTTGATTCTCCACTTCTTTAAGGTGTAGAGACAGCTGGTGTATTCTGGATTTTTCAATTTTTTTGAGGGAGGCTTGGATGGCTATTTATTTCCCCCTTAGGACTGCCTTTGCTGTATCCTGTCGGGGACTGCCTCTGGCTGGGAAAGTCCCCGCCATTACAAGAAGGTGCTTGGCTCACTGCTAGCAAACTACGCTGCAAGTATACAATGAACCTTCTGGTGAAGCCCGCCTAAAGGAGGACATAGTTATTGGCTGTATCAAATTTAATCAGCATAGTAACAGGACTCTCATTGGCTCTCCCCATTGCTTGGCCCCTTATTGGTCACCCTGCTGTATATAAGCTAAGGAAGTTGATTAAATAAACGGAAATGAAGCATTAACATCATACCAGGCTCATTGTCGTCCTTGCGGACCGAGGGCGACAGTATCCCATAGGTTTTGGACCGTAGTGTCTTCATTCTCATTGGTTTCCATGAATTGTTTCAGTTCTTCTTTGATCTCCTGGTTGATCCAAGCATTCTTAAGCAAGGTGGTCTTTAGCGTCCAGGTGTTTGAGTTCCTTCTGAACTTTTCCTTGTGATTGAGCTCCAGTTTCAAAGCATTGTGATCTGAGAATATGCAGGGAATCATCTCGGTCTTTTGGTATCGGTTGAGTCCTGATTTGTGACCCAGGGTGTGGTCTATTCTGGAGAAGGTTCCATGTGCACTTGAGAAGAATCAGTATTCTGCTGTTTTAGGGTGGAATGTTCTGTATATATCTATGAGGCCCATCTGATCCAATGTGTCATTCAATGCTCTTGCTTCTTTATTGATTTTCTGCTTCGATGATCTGTCTATTTCTGAGAGAGGTGTGGTAAGATTTTCTACTATTAATTTATTCATATCAATATGACTCTTTATCTTGATTAACAGTTTTCTTATGTAATTGGCTGCTCCCATATTGGGGGCATAGATATTTACAGTTGTTAGATCATCTTGGTGGATAGTCCCTTTAAGGATTATGTAGTGTCCTTCTGTATCTCTGACTACAGTCTTTAGTTTAAAATCTAATTTATCTGATATGAGAATCACTACCCCGGCCTTCTTTTGAGGCCCATTGGCATGAAAGATGCTTCTCCATCCCTTCACTTTCAGTCTGGGTGTATCTTTAGGTTCAAAGTGGGTCTCTTGTTGACAACATATGGATGGGTCCTGTCGTTTTATCCAATCTGCAACCCTTGTCATTTTATGGGCACATTTTGGGCACATTTATGGGCCATTCACATTGAGAGTGATTATTGATAGATACATTTTTATTGACATCGTGTTACCTTTGAAGTCTTTCTTTCTGTAGATTCTCTCTATATTTCTGTTCAATACTATTCTTGGGATTTTTCCTCTTTTATAGAACCCCCCCTTAATATTTCCTGCAGTGTTGGCATGGTGGTTGTATAGTCTTTTAAGCCTTGCTGGTCTGGAAACTCTTTATCTCCCCATCCATATTGAATGTCAGTCTTGCTGGATAAAGTATTCTATGTTCTTCTCATTTAGTGCCCTGAATATATCTTGCAAGCCCTGTCTGGCTTGCCAGGTCTCTGTGGACAGGTCTGACGTTATTCTGATGGGCTTTCTTCTGTAAGTAAGGAGCCTCTTTGTCCTAGCAGCTTTCAAGAGATTATATCTACAATTATGATTCCTCAATTTGACTATCATGTGCCTTGATGTTTTGGAATCTATAATCTTGGGTGGAGACCATTCGACCTCTAGTACATGAAAGCTGGGTCCATTCGAGAGATTGGGAAAATTTTCATGAAGAACTTGTTCCACTATATCTTCTAGACTTCTTTCTTTCTCCTCCCCTTCAGGGAGTCCAATAATTCTGATGTTGGAATGTTTCATGGCATTATTTATTTCCCTGATTCTGTTCTCGTGGCTTCTAAGCTGTTTGTTCCAGGCTTCCTCCTGATCCTTTCTCTCTATCTGTTTGTCCTCCAGATCACTAATTCTATCTTCTGTCTCCGTTACCCTAGCTTTGAGAGAATTTAGATTAGATTGGAACTCATTGAGAGCATTGTGAACCTTATCTCTGGTGGCTTTTAGCTCTGCCCTAACATTGTGAACATTCTCCCTTGTTGCTTTCAGTTCAGCCCTAATCAATTCTGTTTGTCATCCATGGCTTTCTCCAACCTAGCTATTGCTTGGATAATTGTTAGCCTGAATTCTCTTTCCAACATATTGTCTATGTTGATAGGTGTTAGCTCTGTTGCAGAAGGCCCATCCTCTGTATTTTTCTTCTGTTGGACATTCCTCCTCCTAGTCATTTTGGTGAGAGATGACTGAGCAGATGTAGCTGGATGTATTGACCATGGTGCAGTCAAGGTGCATCCTGGAACACTTCTGAGCAATCAGGATTCCCCACCCAAATGAGAGAAAAAAGAAAAGAAAAAGAAAAAAGAGAGAGAGAGAGACAGGAAAGAAAGGTAAGATAAAAGAGAAGGTTCAGCCCAAATGGACCCCAAGGTAAGGTTGATGAAGTGTACAAATAAAAACAGACTAACTAAAAGACTGATAAAAGTATATAACAAGAGGGGGAAATATATATATATATAAGCAAATGAAGGAAGAACCTTGTCAAAAAGAACCCCAAGTATAAGATTTATATACTATCAGGACAAACACAAAAACACAGAAACACTGGTGGAAGAAAAAAGATGGGAGAGTGGTTATAAATTCTCAGTGTGGGCGAGGAAAGTTGTTTTGATTCTTCCTGGATGTATCTTGATATCTTTGTTAAAGGACTCAACTTTCCTAAGATCAAGAGGGATTAAAAATTGGTTTACCTATAGGGGTAGTATTGATTGGGGAAAGGGGATTACTTTGAAGTTTAACTCCATATGAATATTAGAAAATTTAAACTAGACTAGACTAAACTAAAATTGAAGAAAAAGAAATTTTAAAAATAGAAATGCAAAAGAAAAACAGTTGTATGTATCAAAAAGTTCAGGTTAGAAGGTTATTATGGAATTTGATGTACTGGACAGCTCACTGTGATGGCAAATAGGTTAAAAAATTATATATATAAAAAAAATGAGCCAAAATAGTGGGAACAAATTAAAAATAAAAGTTGTCCTATGAAGTAGTGGTGGTTGTTCTCTTGTAGTCTTTTTTTTTTCTTTCCTGGTTGGTTTTCTGGAGGAGGGGCCTGCCACGTGGATTTTCAGTCAATGATGTTCCCTGAGTTAAGTCCCCCCGCCCCCCTCAAGGGGGTGGACTCTGAGGAAACCGGTTTTTTCAGGCTTTTGTTCTCTGGAGGTTTTTATGTTTGTTCACTTTTTTTTTTTTTTTTTTCTCTCGCCTTGAGCGCTTTTAATGGTTTTTGTAGGTTTAGAGGAAAGCAAACTGCACCCTGACCTCCCTCTCAGAGAGAAGCCTCAGTCTGGCTGCAGAGCCCATATAAATTCCCCCTTGGCCACTTGCAGAGCAGTTTCTAAGTCACGGTCCCTGGGGACGCAGGATCTTCTGCTTGTACCCAAAACCACGGCAGCGACAGCTGTCTGGGCAGCTCCAGACCTCCAGAGAGGTTCCAAGCAGCGATCACAAACAGAGGTTTTCCCACTGGCCCGGGCTGGGAGTACCTGGTCTTTCTGGGTTTAATAGCACCCAACTTGCACACACCTTTCTCAGGGGAGGCTGTGGGTCGCACGCGCGCGTCTCAGAATCTGAGAGCGGGGCACACGTCCGAAAATACCAGGCTGGGCCTTCGCGCACCTCTCTCAGAGAAAGTTTGGGGTGCGCGTCTCAGGTTCTGAAACAATGGCGCGGGTCTAAGAGCGCTGGGTGGGCCTTTGTACACCTCTCTCAGGGGAGCTTGAGGAACACGCGTATCTTAGGCTCTATAGCAGGGCTCGCGCATTATGCCATCTGGTGTGGCTCCCAGCCCCTCACAGGAGCCAGACCCCATGCAATCTCGGGCATGCTGGCGGCTCAGGGACCAAGACCTTGTTTCTCCGCTGCACTCCTTCTGGCTCAGCACCAGAAGAGGCCGTCCTGGGTCCAGGGACTAAAGCCCCTGTCCCTAGCCACACTGATTCCCACAATTCCCGCCCCAGCATGATCCTTTACTCTGTTGGAGTGCTTTCAACCAGTCTCCAAGTTAATGCTGGCCCCCAGATGCAGGGCACACTCGTATTACAGGTATTACTTTCCAATCGGTCACCTCTGGTGGCTCCCTCCCCCTTTTGTTTATCTTCTGATATCAGTTCAAGGTTCCCACTCTGCTTTACCTGCCCATTGGAATCTTCTGCTCCTGTAGAGATCCAGAGGTATGTAATTCTGATCTCAGGCTGATTTCATAGGTGATCAGAGTTCTTTGGTAGGTAATAAGCTCACATAAGGGCACAGGTTGAAAAGACACCGCCTCCTACTTCCCCGCCATGTTGTCTCCCCCTTCATATACTCTTAACTGGACAAAATGACAAGGCAGAAACACTCACCACAAAAAAACAAAAAAAAAAAAAAAAAAAAAAAAAAAAGACCAAGAGGCAGTACTGAAGGCTAGGGAACTAATCAATACAGACATTGGTAATACGTCAGATCTAGAGTTCAGAATGATGATTCTCAAGGTTCTAACCAGGCTCAAAAAAGGCATGGAAGATATTAGAGAAACCCTCTCTGGAAAGATAAAAGCCCTTTCTGGAGAAATAAAATAACTAAAATATAACCAAGTTGAAATCAAAAATATATTAATGAGGTGCAATCAAAAATGGAGGCTCTTACTGCTAGGATAAAGGAGGCAGAAGAAAGAATTAGTGATATAGAAGACCAAATGACAGAGAATAAAGAAGCTGAGCAAAAGAGGGACAAACAGCTACTGGACCACAAGGGGAGAATTTGAGAGATAAATGACACCATAAGATGAAACAACATTAGAATAATTGGGATTCCAGAAGAAAGAAGAAACAGAGAGGGGAGCAGAAGGTTTATTGGAGAGAATTTCCCTAATTTGGCAAAGGGAACAAGCATTAAAATCCAGGAGGTGCAGAGAACCCCCCTCAAAATCAATAAGAATAGGTCCACACCCCATCATCTAATAGTAAAATTTACAAGTCTTAGTGACAAAGAGAAAATCCTGAAAGCAGCCCGGGAAAAGAAGTCTGTAACATGCAATGGTATAAATAATAAATTGGCAGTGGACTTATCCACAGAGACCTGTCAGGCCAGAAAGAACTGGCATGATATATTCAGAGGACTAAACGAGAAAACCATGCAACCAAGAACACTACATCCAGCGAGGCTATCACTGAAAATAGAAAGAGATAAAAAGCTTGCAGGACAAACAAAAACTGAAAGAATTTGCAAACACCAAACCAGCTCTACAGGAAATATTGAAAGGGGTCCCCCAAGCAAAGAGAGAGCCTAAAACTAGTAGATCAGAAAGGAACAGAGAAAATATACAGTAACAGGCACCTTACAGGCAATACAATGGCACTAAATTCATATCTCTCAATAGTTACCCTGAATGTTAATGGGCTAAATGCCCCAATGAAAACACTCAGGGTTTCAGAATGGATAAAAAAACAAAACCCATCTATATATTGCCTATAAGAAACTCATTTCAGACCCGAAGACACCTCCAGATTTAAAGTGTTTAAAGTGAGGGGGTGGATAAAAAATTTACCATGCTAATGGACATGAGAAGAAAACTGGGGTGGCAATCCTTATATCAGATCAATCAGATCTTAAACCAAAGACTCTAAAAAGAGATGAGGAAGGACACTATATCATAGTCAAAGGATCTGTCCAACAAGAAAATCTAACAATTTTAAATATCTATATCCCTAACGTGGGAGAAGCCAAATATATAAACCAATTAATAACAAAATCAAAGAAACACATCAACAATAATGCAATAATAGTAGAGGACTTTAACACTTCCCTCACTAAAATGGACAGATCATCCAAGCAAAAGTTCAACAAGGAAATAAAGGCCTTAAATGACACACTGGACCAGATGGACATCACAGATATATTCAGAACATTTCATCCCAAAGCAACAGAATACACATTCTTCTCCAGTGCACATGGAACATTCTCCAGAATAGATCATATCCTGGGTCCTAAATCAGGTCTCAGCTGGTATCAAAAGATTGGGATCATTCCCTACATATTTTCAGACCACAATGCTCTGAAGCTAGAACTCAATCACAAGAGGAAATTTGGAAAGAACACAAATACATGGATACTAAACATCATCCTTCTAAAAAAATCAATGGGTCAACCAGGAAATTAAAGAAGAATTGAAAAAATTCATGGAAACAAATGATAATGAACACAACAATGATTTAAATTCCGTGGGACACAGCAAAGGCAGTCCTGAGAGGAAAATATATAGTGGTACAAGCCTTTCTCAAGAAACAAGAAAGGTCTCAAATACACAACCTAACCCTACACCTTAAGGAACTGGAGAAAGAACAATGAAGAATGTCTAAACCCAGCAGGAGAAAAGAAATCATAAAAATAAGAGCAGAAATCAATGAAACAGAAATCAAAAAACAATAGAACAAATCAACAAAACTAGGAGCTGGTTCTTTGAAAGAATTAATAAGATTTATAAACACCTGGCCAGACTTATCAAAAAAGAAAAAAGAAAGGACCCAAATAAATAAAATCATGAATGAAAGAGGAGAGATCACAACTAACACCAAAGAGATAAAAACAATTATAAGAACATAATTCTATGCCAACAAATTTGACAACTGGAAGAAATGGATGCATTCCTAGAGACATATAAACTACCACAACTGAACCAGGAAGAAATAGAAAACCTCAACAGATACATAACCAGTAAGGAGATTGAAACAGTCATCAAAAATCTCCAAACAAACAAAAGCCCAGGGCCAGATGGCTTCCTGGGGGAATTTTGCCAAACATATAAAGAAGAACTAATTTGTATTCTCCTTAAACTTCCAAAAAATAGAAATGGAAGGAAAACTTCCAAACTCATTTGTTGAGGCCAGCATCACCTTGATCCCAAAACCAGACAAGGATCCCATCAAAAAAGAGAACTATAGACCAATATCCTTGATGAACACAGATGCAAAAATTCTCATCAAAATACTAGCCAATAGGATTCAACAGTACATTAAAAGGATTATGCACCACAACCAAGTGGGATTTATTCCAGGGCTGCAAGATTGGTTCAACATCCGCAAATCAATCAGTGTGATACAACGCATTAATAAAAGAAAGAAGACAATCAGGCAACAAAGAGAAATAAAAGGTAGCCAAATTGGCAATGAAGAAGTCAAATTCTCTCTCTTCACAGATGACATGATTCTTTATCTGGATAACCCAAAAGACTCCACCCCCAAACTACTAGAACTCATACAGCAATTCTGTAAGGTGATACAAAACCAATGTACAGAAATCAGTGTCTTTCTTATGCACTAACAATGAAAATACAGAAAGAGAAATTAGAGAATTGATTCCATTTATTATAGCACCAAGAACCATAAGATACCTGGGAATAAACCTAACCAAAGAGGTAAAGGATCTGAACTCAAGAAACTACAGAACATTCATGAAAGAAATTGAAGAAGACACAAAATGATGGAAGACCATTCCATGCTCATGGATCAGAAGAATAAACATTGTTAAAATGTCTATAGTGCCTAGAGCAATCTATACTTTTAATGCCATTCCCATCAAAACTCCACTGGTATTTTTCAAAGAGCTGGAGCGAATGATCCAGAAAGTTGTATGGAACCAGAAGAGACCCTAAATTGCTAAGGAAATGTTGAAAAACAAAAATAAAACTGGGGGCATCACGTTACCTGATATCAAGCTTTACTACAAAGCTGTGATCATCAAGACAGCATGGTACTGGCATAAAAACAGAAATGTAGACCAGTGGAACAGAGTAGAGAGCCCAGATATGGACCCTCAGCTCTATGGTCAAATAATCTTCCACAAAACAGGAAAAAATATCCAGTGGAAAAAAGACAGTCTCTTCAATAAATGGTGCTGGGAAAACCGGACAGTTATGTAGAACAATGAAACTCGACCATTCTCTTACACTATACACAAAGATAAAATGAAAATGGATAAAAGACCTCAATGTGAGACAAGAATCCATCAGAATCCTAGAGGAGAATATAGACAATAGTCTCTTTTATATCAGCCACAGCAACTTCTTTCAAGATATGTCTCCAAAGGCAAAGGAAAAAAAAGTGAAGATGAACTTTTGGGACTTCATCAAAATCAAAAGCTTCTGCACAGCAAAGGAAACAGTCAACAAAACAAAGAGGCAACCCACAGAATGGAAGAAGATATTTTCAAATGACAGTACAGACAAAAGGTTGATATCCAGGATCTATAATGAACTCCTCAAACTCAACACACACAAAACAGACCGTCATATTTTAAAAAATGGGCAGAAATATGAACAGGCACTTCTCCAATGAAGACATACAAATGGCTATCAGACACATGAAAAAATGTTTATCATCACTAGCCCTCAGGGAGATTCCAATTAAAACCACATTGAGATATCACCTTACACCACTTAGAATGGCCAAAATTAGCAAGACAGGAAACAACATGCATTGGAGAGGATGTGGAGAAAGGGGAACCCTCTGACACTGTTGGTGGGAATGCAAGTTGGTGCAGCCTCTTTGGAGAACAGTGTGGAGATTCCTCAAGAAATTAAACAAAAATCTCCCTATGACCCTGCCATTGCACTCCTGGGTATTTACCCCAAAGATTCCGATGTAGTGAAAAGAAGGGCGATCTGTACCCCAATGTTTATAGCACCAATGGCCATGGTCGCCAAACTGTGGAAAGAACCAAGATGCCCTTCAACAGATGAATGGATAAGGAAGATGTGGTCCATATACACTATGGAGTATTATGTCTCCATCAGAAAGGACAAATACCCAACTTTTGTAGCAACATGGACGGGACTGGAAGAGATTATGCTGAGTGAAATAAGTCAAGCAGAGAGAGCCAATTTTCATATGGTTTCACTTATTTGTGGAGCATAACAAATAGCATGGAGGAGAAGGGGAGTTAGAGAGGAGAAGGGAGTTGGGGGAAATTGGAAGGGGAGTTGAACCATGAGAGACTGTGGACTCTGAAAAACAATCTGAGGGTTTTGAAGCAACGGGGGTGTGAGTTTGGGGGAACCAGGTGGTGGGTATTGGAGAGGGCATAGATTGCATGGAGCACTGGGTGTGGTGCAAAAACATTGAATACTGCTAAGCTGAAAAAAATTAAAAATTTTTTAAAAAAAGAATAGAACAAGAACCATATGATGCTGAAAAAGCATTTGACAAAGTATAGAATCCCTTCCTGACCAAATCTCTTCAAAGTGTAAGGATAGAGGGCACATAACTCAATATTATCAAAGCCATCTATGAAAAACCCACCGCAAATATCATTCTCAATGGAGAAAAACTAAAAGCTTTTCTGCTAAGGTCAGGAACATGGCAGGGATGTCCACTATCACCACTGTTTTTCAACATAGTACTAGAAGTCCTAGCCTCAGCAATCAGACAACAAAAAGAAATTAAAGACATCCAAATCGGCAAAGAAGAAGTCAAACTATCACTCTTTGCAGATGATATGACACTATATGTGGAAAACCCAAAAGACTCCACTCCAAAACTGCTAGAACTTATACAGGAATTCAGTAAAGTGTCGGGATATAAAATCAATGCACAGAAATCAGTTTCATGTCTCTACACCAACAACAAGACAGAAGAAAGAGATATTAAGGAGTCAATCTCATTTACAATTGCACCCAAAACCATAAGATACCTAGGAACAAACCTAACCAAAGAGGCTAAGAATCTATACTCAGAAAACTATAAAGTACTCATGAAAGAAATTGAGGAAGACACAAAGAAATGGAAAAATGTTCCATGCTCCTGGATTGGAAGAATAAATATTGTGAAAATGTCTATGCTACCTAAAGCAATATACACATTTAATGCAATCCCTATCAAAGTCCCACCCATTTTTTCACAGAAATGGAACAAATAATCCTAAAATTTATATGGAACCAGAAAAGACCTCGAATGGCCAAAGGAATATTGAAAAAAAAAAAGCCAAAGTTGGTGGAATCACAATTCCAGACCTCAAGCTCTATTACATAGCTGTCGTCATGGAACTGGCACAAAAACAGACACATAGATCAGTGGAACAGAATAGAGAGCCCAGAAATAGACCCTCAACTCTATGGTCAACTAATCTTCGACAAAGCAGGAAAGAATGTCCTATGGAAAAAAAGACAGCCTCTTCAATAAATGGTGTTGGGGAAATTGGGCAGCCACATGCAGAAAAAAAAAAAAATGGACCATTTCCTTACACCACACATGAAAATAGACTCAAAATGGATGAAGGATTCAATATGAGAAAGGAATCTATCAAAATCCTTGAGGAGAACACAGGCAGCAACCTCTTCCACCTTAGCCTCAGCAAATTCTTTCCAGAAACATTGCCAAAGGCAAGGGAAGCAAGGGCAAAAATGAACTATTGGGACTTCATCAAGTTTAAAAGCTTTCGCACAGCAAAGGAAACAGTTAACAACACCAAAAGACAAATGACAGAATGGGAGAAGATATTTGCAAATGACATATCAGATAAAGGGCTAGTGTCCAAAATCTATAAAGA
>NC_081561.1:28595211-28746290 GCF_022355385.1 Mustela nigripes | reverse complement strand
AACAGGGACTTTGGAGTCCACTTTACCATTCAGAAAACCTCAATGGTGGCTGAACAGGATGCTAGGAGGGGCGGGGCCTGGATAAATGTCCTGAGTGCTGGGGTTCCTCACACTGGTGTGAAGGCAGATCCAGTACTTGTCCTATTCGGTTAGATGGTAATAGAAAGACATGCCCCTTCTCTGCAGGGACATTGTCCCAGGGCACATCTTCCACCAGCTGGGCTCTGGGGGAAGAGACAAATAGGCAGGACCACAGGGAGAGTTGTCTTTCTGGAAGGGATAGCAATGGAGTGGGGACGCCATTTTTCTGGAATCTCACTGTAGCTGTTCCAAAGTTCCTGGTGCCCAGTTCTCCACAATGAATACAGAGGCAAGTTGAGGGGGCTCTTGGAACTCAGCCAGGTCAGAGCTAATCTGGTTATCAGTGGGCAGAGAACAGCCATAAGGAGAGTTCCTTGTGTATGCCAGTTGCAATGTGGGGACCTATTGGCCCCATGTGTTCCTCAACCCCAGGCTCTCTGGTATCTGCGCCTCCCCTACAAGTCTGTCTTCCTGACCTTCAGCCTCCACTTGTGCCTCTCAGATGACTAGACTGGTCTGTTCAGGTTGTCTACATCTTCCTAAGTCAGTCTTGGTCAGTTGTGCGTTTGTAGGAATGGACCCTTTACATATATATGTATATGTTCCTTATATGTATATGTTCCATATATATGTTTCTTTACATATATAATTTGTTGGTATGCAATTATTCATAGTCTTTCATGATTCTACATATTCCTGTCCTATCCATTGTAATAACCCCCTTTTACTTCTTTTTTAATTTTGTATTAGTCACCATACAGTACTATGTCTCTTTTTTTCTTAGACTAGCTAGCTTTTTGCCAGTTTGTGTTTATCATCTTCTAGAACCAGCTTTTAGTTTCACTGAACCTTTCTATTGTTTTTCTGGCCTCTATTTCATTTACTTCTGCTCTGATTTTTATTATTTCTTTCCTTTTGTTAACTTTGGGCTTAATTTCTCCTCTTTTTCTAGCTCATTGAAGTATAAAGGTAGATTGTTTGACATCTTTCTAATTTTTTGTTGCTCTAAACTTCCTCTCAGAACTGCTTTTAGTGCAACCCACAAAATTTGATATATTGTATTTTCATTTTCACTTGTTTGAGACCATTATTTTATTTCCCTTTTGATTTCCTCTTTGACCTATTGATTGTGTTACCAAACTCGGACTGGTTGAGCACCCAATGCCCAGTAAGCCAATGTCTGAGACATGGGTTTTGAGGCAAAGGAAGCTTCCTTATCGCAAGAAAAACCAAGTGAGAAGGCTGGCTATCATTCCCAAAGCTGCATTGCCCTCTGGAGGAAAAGGGATAGCCACTACTTGTTTGGGGAAGGAGGTGAATGTATGAGAGGAGGATGAGGTGTTTTTGGAAACCTTGAGAGGGTGGGCCTTGAAACAATCTGGAGTTCTATATTTTTCCAGAAAATAAGGTACCCCATTCAGGACCTGGAAAGATCAGGTATGTCAGATAATTTTGAGACAAATGTTTCTTTCCACTCCCCATTAGGTTCCTATAATCAGTGGGTAAACGGGAGTAGGGGTAAAAAGCAAAGTAAATGATTGATCATGCATGAGGTTAAGAGATGCAAAAACGTCCTCAGTAGGGAATAAAACGTGACGTGCAGCTAAGGTCATAATGCAACTAATACAATATAGTTCTGCACATGCTTTCAAGACTAGTCCAGGAACCAGGTGTCTGGCCTCAGTTGTTTAAAATTAGAATTAGAATCTTGCTGATTCTGCATCTGGATAATAAAACTATTGTGGACCGTCAGGTATTGAGGTCCCCTGCTATTATTGGATTATTGTCTATCTCTCCTTTAAGATCTGTATTTGTTTAACGTATTTCAATACTCAGGTATTGAGGGCACATGTATTTACAACTGTTATATCTTCTTTTTGGCTTGAAGTCTATCTTGTCTAATATGCACATGACTACACCTTCTTTCTTTTTTGGTACCATTTGCTTGGGTTATCCACATCCATTCCTTCACTATAAACCTACATTTGTCCTTAAAGCTAAAATGAGCCTTCTGAAAGCATCACATAGTTGGGTCTATGTTTTTAATTTATCAAGGCACTATCTGTCATTTGATTGGTAAAGTCAACCCACTTACCTTTAAGTGATTATTGATATGAAAGGACTTACTATTGTCACTTTATCTTTTCTTTTCTGGTTGTTTTATATCTTTATTATTTCTTCTTCTTTGTGTTTCTGTCTACTTTTGTCACTTGCTGGTTTTCCATGATGATTCCCTCAGTTTGCCCTTTTTTAAGGTTCTCTCTGCTCTAGATATTGTTTTGTCTTACCATGAGGTTTGTATAAACTGTCTCATAGATTAAATGGTGCTTTTCCTGCTGTTGGCAACTTTTTGTCATTTGCCTACATGGCTGTCCTCTTCCCCTTTTACATTTTTGCTGTCACAAACTCTTTTCCTGGTATGGGTTTGTTACCAACTGTAGTAGCTCTAGTTATTTTTAATAACTTTAGCCATTGCTGTTATCATTAAGTGTTTAATGCCCTATTCTAAAATAAGGTTACAGTTTCTCACTCAGAGTCTCTGTACCTTCATCTTTTCATTGCAGTATTAAAGTTCCGCCCAATATGTCTTGGAGGCAGTACTAGTGCTGGGGAATTCCCTCAAGTTTTTTTGTCTGGGAAAGTCTCTATTTCTCCTTCATGTCTGAAAGATAAATCCTGGATACAGATTTCTTGTCTGGCAATATTTATTTGTCAATGCTATGAGTATGTCATTCCACTCTCTCCTGGCCTACAGAGTTTCTGCTGAGAAATCTGCTCATGATCTCTCCTATGGGAGCTCATTTTTAGGTTACTTTCTTTTATACTTTCAAGATTCCTTCTTTATCTTTGACATTTGACAGTGTCTTCGGAAAGTGTCTTGGAGATGGTATTTTGTATTGAGATAATAAGGTTATATATTAACTTCACAGACGTCTATGTCCACTTCTTTCCCCAGAATTGGGAAGTTCTCAGTCAACACTTTTGTAATAACAACTCTGCCCCTCTTCTCCTTCTCTTCTCCTTTTGGTATACCCACTATTCTTAACTGGCTCTCCTAATGGAGACTGGTAGCTCTTGAAGGATTTCTTCATTTTTTAAGCTTGTTTTTCTTTTAAGTAATCTCTACATGCAACGTAGAGCTCCAGGTCACAATCCAAAGATCAAGAGTCGGATGTTCCACTAACTGAAGCAGCCAGGCACCCCAGGGTTTCTTCACTTTGAAATAAAATAATAAACCTTAGTTCTCTTCACTTCTACCTGAATCATTTCTAGATTCCACCTTTCAGATCATGTATTCTCCCTTCCACCTCATCTGCTCTATTTCCAATGTTTCTACTGCATTCTTCATCTCATTTACTGAGTTCAGCTCCAGAATTTCGGTTTGGTGCTTTTTTAGAAATTTGATCTCTTGGGTAAAGGACTCCTTCTATCCTTTTATTTTATTACTGAGTTCATTGAATTGCCTGATTCTCTTGTATCTTGCTGAATTCTGTTCTGAAAGTTATTTTGAATTCTCTATTACTTAGATCACAATCTTCTGTAAATGTAGGGTTGGTGGCTGGAGAACTGTCATTTTCTTTTAGGAAAGCCATATTACCATGATTTTTCATACTCTTTAATGAGATCTTCCTTAGCCGAATACTTTGAAGTAGCCAACACCTTTTGTAGGTAAAAATGTGTTAACTTTGATTCTAACAGTTCATGGGTGGAAGGTTAGAGGCCCTTCTTTAGTATTACAGCAGGTGACAGAAGAGAACAAGTTTCTGATTTCTCTTACCAGAGTAGCCCTGGTAGCTGGAAAGACCAAGCTTAAAGAAAAAAAAAAAGTAGGAGGCTGGCACTCTGCAGGGGCCAGTATGTACTAAGCCCTTGGGCTTTGGGTGTGCCCCACACTCCAGGAGGAGGATCCTCAAGTTCAGGATTCCCAGGGACCTGGGAGTTCTCTTGCTGAACTCTCAGGACAGACAGTGCATAAAGTGTTTCTTCTTCTCTCCCTCCCTCCCTTGCCTTTTCCTTCCCCCCACTGTCCCCTCCTGGTCACAGATACCCTACCTCAGAGGACGCTGCTCTATGGCTTCATAACTAGGGGGTCCTCCAGCCACAGCTCACAGGACCAAGTAGCCTTTCAGTCACTCCTTTCCAACCCCAGCTCCTCGGCCACAGGAGTCACAAGTGAACATTTCCACCACTGTAGAAGCCAGGATAGCAGGCCCCACCAAGCTGCCTGGGCTCTGGTCTCCATGAGGCCCAATACAGCCTTCTTCAGATGTAAACATGGATGGATCTCTTTGGCATCTGGTGTGCTGTGCAGAGGAAACTTTGTTGGGTTTTGGAATCCTACTAGTTGTAAACAGAAAGGGGGAGACAAATGGAAGGACTCATTCTGCCATGATGCTGACCTCACTCCTCCCAAGAATGATGGTTTTAACCATTCTTTTTGGAATTACATGGGCAACTGGTGCACTTGTTTCAAAAGACTCCTCTTTTTTGTGTGGATAATTCATATCACATCCATACCTTCCTTTCCCCCCCATTTCAAAGGAAATATGCCATAGCCCATCTAAGGAATCCAGTGTCATAAAGCCACAAGCCATATGGAAGGAGGAGATGAACATGTCAGATAATATATTAACATATAGAGCATTTAAAATATATGTACAGATCCCAAAGAGTATATTTATGGCTTTACTGGTTTGTTGTTGTTGTTGTTTGGTAAATTTGAAAATTCTTCCACTACCCTTTCCGATATACTATGAGAAGTGTAGTGCCCTGTTCCAACATACAGTTCAGTTTAGACATTTGTATCAGCCAGTGTCCAGTCAGGAGGCAGAAGCCACATCAGTCATTTTAACAGGGAAAATCTGATAGAAAGAATTACTAAGAAAGAGGTATTTAATTATGAAAGAGATAAAAGAAAGCTCTATGGAAACCAGAAGTAGAAGATACAGTAAGCAGACATTTCCTCTAGAACTGAGGTAGAGCATCCAAAAAATGGAATACATTTTAAAGAATAAGACTGACATTCTGTTTATTGGACCAGGTGGGACCAGAGTCCCCAGAAAGGAAAAAAATTCACCAACATGCTGCAGACCAAGCCTGTTGGGCAGGAAAACCCTCACTAGAGAACTGGCAAGATTCCTGGCAGCCAGCCCTCTAGAACACAACCTGCTACGATGCCATACTCATTCACCCAAAGGCAAGAGAAGCTAAGTCTTCTCCAGGGCACTGTCAGCAGCATTATAAGATCAAGGGGGAAATGACACCAAAACTAGGACACCTAGGTGGCTCACTCAGTTACATGTCTTCCTTCAGCTCAGGTCATGATCCCAGGGTCCTGGGATTAAGTCCTTGGGTTCTCTGCTCCGCAGGGAGTCTGCTTTTCTCTCTCTGCCTGCAACTCTCCCTACTTGTGCTCACTCAATCTCTCTCTGACAAATACATAAACAAAATCTTTTTTAAAAAACACAAAGAGTCCTTCTTGCTGCTGGGCCGTGCATCGAGCCAACATTAAGGCATCCTCATGATTCGACCCGACATGCCCACCCTCGCAACATCAAGGTGGGGTACTGGCGACAGGCTGGCCTCAGCTACATCCAGTACTCCCAGATCTGTGCAAAAGCAGTGAGAGATGCACTGAAGGTCGAGTTCAAAGCAAATGCTGAGAAGACTTCTGACAGCACTGCAAAAATTGTGAAACTGAAAAAAGAGTAATCTACCCTGGCTAAAGCTTGAAATGCTACATTTTCCAAGGTGAAGATGTGTGGATCCATGTTACAACAGATTGAAAACTATCTCCCGGGGCGCCTGGGTGGCTCAGTGGGTTAAAGCCTCTGCCTTTGGCTGGGGTCATGATCCCGGGGTCCTGGGATCGAGCCGCACATCGGGCTCTGCTCGGAGGGGAACCTGCTTCCCCCTCTCTCTCTGCCTGCCTTCCTGCCTGCTTGTGGTCTCTGTCTGTCAAAAAAATTAAGAAAAAAAAACTAACTCCCTGCATGAAAAGAAATCCTGTCTTGTTCTCGATTGACAATGCCAATAAATTAAAATATGATTCAAAAAAAAAAACCCAAAAGAGAAAAGCTTTTACCCCTGCTACATCTTGCTGTGCTCCTTCTGGTGCCCTGTAGGAATTCAGTGTCTGCCTTCACAAAATCTGACTTGCATACACCTCCCTGGATGAGTCTAATTGAAAAACAAAGGAAGAATGCCCAGAGAGTTAGGCCTCCATTGAAATTTCTTGGCTGAAAGTGGCCACATTCTTACTGCAGCTCAAGGCTCTCATCTAGGGAGTAAATGTTTAAATTTTGAGGAGAAATAGGCCCATGTGGTGCTCATGTACTTCATGAGCTCCTAGCCTCCTTGTCCTTACCACACGCTGCCCCACATATTATTGTCCTGACCATTAAGGCTACACTTTCCTCCTTGCTTTGTGCTTGTGCTTGGTGTATTGATATGACCCCAGTGAAACTGGAGCAAAAGGTTGGTTGGAGGCCTTTTGCCACTAGAGTGTCTGGTCCCCAGGCCTCTCCTTTCTCTTATGAAGGTGTCTGGAGTAAACTTTTCATTCACCATCTCAGGGTTTGATGGCCAAACCCAACAGTTCACTAACTGACAAAGACTGTGCCAAATGTGCCACATGGCAAAAATGAAACATTTATGGCATCCGGTATCAACAAATATGGCACATACAGGGGTAGATTTGAATCAAAAGACAATGATTCGATAATGAGCAGTCTTCACACTTTCAGTTCCTCAACTTCCACATACACCATTTTACTCACATTGGAACTTCCAAATAACAAAACAACTGCACATTTTCACCCATCTACAGGGCTACACTTAAACAAGTGAAAAAGTTCTCACTCTTTTCCCAAAATGGAATAAACAGGCAGTCTCAGGCATTGAATCAGTTATATTTATTCCTTAATCCAGCCACACTCATTTGACTAATCTGTTACCTAGAAATTATATTTGAAATATTACCAGGGACAACTTGCATAAAATCACACTGGTAAGAAGGGAGAAGGAAAATAGATAATTAATACAAAGGACACATCTACATGACAAGAAAGAAATATGCGACCCTGACTCCAGTCCTTTTCCTATTTTTGGTCACAGGCAGGAACTGAGATCTGTGACCTCCTGCTCCCACTTCCAATTCAGTGTCTTCCTCATCTCTCCCAGAACCACAACAGGTCAGTGTTCTAGTTCAGGAGCCAACAAAACTTTCTTCATTAAGGTCTGAGTCCTCAGCAGTCTGGCTTCCTTGTGTTTCCTGTGGGTTATATCCACCTTTGCAATTGGACTAGAAGTACTGAGAAGCCGTACATAGATTCTGGAACTGTGCTCATGGACAAAGCTTTCTGCAATTCATCCAGGGTCTGAAAACACTCATCTTCATTTACCTCTTTATTCTAGTAGCAGTTCTGTTCTCTCCAACTGCTGTTGACTCACAAGGAAACCCAAACTCTCATTTCCCATTCCCTGAATTAATGCAGCACCAGTGTTTAAGAAATAACAGATATTTACTAAGGTTCATTAAGATAAGTATTCCAGAATAGGAAGCACATACAATAGAATATTACACCCCAATCTTCTTCAAGTCCATTAGCCATACATTTCTTAGTCAGTCATTTTTTAGTCAGAGTGCACATTTCCTAAAATAGAGCTGGTAACCCAATGTAGCCTCTGGGTTGATCTGCACAACTCAAACCATATAAAATAAACACCATTTAATTTTTCAGAATAATTCAGACATCTTATTTCATAATAAAACAATACAAAGACTCCATGAAATAATGTTCATGATCAAAAGAAACATGACTTCCAATAGCAAAATTCAGCCAACCCCATTACAGCTGAAAAAGTCAATATTTATCTTCCAATACCTGAGCATAAGACATGAACCAACTATTCTCATAAACTCACCCCAGCAGTCTATATCCAGAAAAGAAGGGCAAGCCACCCGGTCATTCAGGACTAACTTCAAAGGCTATTACCCCTGGGAATGCGCAGCTCCAGGAGGAGCCACAATGAGGAATCTGGGACAGGGTTGAAGCATTATGGGGACATAGCTTCAGGACCACAGGGGAGTAATGGAGATTCAGCCTCTGGGAGATCACCATCAACACCACAGCCTGAACTGAACCCCTGTCTTGAGAGGCTCGCAGGATCCTCTGAAGAACAAGGAGGGTTGTTAACAGTACAGAGGTCTGCACAGGCCCACCCACCCCAGAGCAGATGGTCAGGGACACATCTCCTGACCTCAACCTGAAGTATGGAAACAGAGTCCCAGAGGAGGAAGCAAGAGGGAAGGAGAAAATGTGGGAACCATCAGTCATGTTGTAGAATGAGACATCCCCTTCCTTCAGGTCCAGGAAAACCCCTACCCTCTGGGAAACTGGCACAAGGAGTTCTGAATTATCGGGGAGGGAAGAGAATGTATATCCATACATCCCCACAACCCAGAACCCCTTTCCTGGGCATTCCCGGTACCAGCCTTTCCTCTCCACATCTCTCCTACAGACCCCCAGGGCCCACTCACTTTTATCTGCATTCCTGATCTCCACCTCCCAGTAACAGCACCCTGATGTGATGCCTTCATGACCCAAGATGCTATAGAACCCAAATTCTGTGTATTTGGTTGAGTCCTTCAAGGTCATAGTAGTCTTGTCATCAGAGACATCAAGGCTGGAATGGGCAGACTCTGGATCCAGACTGACAGACCCTGCAGAGACAGTTACCAATCATTCAAGGACTTGCCTTACCACATAACAAGGCACACAACCACCACCCCACCCCCAGACACCTAGCTGCATTCAGGGGGGACCAAAGCTCCTGAGATGAGAGCCTTCTGGCTCAAGCACACAGCCTTCCAACCAGAAGAAGTAAGCATAAGACTGATCTGGGGGTTAGACATGTCACAGGGCCCTTGAGGGCCAGACTGGACTCCAACACTAAAGAATACCCATTTATATCCAGTATCAGTCACACCCAGTATTCCCAGCTTCATGACCTTCACCACCCCATCCCACCCCACCACCATTGATGATGCCAGCATCTGTATCACCACAGCAAGCTGAAGGAGTTGTCAGCAGCCATGGGATAGCAGTAGGAGCAACCAAACAACTGAAGTAACTCACAGGCCTGAAACTTCTCCTTCCGCCAATCTACAAGAAAACCACATTGCACAAATGTGAAAAACAAATCAGATACTTGAGGAGACTCTACAAACCAGTGTTAGTACCTATCTCTGAAATACACTGATCCAAGACTTATAGGGGAAAATGTTTTGGAAGCTTTCACCTGATAAATTTATTTTTCACACACATTAATTCTCTCTCTCTATCTCTCTCTCTCTCTCTCTTTTTCACACACACACCACATACACACACACACACACACACACACACACACACACGCACACTCTCTCTATCATACACCCACAGCCGTCATGTTACAATGTTCCCATGAAACCCAAACCATAAAGCTTAACACCACTGAGGGGCTGGATACTGACCTAAAAAGAAGGCTTTTTGCACAGATTTCATTATCAAAATAGGCTTTCTCAATTTCTAGCCACATATCCATCCTGAAAGCTAAGTTTTCTTGAGAAAGAACCGAAGAGATCAAAATTTATGAGGCCTCCATTTACTTATAAAGAACTGGCTGAACTGAACTTGCAGGTTGACTCAAAGCCATGGTAGAGGCAATAGAACTTGGTGGATCTGCACTTGGAGAATGACTCTCAGCCATGGGTGAGGAGAACTCAGGATATGGCACCAGAGAAATCTTCCCTATCAAGAGGTAATGGAGAAGATTCAAGGAAGGAGAGAGAGAAGTTCAAAGCAAGAAAGACATGCATCTAGTGAAAGAAAGTAATGAATTTTCTTCCCTATATCATGGAGTATTGCAAGGAAAAAATCCCTGCTTCTCCCTATAATCACCTAGAGAGATCAAAAGCAGCAGGAGACACCACACATGATCAGCCCCCAAGTATGGCTGTGTCCTATCCCCAGAAACTGTGAATAAGTTTTGGCAGAGAGGACTTTACAGATGTGAGTAAGATTAAGGAACTGAAGATACAAATGCAGCAGAGGTGGAATAACAGTTTCTCCAAAAACCTAGATGGAACCTCAAACCCAATTATCCTAAGGACCACATCAAGCTACCCTCTATAAAGTGAGGTCCTGAAATGAACAAGAGAAAAATAGAGGGACCCCATCCCTCAGTGACACAAAGCATAAACTCCTCCAAACTTCATACTCCCTTTTGGGAAGAAGAAAAGTCAACTGATCACAGCAAATGTGTATCTGTCATTAGACCCTGAAAAGTCCTCACGGTAAAGCTGTTACCTCCGACAGGACAGAGACTCCAGAAAAAAATTAGAACAATTATAAAATAAGAACAGGACACTTTCTCTATTATTTGCCGACATGGGACCCATATTCTGCAACCCTAGGATCACACTCCTCCCCCGACAACTTTGGAAGAGTGAGATGGCCTCATTATGTGAAGCAAACCCAGTTAGAGAATTAATTCAAAACACATTAAAATAAATATAAGTCTTTTAAGATATCTCTCAAACATGTATCAAGGAGTTTATTACTTTTTGTGCACCCAATAACTTGCATGTCCTCTGTGTACTTCCAACTCTAACCACCATGGCTTTCATTTGTGGTCTCTCTCCTACCCAAAGCCACCCAAACTGTCTCTTCTACTCTCAGTCACCCAAAGTGTCTCTGAGAGGAATCACAGGCTCTCTACTTTCCTTATGTTCTTCTCTCTTCTCCAGTCAGCTTTTTTTCCCTGATTTACTCCCAAATTTTCTCTGGTAAACAATTTTCACTCATCTGAGCTTCTCCTATTGAAATCTTCACACATTGCCCCTAATAAATCTAACAAGTACTGAGCCCATCAGGTAAATCCAGAATTCTCCTAAAAGGAGTGATAATTGTTGTGAACAATTATAAGTTGCTGTCCTTTAAAAAATCAATTTCTTAATGCTATAATACAAACACGTACATAAGATTTTGTATATAATGGTCAGAATCTCACAAACCCATTACCAGAACTCCCTACACATCCTGGAGGCTCTGGATCTGAGAATCAGAACAGCTGACCTAAAGAAAACTACTTCCAAAACAATCATGGAGGTTTAGAGGAAGATACCTGGCTTGGACAAGGAGTCAGAGCATGCAGAAGCAAAATGAAGACCATCACTCCAGAGAAACAGGGAAAAAAAAAACAAACAAACAGGAAAACCAAAGCAAGATCCAAAAAGAGGTAGGAATTTCAGGACAAAATGGATTCAGAAACAAGGATCCCTTAAGGAAGACTTGAGTCCTAAGCAGGTAAGCTTGATTTCTGAAATCTTCCAGAGACAGCAAATTCTGAAGTACACCGTCAATGCCATGGTCCAACTGTCCTTACAAATGACCACTCTGTTGTCACTGTACCAACAAAACTATTAGTGAACAAGGTACGTTCAGAGGGTGTTGCTAATTCTAACAGCAACCTACAGTAGAGGATGGGTCAGAATAGAGGCAGATCTGTGTTCCCAAGGACAGTCCCTGCAGTCTTCAGAAGGACACAACACACATAACAAGGAGATCAGGGACACCAACCCCATCCTGTTGTGAGGTCCAATGACAGAGAAGGTGGCACAGTGGAGGCTGGGAAGGTAAAGCCATGGGAAACTGAGTCACTTACCTGCATACAGTTTAGCCTTCTTCAAGGCTGAAAGGGAAGACACCGTGGTGAGACCTAAGCCAGAACAAGTCTGCATAGTAATGATCTACTGGCATTTGCCTCCTCTCTGTGCTACAGGTGACACTATAACAGAGTAAGGAGAGAGGCTAGAGAGGAGATACCCTCCTGACATGGGCTGACAATAGGATGTTCTGGGAAATTCCCTAGACCACAGGTCAGAGAGCCGGCATTGCAGGCTGAGTTCCATGCCTGCCAATTGCTTCTGTGTGACCTTTGCCAAGTTAGTGTCCTGAGTCTTAAAAACCACAACATTAAAATAAAAACTCTGAGAAACAAACAGAGGGTTTTGGAGGGGAGAGGGTGGGAGGTTGGGTGAGCTTGGTGGTGGGTATTATGGAGGGCACGTAATACATGGAACACTGGGTTTACTGTATAAACAATGAATTCTGGAACACTGAAAAGAAATTAAAAAAAAAGATACATGTGGTTGAATACTAAAACCATCAAAATGACAGTTAAATTAAAAATCAAAAGCACTTTTAACTATTCAACTTCTATTCTCCTACAGACAAGTGGACTCAAGAGTCAACCAAGAAAAACAATTCTAACCAGAAGAGACAAAATTTTAAAAATAAACAATTAAATTTAGCAGAGTCCAAAGAGACAATGAAAATAACACAGAATTGAACGACTGATTATGACATTAAGAATCTCTAAGGTAGGGGTGCCTGGGTGGCTCAGTGGGTTAAAGCCCCTGTCTTCAGCTCAGGTCATGATCCCAGAATCCTGGGATCGAACCCCAAGTCAGGCTCTCTGCTTGGCGTGGAACCTGCTTCCCTTCCTCTCTCTCTGCCTGCCTCTCTGCCTACTTGTGATCTCTGTCTGTCAAATAAATAAATTAAATCTTTTTTTAAAAATCTCTAAGGTGAAAAAACTCAAGTTATTCATTCAATTTTATGCACAAAAGCATTGCAAGGCCAGTTATCTATATGCATTTAGTTTTCTGAATAGAAGAGACACAGCTTCTGCAGAAACACTAAACCCATAAGAGTCAGGTAGGCCTCCTGGGGCCAGTGGAGAAGAATTTTAATCTCTAAAGAAATTTCATGTTTAAAAAGTTGGTAGCAGTGTGGGAGGTACTCAGCATAAATACAGTCAACATCTAAATTTGTTTCTTCTTTTTTTTAAGGGGTGCAGGGGGATTCAACAATAAGTCAAAATGTGCATTTCAAATAAATTTTCAATAGAAAATAGTATTCCTTCAAAGAAAAATACACTGTGTCCAACCATTCTTGATTACCAAAAGAAAATGCCTAATACTAACAAATTTCATCCACAGAATTTTTCTGAAATGAATTCCAATATCAATCGCATCCCAAAATAAAGAAATTTTCACATAAAAAATGCAAAATTTTTATTCCATCTGCTTTCAATTACTTTAAAGTTCAAAAATTATATAATGTATGAAAATGTTTTAGGGAGTAATGTATACATTATTACATGAGTGTAATAAATCATTATTACATCCAATGATTTCCAGGAAAGAGAGATATGGGAAATAACACAAAAGAGGAGATTAATTAAGGACCAGGATGTTAGGTGAGCTCTAGCATAAAAGTGGCCAACGTTCTCTGAAAACATATCACTGGATCACTGACAACTTATCCCACGACATTCCCACCCAAGCTCTTCCCAGTCCTCTACCCAACACTTTGTGATCAGTACCTCCAGGAACAGGAGAGAAAAGACTCTCCCACGATGGTGTTATGTGTAGGGATCACACCCCTAAATTTAATGACCCCATTTATTTATATAGTTTCTCTAAAATGTTCCAGAGTATTCAAGTTGACTGAGAACCAGTTGCATTGAAGACTAAAATCCTACAAAGAAGGCGGGTAGATGAACCCAAGATGCACCACGGACTCCAGTGACCACCATCATTTCAGGTTTCAAAGCATCATGTGCAAACCAATAGCCCAGTTGGGGAAAGCCCATGGAGCAAGTTCTGCCTCCCACCAGTTTCCACCTCTGCACCAGGGATGGGTCCACATGTCTCTGCATGAAACGGAGAGGGAAAGCTATGGCTTAGGGGGCAAGAGACCCAAGGACATCCGGACAGTCACTCACCAACCAGGTAAACAGATTTCCTCCAATCTGAAAGGCAACATAGGAAACAAGTGAGCTAAGAACCAGAATGTCTCCTACAAATGTGACACAGAAACTTCTGGGAAAAGGACACAACATACCAAGATCTGCTTGGAGTTCATCTGAAAAAAAAGTGAAAAATACTCTTAAACTCCCATCACTAAGAGCAGAAAAGACTGCACCTGGAAAACCCGCAAGAGCATATATATGTCTCCTTGAATATCTAACTCCAGACCCCTCAAGCCTCCACAGCCCTACCTGTCCTCTCTGGTCCTCCTCAGCCCCCTGCTCCTGGCCAAGGGCCTACTGTCTGCTTCTCCTCTGCACCAGCTTCCACACTTGTCTGCCTTGGCCCTGTCCTGCCTTACCTCTGGCCTTCAGTGCCTCCTCCTTTATCTGCTGGATCTCCTCCTTGTCTCTGTGCAATTTCTTCCATTCCTGTGTCTCCTGGAGCTTTGAAGTATGTTCTCTCATGATGTAAAAGGCATCCCCAAGGATTGGGAGCATCAGAACAGTCAGGATCACCATGAAAACTGGCTTCCAGGGAGAACTCTGAGGGAAGAAGGGTTCTGTGCCCCGCCAGACACCCCATCAGGGCACTGCTCTGACAGCCCAGCCCAGCACACACAGGGACCCCCAATCAGACCATCCCACCCTTGTAGGAGTAGGAAGTAATACTGACCTGGGATGAAAATGGCCATTGCCTTCTCCTGGCTCAGGATGGGGTTGAGGACTGAGCAGGTCACATTCCCTGAAGAGCTGTCCCTCATCACCAGAGTGGTCTCTATGGTGAACAGCCCTTCACCGTCTTGGGCTTGGGTCTCAGAGAACATCAGGAACTTCTCTCCACTGAGAACTCTCCACTGCACTTGGGGCTTTGGGAACCACCCTGAGGCCATGCACACAACTCGGACCCCGTCCTCCTCTGGCCCTGTGATGTGCACTTGAGGGGCAGAGCCCACACCTAAAGAGAGAAGCTGGAGAGCACAAGGAGGCCACCCAGAGCTCAGGGATTCCAGCAGAACCTTCCTGTACACAATACCACCCACAGCACTGAGTTTTGGGGGCTCCTTGGGGGAGTGGTCCCTACAAGGATTAATGTAAGGGGTCCTGCCATGGAGAACAGAAGGAAGGAACATGGGGACCTGTGGCAGGCACAGAGAGCAGGCTCTTCTCCCCAACCATGAGGGTGGGAATTCCATCACCCAGAGGGATAGAAAGAGGAATTTGGTTCCAGGATCTATCCTTCTCTGCTCTTCTCAACTCACACACTCTCCAGGGCATCTGCGGGCACACCCACTGCCACTCGGTCATCACTTCCACCAACTACATACCTCCTCATCTCACTCCCTAATATCTACATCTCTGGTTTAGCTGTGCCAGGATTCCTCACAGATGCTTCAGACTCAAGTCCTGAGCTAATTCATGTTTGGCCCCAACTTTGATAGGATAATGAGGAAAATACCCCCAACCTTTCAGCCTTCTTTACATCCAGCCAGCCCTCTGCCACCTCTTGTTAATGCCTTCACACTCTGCTTCTGGGCTCCATCCTGTGACTTGACTCAGTCCCTGAAAGCTCAGGGAATGTGACTCTAGCAGAGATTGGAAACTGCTTCCGCCATTGCCTTGTCCTCTGCCACAGGACAGACATCTTCAGGCTAGCACAGCCTTTCCAGCTGAAGCTGTCCTAGATCAATCAATAGCCACCTGGACAACACCAGCTGAGCAAACCCAGCCAAGGCCCACTGTCAGGACAAAATATATTAAAATAAGAGGTGTATTGTCCCTGTTGAAAATAGGGAAAGAGAGCCCCCTCCCAGCCTTTTCTTATAGCATTTACTTGAGGAAACTTGTGGTTCTGGGTGTTTTCTCTCCTCTTTGAAATGTATATAAGTACTTTAAAAATAATAATAATTGGGCCTTTTGCCAGCTCTGTGATCCAAGAATGTGTTTCTCAAGGACCTGGGAGCCCTCGCTTTGAACTGCTCACACCAAGGAAGACAGCAGCCCTCTCTCCCCCTTCTCTGCCAGAGTAGGAACCTAACCTCAGTGTACACCACGATCCACATGTAACATCACCGCCTGTCATCATGATGGGAGAATTGGTTAAAAAAAAAAAAACACTACTTTAACTTTTATTTGTCTGCAAAACTCTTCATCTCTCCTTCTATTCTGAATGATCCCCTTGCTGGATTCTTGGCTGCAGATTTTTTTTTCCTTTTAGCACACTGAATATATCATACCACTCCATTCTGGCCCCAGAGTTTCTGCTGAAAATTCCACTGAGTATATGTAAAAGTGTTGAATCACTATATTGAACACCTGAAATGAGTATAACATTCTATGTTAACTACACTGGAATTTTTTTTTTTAATTTTTAAGGTAGGAGAATTTAGTTTTCCTTGGAATAAAGCCAATTAGCTAACTTATGTGATCACCCAATTTCCAAGAAAATATTAGGTTCCCATCTAGGACAAACAGTGCTGGCAAGTCTACCTACTTGAGAGCTCATAACTGTTGATCCTGAGAATGTGTATGAAATGAGTTCTGTCTGCATATGGAAAAGATGAGATTTCTTCTGTCTTTGCATTTCTGGATAGAATCTCTGTGATGCACAGCACATTGTACTTAATGCTATTTTAATAATAAAAGGACCTTTCTTCCTACTATCTTAGAGACAAGATTCTGAGTTGGAAGATTATGTTTTTAACTATGTTTCCCCTACGTGACTGAAGGTTTATGAGTAAGACCTAATAAGATTAGCCAAACACAGCCCAGATGAGCAGAACTCCCTGAATGCCAGATTAAATACATGTTTGGTGTTACAGGCCACTGAGATTTCTATGTCTGTGTTACACAGCATTATGGCAGCAATCTGCAGCTTACACATAAAATAAATATTTCTACCACTAAAAAACCGATTTTAAAAAAATCTGTGAGTACCTGAAGTCCCTTCTCTCCACACCTCTAAACCCTCCTTGTCCCCAAATCTCCTCACTCAGCTGGGTCTACTTTCCAAAACTCTCCAATGCTGGAGTGGTCCCTTCCCACCACACTGCCCCTACATGAATGCAGGAGGCCATCCTCTCCACCCCATAAATACATCCAGGCCTCCAGCCTTGCTCACCTTCCATACACCTTCCATTACAGCTGCCAAAGCAAACCTGCCCTCACACACCTCGCTCCACTGCTCTGTTAAAAATTCCCTCAGCCCTGAATCTAAATGGCATAAGAGCACACAAAGCCTTTGATGATCTGGTATTACCACTCCCACTACCCCAAAAACAAAACTCCTATCCAATTCCTCCTCATCCCACCATCAGCATCCATCAGGGAGTACACAGTCCAGGCCTGGGACAATTCAGTTGACTGCTCAGACCCACAATCACCATGCTGTGTATGCGCCACACAGATCCATCAACCAAAGGCCATTTCAGAACACTGTCTGCTTCACTCAAATATCTGCTCAAGTGTGTGTTACTCATGGGCTTCTCCTGACAAATCCCATCTCTGGGCACCTGGACCAGGAATACCTCTATATTCTGGAGAGTCACCTCTCACCACCCTCCCATTCACCTCCACACCAATCATGTGGCCTCGCTCTCTGCCCAGACTCACCAGCCACACTCCTCCCTCAGGTGTCTCGTGTGAATGTTCTTCTGCTTGGAAATCTCATCCCTAAAATATTAATTTGGCTAAGTCTCTACTCATTACCTTCTAATGTTGCCTATAACCTATTTGGCTATTTATTGTCTGTATAATATAAACTCTACAGGGCAGGGACCTTTATTTGTTACACTGAGATATCCAGGTGCAGAGAACATAGCTATCACATACCAGAAGTTCTATATATTTAAACTGAATAAATGAAGAGTGAAAGACCACTTTCCCTCTTGTATAACTTGAGGGCTATTAACTTGGACCCTGAGGTGGCTCCGAACGCCAATACTGCAGGTCTCTAAATATCGATCAGCAACCCACCTGCCACCTTGAGTTCCACACTGGCCTCTTCATGGAAGATTCCCATTCGGAAGAAGCAGGTATACAGCCCATTGTCAAAAGCCTGGACGTTGTGGATGCGCACTGCAGCCTCCCCCTGGAAGAGGAAATCCTTCACCAGTGAGGTTCGCCCTCTGTACTGAGCCAACTGCTCTTCTCTCTGCTCCCGCTGGTTTTGATAGATGAACACTGCTTCTGAGAACTTGGAGTGGAACCACCGCAGCTCCATATTCTCCACATCCATGGCCGGGGACACAAGACATGGCAGCATGACGTCTGCACCCAGCACTGCCACAATGGGTTTGGAGGGGCCAATCACCATAAACTCCTCTGTGGACACAGACATAGGAGAGAGAAAGCTGGAGAGATGCAGGACAGGGAAGAGAACACATTGGCAGGAGGGAGGCCCTGACTGAGGGACTAAACTGTGACAACTCCTAATGGGACAACTTTATCCTACAACAATTTTGAAACACAGAAATGGTGTCAAAGAGTCTCCTCAGAAGCCTGTGCTCCTGACTCCAGGTCCTTCCATGAAGGACTCTCTAACTTAGTAGGTCCAACCTTCCACAGGCATCACAATCACCAGGAAGGCCTGTGGAACACAGACTTTTGGGCTTTACCCGCAGACGTCCTGGTTCAGTAGATCTGGAGTGAGTCCAAAAATGTGCATTTCTGAGGAGGCGGTGCGAAGTTGATACTGATGTTCCAGGGACCACACTCTGAAAACCACAGCTCTAACATGCCTCCTCTTAGGACAGGACTGAAAACTCACCAAAGAGCACTACTGTGGCCTAGTGGTAACATCCTCCTCATTGCAGCACACCTGAAACTTTCCTACACCTGCTCCTAAAGTTATTGTTTTTGCCCACGTCTTTGTCTTCTACTGAATTATATGTGTGCTAGAAACTAGACCTCACAGCTACTTCCATTAAAACCTGCCTTCAGGGGCGCCTGGGTGGCTCAGTGGGTTGGAGCCTCTGCCTTCGGCTTGGGTCGTGGTCTCGGACTCCTGGGATCGAGCCCCAAGTCGGGCTCTCTGCTCGGTGGGGAGCCTGCTTCCTCCTCTCTCTCTGCTTGCCTCTCTGCCTACTTGTGGTCTCTGTCTGTCAAATAAATAAATAAATAGACAAAAACCTGCCTTCACTCCACTGCTCACAGGACCCAAATTACTACCTGTTACCAAAGAGGGTTCATCCCACTGCCCCCAGCCCCTCGCAGGCCTTGGTCTTCTAAGACCTGGTAGATATGTCACACCAGGACACTTCTGCAGGACAAATCCCACCTGACAACCAAACACTGACTTCTCAGCTCCTGTGCTACTCAAATTTGGCTGAGTCACCATCTGTCTCACCTGGGGGATGACAATTACTAGTCTCCCTGTGACATCCTCCCTCCAGTCAATGTCTGTGAACCTTTAAACCTGGAACCAAAACCAAACCATGTGCCTCCTCTACCAAAGCCCTTCAATGATTCTGCAGTTGCCCAAGTGATCCTGAGCCCATTAAGGAAGACCCTCCCTGCTCTCTGATCCCCAACTCCTGCTTCTCTCCCCCTCATTCACTCTGCTCGGGCCAACACTCACCTCCTCTGCTCCTTGAACACCGAGGCACACTGCCAGCTTTGTCTGGCTGCTCCTCACTGTGGAGAACCTCTTCCCATGGGATCCAGACAGGCTCTTCCCACCTCTTCCATGTATTTGTTCCCATCTCACTACATACAGTGACCACCTTATGGAGCACTACTGCCTGCCCACTTGCCATCCTGCAGCCCTGACTGGCCCTCCTGCTCTATGTCCTTGTCCCATGCTCTCTCCACTAACAGACATAGATTGTACGCGGTTCTGGTACAGGACAGGTACTCACTGTCCTTGCCAGAATGTAAGCTCTGTAAAGAAAGAGACTGTCTGCTTTGTACACAGAGTAGCACCTAACGTGTACTCAGTGCCCTATAAATATTTGTGAAATAGAAGTACCAGTAAATCCAGGAAAGAAAAAATAAAGACAATTATTTTCACACTTTTCATAGTGAAATTCACATTTTTTTACTTTAGAGACTTAAACTCATTAGAGAACTGTCATGCTCCCATGCCCTTATTTTGCAGTTCTGGGATTCTTCTTATGTGTTTAATTTCAAATAGCAATTGGGGGATCTCCAGAATCTGGGTAGAGCCAGGGACTCCACCAATAGCCATCTGTCCTAATGGAGACAGCAGCAGAGCTCTGGGGGCTCTCACCCACCCCAGGGAGACACAGGGAGGGGGAAGGGACACACTCACCTGCAGAGCCCTGAGCAGGCAGCTGCAAGAGGGGAAGCAGGGAGGGGAGATGGGCAAGCAAGGAGTCCCTGCAGCAACCCTCCATTTCCTCAGAGCTGGGGAGACACAGGGCAGGAGGCAGGTGACACATCCAGAGAAGAAGCAAGGCCAGCCCACAGTTCTGGGCCTCAGAGCAGACAGCATGGCTCAGGGCTGGCGACAGTCCCCAGCAGGAGCACAGCCTTTTCTACTGCTCAGTATGCTGATGGGTGGGGGCCCCACAAACCTGATGCCAAGAAAGCCCTCCTAACCCTTTGGAAACTTCCCAACCTGCTCTGCCCACAGGACCAGACCCTTCCCGCCTCAGCACAGAGGCCTCCTCCACATCTGCATGAGTCACAGGACACCACAGATGTCTGGGAACAAAAGGCGTAGACTCAGGGCCCTCCCCATGAAGGACACACCAGCTCCTGTGTGCTGTTCTTCTGCTGCCCCCTTATTATGACCAGAGAATGACTGAGAAGCACGAGAGTCAGACTGCATCCTCCTCAAGGACACTGTGGCTCCCACCACAGGCACGTTGTTCTGGGGTCCTTTGATAGGTGAGTTCACCCTGATTTCAGCTCTTGTCTCCTGCAGCCCTTTTCTGCTCAGGACCAAGGACGTGGACTTGCTCATAGCTGAAGCCAGACAATTCCCCATGAATGGTTAACCCTCATCTTTTCTATCTTTGAGGAGTTTCTGACTCAGGATAAAGGATCCCAGCAGAGCAGTGGGAAGCACAGGATAAAATGAGACCTGGTCAGAAAGAAGGGCTCAAACCACTGACCTTGAGGGGGATGGGGGCAGCCAGTGGTCCTGGGAAGGACAGATTCTGGGGCTGACTGCTAAGGTCTCCTCCACACTCAGCCACCTGCTGTGGGAATCACCTGAGGCAAGTTTCTTGACCTGCTCTGCCCCAAGTCCTATCTCATCCCACGGTATAAGAAGTATCCTATGAATTTATGTATGGAGAGTCAGTGCACATTAGAACAGTGCCTGTTCCTAGGAATGCTACAGAAATGTCATTAAGTAAATGAGTAAAGTGGAGTCCCCACTGTAGTTGTCCTGGGTCATCTCAGAGCCTCATTATTATTCACTCCAGCGCTCCAGCCCCACCATGATCTTGTCTACCTCTTCCCAAGCATCTGCTCCCCACTTACCTCTTCTTGTCCAGCAAGTATCTTCAGAACCCACTCACCTGCTTGAAAACCTGGGGCTTCTGGAGCGTCTCTAACTCAGTACTGTGAGACCTCAGCCAGCCCCAAATCTGCTCTCAGAGATTGCACATGCAGTTCACTGCTCAAGCCCCAAAGCCTGCTCCTGCTCCAGGTGCCACAGGCTCCTCTTGTCTGAGAGGCAGCTGGTTCCAGGAGAATGGAGAAGCACAGCCTGGCACAGGTTGCAGAGGTCTCAGCTGAACCAGGGAACTGGGGCACTCAGCACTCCCAGTTAGAAGAATCCTGCGCTGACTCCTTCCACCATTTGAAAGTGAAAGCTTACAAAATGCAACCCTAGCAGACTCCGCCCTGCCCTCTGGATGGTGCACCCTAGTTACCAGGAAGGAAACAGCATGATCAGAGCCACAGAAACAGGGCAGGTACAGATACACGGACCCACTCTGCAGGGGGACACAGAGACGGAGACTCCGTAATCCTTTGTTGAACAAATGCCACTCTCCATGTTGGCTAGCTTCTATACCAGAAGTAAGGAGTGTGTGTGGCACAGCCAAGATTAAGAAAGCCCTATGCTTGGGGCTACTTGTACTGTTCACTACCAAAACTATTCTGTTCATTGGTAAATCCTGTCAGCTGGTGAATGCTATGTGGCGGGAGCCTTTGAAAAGCCCCCAGTGTAGCTGCTTTGCTTTTTATCACCAGGAGGTAATCCAGGTGCTCCCCACAGCATAGCAACAGAGGGGTTAAACCTGAGCATCACAGAATCTTCCAGGACCAGCTATAGGACCCTGGCCCTGCCCCAGCTGATTGGACAGCACCCTGTGGCTTCTTAATACTATACTATCACACAAGGCTGAGTACACTACTTTTTTTTTTAAAGGTTTTATTTATTTATTTGACAGACAGAGATCACAAGTAGGCAGAGAGGCAGGCAGAGGGGCGGGGACGGGGGCGGGGGGAGCAGGCTCCCTGCTGAGCAGAGATCCCGATTGGGGTTCCATCCCAGGACTCTGGGATCATGACCTGAGCAGAAGGCAGAGGCTTTAACCCACTGGGCCACCCAGGTGCCCCACTGTGTACATCATTCAGCCCCTCCCCGCCAGGCCACAGTGTGCAGCAGGAAAGGCAGATTCCGTGGTCTCTGAAGGAACACTGTGGAGCACTAGGGCTTCCTTTCCAGCCCCTCCCTTCCTGCAGTTCCCCATCTCAGTGAAGGATACCTGGGTTCACCCAGTTATGTCTGCCAGAAACTAGAGGGTCATTCCACCACACACTTCACATTCCCACACACTTCCACTTTCTGCTGTCAGTGCACCAGAAAGTTCAAGACTTTTCTCTAATCCATATCCATGGCTGCCTTCTAGCTCCACACCCATCTCACTTCCCCCCTCACCCAGACACGGTGTCCCTGCTTCCCCATGGACTTCGCCCACCTCCAGCCCCACTCTCTCAAGTTCATTTTCCATCCAAAGTTGTAACTTCTCAAAACGTCTTGTATCAGCTCTGCTTCACCCCTTCCAGGGATCCTCCTGCTAAACCTCTTGTCTGTGGCTCCCGGGCCCAGCTTCCTCTCTGACTTCATTCCACTGCTCCCAGTGCTCCCTCCTGGCCTGGCAGCATTCCTCCAGTTCACGGAGCTTTCCCAGCCTCAGGCCTTCTCACAAGCCCCTGGATGTTCCTGTTCTCTCTCATCCCCCAAACTGGTCACCATTCCAGTCTCACCTAAAGTGACCTCCCTCAGAGGGGCCTTCGCCAACCTGCTCATCCCCATCTGAGCCCCATACACGTGCTTGTTGGGGTTTAGTGGTGCCCTGTCCTACCCCACAGCCCTGACATGTGATCTTCTGTGGAATGTCCATGGCATCCACAAAGGGAGGCACTATGTGCCCTGGTCATGTGTCCAGCACACAGCAAACACTCGGGAAACTTTGCCTGAACTCATGTGCAGAGAAGTCACCTCAGCAGCACGTTGGCTTCTCTGTCCAATTTGGAAAACACTTCAGTCCACTAAGAAACAGGAAGACTCTTAACTCTGGTCTGAACAAATCAGCCCCTGCATAGATACAACAACTCCACGTCTTCTCTGCTCTTTATTTCTTCCTACCTCAAACATATATGCATCCCTGAAACATCACTGGAATAGAACCATCAGACTCAACCGCCTTGTTTGCTCCCTCAAGCCCCCGAGTCCTTGAGTGTTCATGTGCTAAGTGACTGGTGTTAAGACACCAGTTTGAGCTAGAGCCTCTCTGGCCCCACTTCTGACAGGTTGTTGTCATTATTGTCTTCATTCTATGGGTGAGGAAACCATTCTCTCAGAGTCCAATCACAATCACACACCCAGCAAAACCTCTGCCAGTCTGCGTTCACTTTCAATTTTTCTGAGTGATCCACTAAATTTTTTTCATGAAGAAATGACTGATGGACCCACGGCTGCATGGGAGTGATTGCTTTATTTCCGAATGTGTGCTCTAAAATCTTAAAAAGTCTGGGCAGCAGCGCCTGGGTGGCTCAATTGTTAAGCTTCCAACTCAGCTCAGGTCATGATCTCAGGATCCTTGGAACAAGATCAGTGTTGTACTCCCCACTGGGCGCTGAGTCTGCTTGTCCTTCTCCCTCCCCATCCACACATTCCGGACTGCCCCGCTCCCCTCCCAAATAAATAAATAAATTTTTTTAAAAAGATTTAATTTTATTATTTATTTGACAGACAGAGTTCACAAGTAGGCAGAGAGGCAGGCAGAGAGAGAGGGGGAAGCAGGCTCCCAGCTGAGCAGAGAGCCCGATGCGGGGCTCGATCCCAGGACCTTGGGACCATGACCTGAGCCAAAGGCAGAAGCTTTAACCCACTGAGCCACCTAGGTACCCCAAATAAATAAACTTTTTAAATGAAATAAAAGATAAAACTCTGGGCAAACCCCAGACATCTAGATATACCTGAACACATCCCCTGCAGTCATCCCCAAAGGTCCATTTCCACTTACACATGCGAATATTGGGGAAATCCATCTTTATTCAAAAATTATGAATGAAAAAGGACCAATATCAGTCTCCAAGTCCTCCCCCCACTGCCACCACCAATCCCTGCCCATGAGGGAGACTCCTCAAGGCCTGAGAATATTAGAGGAATTTTGTGAAAAGTCAGAGGGGAAAAAATCAAATTTATTGAGTACCTAAGTGCCAGAACCTGGCCTACACAATTTGTATTTATGACATTTCATTCTCACACATGGAACAGAGATGAAGGCAGACATGAACCCTGTCATCTAGTAAACTTTCATCCAGGAACTTCCCAGAGAAGGTAGGGCTAGAGCTGCAAGGACAATGCCCTGCACAACTCTACACACCCCAGCTCTCAAGCCCAGCCCAGCCCCCAGCTCCACACAACTCAGCATGAAAGAGGAGCAGAAAGGGGATCTTGGACTCAGCAATGGTCCAGTGTGATATGGCCAGAAAGGTTATTTGCCCTGAATGCAGCCCTAGGATCCCATGTTGGGAGGGAAGGGGAAGGAATGACCAAACACAAGGAATATTTTCCTGAAGGACAGAGGAAGGACACCTGGAAACACTGCAGGAGGGACACTAAACAGCAAACTTCACTGCCTCCCCCAGCTCATCAGGTTCATGGTCCAGCTGTTTATCTATAAATACTATTAATTGGCCATGAATGATTTTTCTTGCTATGGTATAGCTGGGGTGCCTGGGTGGCTCAGTGGGTTAAAGCCTCTGCCTTTGGCTCAGGTCATGGTCCCAGGATCCTGGGATCAAGCCCTGCCTCAGGCTCTCTGCTCAGCGGGGAGCCTGCTTCCCTTCCCCTCTCTCTCTCTCTCTGCCTGCCTCTCTGCCTACTTGTGATATCTATCAAGTAAAATTAAAAATTAAAAAATTTAAATTACCCTGATGCTAATCGGGTTAATATTATACTTTCTACTTTAACAACCATGTATTACCTCTTACCTTTGGTTGCTTCAAGTCTTTTGAAATAGTTTCAGATAAATACTGAAGCCATAAGACAATGGCTAATGTAAAAAGAATTGTAATTTTAGGGACTCCTGGGTGACTCAGTTTAAGCGTCCTACTCTTGATTTCGGCTCAGGTCATGATCTCGGGGTCCTGGGACTCTCCATGTTCAGTGTGGAGTCTGCTTGAGACTCTCTCTCCCTCTCTTTCTGCCTCTCCCCTACTCTTGTGTACATGTGCACACTCTCTCTCTCAAATAAATAAATAAATCTTTTAAAAAAAGAACTATAGGGGCACCTGGGTGGCTCAGTGGGTTAAGCCTCTCCCTTCAGCTCAGGTCATAATCTCAGGTTCCTGAGATCAAGTCCCACATCAGGGTCTCTGCTCAACAGGGAGCCTGCTTCCCCACTCCCCCACTCTCTGCCTACTTGTGATCTCTCTCTCTCTCTGTGTCAAATAAATAAATAAAATCTTTTAAAATACATATAAATATAAATAAATAAATAAAATTTTAAAAAGAATTGTAATTTTAAAATGTGATATTTGGTGGAAAGGATTAAACCCCATTTTTAGAAACCTACAATCTGATGAATCTTAATTTATTTTGACATTGTAAGATGAAGGTCCATTGGATTATCCTCTACAGCACAGAAAAGCTTTTTTTTTTTATTTTTATCTTTTTTTTAAATTTTTTATTAACATATAATGTATTATTAGCCCCAGGGGTACAGGTCTGTGGATCACCAGGTTACATACTTCACAGCACTCACCATAGCACATACCCTCCCCAATGTCCATAATCCCACCACTCTCTCCCTACCCCCCACCCCCCAGCAACCTTCAGTTTTTTTTGTGAGATTAAGAGTCTCTTATGGTTTGTCTCCCTCCAGATCCCATCTTGTTTCATTTCTTCCTTCCCTACTCCCCAAACCCCCCATGTTGCCTCTCCACTTCCTCATATTAGGGAGATCATATGATAGTTGTCTTTCTCTGACTTATTTCACTCAGCATAATACCCTCTAGTTCAATCCACGTCATTGCAAATGGCAAGATTTCATTTCTTTTGATGGTTGCATAGTATTCCATTATATATATAATACATATATATTATATATATCACTTCTTCTTTATCCATTCATCTGTTGATGGACATCTAGGTTCTTTCCATAGTTTGGCTATTGTGGACACTGCTGCTATAAACATTTGGGTGCACATGTCCCTTCGGATAACTATATTTGTATCTTTAGGGTAAATACCCAGTAGTGTGATTGCTGGGTCATAGGGTAGCTCTATTTTCAACTTTTTGAAGAACCTCCATGGTGTTTTCCAGAGTGGTTGTACCAGCCTGCATTCCCACCAACAGTGTAGGAGGGTTCCCCTTTCTCTGCAGTCTTGCCAGCACCTGTCATTTCCTGACTTGTTAATTTTAGCCATTCTGACTGGTGTGAGGTGGTATCTCATTGTGGTCTTTATTTGTATTTCCCTGATACCGAGTGATATGGAGCACTTTTTCATGTCTGTTGGCCATATGGATGTCTTCTTTGCAGAAATGTCTGTTCACATCCTCTGCCCACTTCTTGATTGGATTATTGGTTCTTTGGGTGTTGAGTTTGAGAAGTTCTTTATAGATTTTATAGATTTTGGATACCAGCCCTTTATCTGATATGTCATTTGCAAATATCTTCTCCCATTCTGTCAGTTGTATTTTGGTTTTCTTGATGGTTTCCTTTGCTGTACAAAAGCTTTTGATCTTGATGAAATCGCAATAGTTCATTTTTGCCCTTGCTTCCCTTGCCTTTGGTGATGTTTCTAGGAAGAAGTTGATGAGGCTGAGGCCAAAGAGGTTGTTGCCTTTGTTCTCCTCAAGGATTTTGATGGATTCCTTTCTCACATTGAGGTCTTTCATCCATTTGGATTCTATTTTTGTGTGTGGTGTAAGGAAATGGCCCAGTTTCATTTTTCTGCATGTGGCTGTCCAATCTTCCCAGCACCATTTGTTGAACACACTGTCTTTTTCCATTGGACATTCTTTTCTGCTTTGTCGAAGATTAATTGACCATAGAGTTGAGGGTCTGTTTCTGGGCTCTCTATTCTGTTCCATTGATCTATGTGTCTGTGTCTGTGCCAGTACCATACCGTCTTGATGATCACAGCTTTGTAATAGAGCTTGAAGTCTGGAATGGTGATGCCACCAACTTTGGCTTTCTTTTTCAACATTCCTCTGGCTATTCCTCTGGCTATTTGTTTCCATATAAATTTTAGGATTATTTGTTCCATTTCTTTGAAAAAATGGATGGTATTTTGATAGAGATTGCATTAAACGTGTAGATTGCTTTAGGTAACATAGACATTTTCACAATATTTTTCTTCCAATCCAGGAGCACGGAACATTTTTCCATTTCTTTGTATCTTCCTCAATTTCTTTCATGAGTACTTTATAGTTTTTTGAGTACAGATTCTTGGCCTCTTTGGTTAGGTTTATTCCTAGGTATCTTATGGTTTTGGGTGCAACTGTAAATGGGATTGACTCCTTCATTTCTCTTTCTTCTGTCTTGTTGTTGGTGTAAAGAAATGCAACTGATTTCTGTGCATTGATTTTATATCCTGACACTTTACTGAATTCCTGTTCAAGTTCTAGCAGATTTAGAGTGGAGTCTCTTGGGTTTTCCACATATAGTATCATATCATCTGTGAAGAGTGATAGTGTGACTTCTTCTTTGCCAATTTGGATGCCTTTAATTTCTTTTTGTTGTCTAACTGTACAGCACAGAAAAGCTTTAAGGGGTATTTTCTGTTTGTTTGGTATCTGGAAAAAAGTAAAAAATAACAGGAAACACACAAACACAGGTACATACACACATGTACACACACATGAGGTGATAGTTTCTGTGTGGACTTGAAAATCTGTCCTTCTAAGTTAAAAATAGAGTTACCCTATGACTCAAGAATTGCACTACTAGGTATTTATGTAAACAATACAAACATAGTGATTCAAAGGGGCACCTGCACCCCCAATATTTATAGTAGCAATGTCCACAATAGCCAAACTAAGGAAAGAGTCCCGATGGCCGACAACAGATGAATGGATAAAGTAGATGTGGTACATAGAGAGAGAGTGGACTATTTCTCAGCCATCAAAAAGAATGAAATCTTCCCATTTACAAGGATGTGAATGGAACTAGGAGACATTATGCTAAGTGATATAAGTCAGTCAGAGTAAGACAAACTACATATGATTTCATTCATATGTGGAATTTAAGCAAGAAAACTGATGAGCATAGGGAAAGAGATGGAAAAATAAAATAAGATAAAATCAGAGAGGGAGACAAACCATAAAAGATTCTTAACTCTAGGAAACAAACTGAGGGTTGCTGGAGGGGAGGTGGGAGGGGAATGGGGTAACTGGGCAATGGGCATTAAGTAAGACATATAATATAATGAGCACTGGGTGTTATAAACAACTGATGAATCCCTAAATTCTACCCCTGAAACTAAAATACACTAAAGTTAATTAAATTGATCTTAAATAAAATAAAATAAAATTTTGCCTTTCTCCTCTAACCAGCACGACCCTGGCTAATGGGCTGAGCTCTCCCCTGACAGTCAGCTGAGGACAGGCCAAGGGCTCAGTGGAAATGATCACTATCCTCTGAGCCTGCACATTTGCCCCTCTGGAGAGCACAGCCCCTCCCAGTGGAGACTGTCATCCTATAACTGAAATATCCAACCAACGGTGCCTCAGAAAATTCCTAAGACCTTACACACTCTCAGGAATGGGGCCTGGCCAGGACCACCCAGAGGTCAGCTGCAAAGCCCACCAGGCCAGGGGCACCTGCCCCAGCACCCTCTGAGTGGGCAAGCCAATCTGCTTCCAAAGTCTGAGATTCCAGCAATATGACGAAGCATCACTCCCACCCACGTTCTCTGAGCTCTAGGAAAGCAAAGAGTGACAGCAGGGAGAAAAACATTTTACAGGAATTTTAATAAATTTTGGGCACCTGGTGGCTCTGTTGGTTAAGCATCTGCCTTGAGGCAGAGGTCATGATCTTGGGGTCCTGGGATCAAGTCCTGCATCAGGCTCTCCACTCAGCGGGGAGTCTGCTTCTCTCTCTTCTTCTCACTCTCACGCTCTCTCTCAAATAAATGAATAAAAAAATCTTTTAAAAAAACAAAATTTTAATAAATTTTATTACACTCACCAATTAGCAAAAGATAGATAAGAAATTAAAAGGAAAGGAAGCTGAGAGGAAGATGGTATAAGAATGGAAAGAGCAGGGGGAAAAAGAAAGAATAGAAAGAACAGGAAGGAAGAAGGGAGGGAGGCAGGGAGAGGAGAAAAGGAAGGAGCAGCTTCTCTTTGCATTCAGTCCTGATATATCTGGGGACAAGACACAGGTCTGCCCAGAGTGTCTCAAGCAGGTTTCCCAGTCCCTGAGATGTAGTGAATGATTTGCAGAGAGCAAGTGCATGTACTGCGCACATGGGTGACCCATGGAGTGACCTGGAAGAATTTACTCCCTCTTCCAATCCCATGTTGGTCAGGCCCATCCAAGGTGAAGGCTGAAGCAGGTAGTCCAGGCGCGGTGGGGGATGGGGGAGTTGTGAATGCCAAGTTATGGGAAAGGGCCTGGAGAACTGGCAGTTTGGCCTCTGACCTTGAAAGAATCAGAGAGGCCTGGGGGAGAAAAGGCAGGGAAAGCCCTGACCAACCATGAGAGGCTAATTCTAACAGTCCCCAAGATGCCTGACACCCTGTTCCTCCGTGTCAGAAAGACATGTCACCATAAGACATAAGCTGAAGCCCTGGGTCAGGCCCCTGCTCTCTGCTGACCCTCATGTAATATTCAGACTCACCATTTATCAAGGGCCACTTTATTCTGAACATGAGGAATTTTATTTCAATAAATGTACTCTAGGGGCGCCTGGGCGGCTCAGTGGGTTAAAGCCTCTGCCTTCGGCTCAGGTCATGATCCCAGGGTCCTGGGATGGAGCCCCACATCAGGCTCTCTGCTCAGCAGGGAGCCTACTTCTTCCTCTCTCTTTGCCTGTTTCTCTGCCTACTTGTGATCGCCATCTGTCAAATAAATAAATAATTTTAAATAACTAAATAAATGTACTCTAATCCTCGGAGAAGAACCTTTGTTCATTTTAAAGCTGAGAGACAAGCTGAACAACAGGGTCACGTGGTTCTGTGACCAAACCCTGGAGGAGCCAGGTCCACCCCAAAGCTCATCTGAGCTCTAAACAGAGAGCAGCAGGCTGGGGCCCAGAAATCAGAGAGGGAAGCAGCAGGACCTAACTGGGAGGCCACCAGACAGGCAGCTGGGAGGGAACGGTCACCCTGAGGCCCTTAGCTCTTTCAAGTTCCATCAGGTTCTGCTGCCCCCTAATGACCAGAACGCACAACACGGAAGGAGGACTTCCCTGGGGGAGGATAGAGAGATAAAGGGAATGTACTATACAAACAAGGAATCTTAGAAATGTGGATGGAGCACAGGAAACCAGACACAAAAGACCACCCTCTACAGGATACCTGAAAGATGAAGTTAGAGAACAGGCACAGATCTGTGGTGGGAGAAGTAGATGAGTTTCCCTGACACTGAGGGGGCAGTTAGTACAGGAAGACACTAGAGAGTGTCCTGGGGGGTGCGGCCTAATTCATATACTTACTCACTTCCTGAAGTTAGTTTACTCATTTTATTTATTAGCCCTATTTTGTTTCTTTATTTTAATTAAATATTATTCATTTTTTAAGAACACAGGAAAGTGCTAGGACAATGTCAGCATCTCTGTGCCACCAAATCCCCAGACATTGGTCTGTCCCACAATGTTCCCCATTGTCACTGTTCCCCTGAAGCCTAATAGGGTGAGGATGCCCCTTCACAGACACCCCTATAAACACACATACACACACACACACACACACACACACACACACACACACAACTGCACCTTGTCTTTGCAAAAGGTCCACGCACAGCAGCAGACCTTGGCTCTGCCATTACCCCCAAACCGAAAGCTTTCTTCTCCACCTTCCCCCTCCCTTTTCACCCCTTACTGTGCCCCTAGTGAAAGGTTATAGGACACGACGCCCACACTCACTTGTTCAGTGGGCATTTATTGATAGCCAGCTGCATACATCTGGGGAAGAAAAAGAAAGTCTCTTGCCCCAGACAGTCTCACAACCTGGCCACTGACAGAACACATGGTCAAGTGGAGAAAACCCTCAGCAATATGAGCAGAGACTGAGATACACTGAAGGCATGATAAACCTAAGGGAGGCCCTGGGCAGAGATGCTAGAGAAATGCCCTGGGTTTCCAGCCTTGACTCCCCCGGGGGAAACTCCAGATTCCCTGCACAAAGCTGGAAATGGCTGATCCAAATCTGACATCTCTGAGAAGATAGTTTCCTTGCTGAGGAGACACTGACACAGAGTTGGAAACAGAGGTTTAAGGTAGAGGGAGAAGTTGAAGGCGGAATCCCAAGAGCGTGGGTGATGGAAAAGACGCTGAACACTCTGCCCTTCGGTTTCTGGTGAGAAAGCACAGTTGTGAGTGAGGCGAGAGTGTCCTCCACCACATGCAAACTCAGTCCTTATCAGCCCAACTGAGGGCCAGAGTTAGAAGAAGAGAGGTGGACAGGCCCAGAAGAACGCAGAATTCCATCGAGAGCTCCGACCAGGGCAGTGAGGGAGCAAGGGAAAATACCCGACCTGCTCTCCTTCCACCAAAGCCTCCCTCTAGTGCCTCCCGCAGGCCATACTCAGTGAGAAGCTGCCAGCAAGTCCCCTGTGTCCTCCTTCCCCGTGATCAATCCACAGTGGTCAGTCTCCCCAGTTACAGAGCAGGCAGGGGAAAGTGAGAACGGACGAGAAGAGGGGACAGACAGAAAGCAAAGCAACAAAGGACAAAGGAACCCTGGGGGAGAGGTTAACATGAGAACCCCCACACTGATCCATCTCTACCACAAGCCCTTTCCCAGGTGACCCAGTGATTGCTTCTGCCAGATGGCAACCCTCCCCCAACAAAGATAAGGACACAGTGACCAACCAGTGACAAGTCCAGTGAGTGGGGAATCCAGGTGCACGTAGAGGTGGGAGAGCTAGGGAGGCCTGCTAGGGGGCTCTGGAGTGGAAAAAACACAGCTTTTGATGTCTCCAGACCAAAATCCATAGCCCAGACCGCCCTGTGGGGCCAGCAGAGCCCCTGCCACCACTTCTGCTCCATCCCCTACTGCTGGCTTAGCTTCCTGGGAACAGGTGACCTCCTCAGCTGGGAAGGTGGGGGCCTCCCAGCAGGTGTTAAAGCAGACCTCAGGTCTGGGTTGTATGTAAGTTAACCCCTAGGAGACTTCCCCACACACAACCTCCATCCACTCCTGCCACCACCACCACAGAGACCAGGAAGAATCGCCCTCTTTGTTCTTTACTTTACACTCAAGAGGTAGAGATTTTTAGAGAATTTAGGAAATGCAAATGGGAACACATGCAGTAGGGACACAGAGAAGAAGGGTTTTCAGTGTACATGGCTCTCAGAAAACCAGTCACAGCTGACCTAGGTGCAAAGCATGGTCCCAGCTAAGGACCACCTCCTCTCCCTAAATCTCTCATCCCAGTGAGCTCTGGGGCTCTTCCTCATGACCCTACTTCACTCTGCAAGTATGTCTCCACCCCCTCAGGACTTTCCTGTCCCATCTGCCTGCTCTGGGAAGCCCAGTGCCTCAGCTCCTGATCCCAGCTCACCTTCCCCCATGTTGCTCTCCTGCTCCCACCCACACTGTCCCCATGACCATCCCCCATCCCTGCCCTCACTGCCGCCCACACAGGCTAGCTTATGTGGGCAACAACCATCCTCAATTTCCTTCCACTATGACTCTGAACCTTTTTCTGCCAGTCTATTGTGCTCAGTCCCTCCTCAAACTACTCATTGCCGCCTGGGGTCAGACGGGAGACAGAAAGGAGCACCCAAAATGTCTAGTTCGTGCAATAGGCTTCACCTGTCCACTAACCCTGCTCACCATTTCCCACTCTATCCCTCTACCTGTGAAGTGACACCTTCTCCTTAACTAAAATGGATGAATGGAGTGGCTCCCAGTGATTGTGACAAGGCTGCCCCTTCCCAAGGCTGCCTGCCCTCCCTGGCCCTGGGATTTCCCATTTGCTTCCTCCATTTCAGGGCAAGGGTCCTTTCCTGTCCTGGGACTGCACCCAACAGATAACACAGTTCCTCTTCCAAAGGATCAAGCATGGCCACCGGCTTCTGATGAGGTCTATGGTGCACAGACCACATCAGCGCCTCCCCGGAGACAGGGCTCAACCTGCTCCTCTCCTCCCACAGCCAAGAGTTTAGACACGCTCAGTGAGCAGAAACCAGGTGCTCACACATCAACGAGGCTTTTCCCCCAGGGAGCAGGTGACAGGTCACATTCATCAAAAGATATGCTGGGGGACGGGAGTGGGAAGTATTTCAGAAACTTCCTAAAGGCCTCCTTATTTCCCCAGTCCCCCAGGCCACAGAAGGGGAGAGATTTCAGTGCTCAACAGCACCCAAGGAATTCCTATGCCCGGAAGGACAGAATCCAGAGCACCTCTGCCCACATCCAGCCCAGAGCACTTCATTGCAGGCAGGGGAATCACGAGTTTGGAGGTAGACATATTTCTGTTGACTTTCCTGTTAGACATCTTGGTGGGGAGTGGAAGACACAATTGAACATGTGGGTCTTGAGCCCATGGAAAATTCTGGGCTGGAACCATCCATTGTTTGGCTACAGGGCCATTGATGGTGGTCAGAGCTGAGGGCATGGAGAATAGTTGTCTTCTCCCAGAGCTTCCACAAGGGATGTTTGCACCCCTTCCCTTCACATCCACAGTTCTATTTGTTATAACTGTCTGGGATCTCCCATGTAGGTTAGGAACCTCTAGAGGGCAGAGCATGGGAGGCCAAGATCCTTTAGTACAGACAGATCCTCCAACACCTAAAGCTAGGTTAGTTCCAGAAAACCTGGAAGGAAGAGGAAAAGGAAAGTAGACCAAGGCTAGGCAGCCCTTGCCCCATGACTGTTGTCCTGGGCTGGAGCCCAGGATCCAGAAGAGTCACTCCCAGCTTTGCCATCAACACAGACCATGGACTGGAGAATTTCCTCCAGTCCCAAACACCCAGGGAGGGTGGGTTGTGAGAAGAGCAGAGCAGCCCAGGAAGGTGGCCAGCTGCCAGTCTAACCACCTCTAGCTACTTTCACAACACACTGACCTCTTCACTCCCACACCATGTATCTTGGAACCCTCTGCATCTCCACTGAGTCTGCCCCTTCATCCACCACTAAACAGCCCCTGGGATAGGCCCTAAAAACTGCAGCCAAATACCTGTTGCCTCCACTCTGTGTCATACTCCACCTTTATTACCTCCCTAACTCCGCCCCTCCCCATCATACCTTCAGCCATCCCACTCCCTGCCCACCCAGCCGCTCCCCCTTCCTACTCCAAACCACTCCCAACCCAGGCCCTTGTCTAAGGGCTTTCTTCTACCACTGACAAAGCACTTCCCCTGAAAATACATCTAAGGGCCCTCTCTCCTCAGCAAGTGTTCTGTAAACTTTGGCAAGACAGGCAGGAAAAAAGGAGAAAGTAAATTCCCAAACCCTTTGGGTCCCTGGGGCTTTGAATTTGGGGATATTTACTAAAGATGGACCAGTTGTTTTGTTTCTATTACTTGTCCTGCCACTCATTCTTATACTTGGTAATTTTTGGACTTAAATTTCCTCCATATTGTAATAGATTTGCTCCTCAAAGTAGACCCCAATACAAGACTGTTTTGCTCTTCAGGAAAAAATAAATAAATAATTTGTTGTGCTATCTTTAACTTTGGCCTGTTTATGCAATAGTTTCTAAATTTAAAATGGGGGATTTGTGGTGGGGGGGGCGCCTGGGTGGCTCAAGTGGTTAAGTGCCCAACTCTTGATCTCAGCTCAGGTCTTGATCTCAGCATCATGAGTTCAAGCCCTGCATTGCGCTCCATGACCAGTATGGAGCCTACTTTAAAAAAAAAAAAAAAAAAAAGGAGGACTTACTTTTTGAATCGGTCCTTGATCATCTATGTCTAGTAAAAATTTTAGTCTATTTTCAGGGTTTAATTGTTGATCTTTCTGGGAAAGGGATAACCCATGATGCTGCACCTCCCAGTTTAAGGTCTTCTAGGACAGTTTCCGACGCTGGCCAAGTACCCATGTATCTCCCTGTCCATCTCCATGCTCCTCATTCAGCACCCACTCACTGACCCTCACCAGCTCCTGGCCTCCACAGCCAAGGTCTGAGGACCCAGGGCCAGTTGTGTGCAGGTGAACGGGTTGCAGGGGTGGGCAGACACAGCTCACTGACTTAGGAAGAACACACCCTATGTTGTGGCAGGAGCCACTCTCAGCCCCTTCCGAATCCCAGCCCTGGAGCAGTGGCCATTTCCTCAGCCCACCACCTCCTCCCAGGTCAGGCTTTTCAGAAGGAACTACTGAGGGCTCTGACATTATGAAAGGATGTCAGCATCATCAGGGTCATCTTCAGAGCCACTGTCCAAAAGTCCCAAGGGCCCTTATCTACATCTTCCATGAATACAGATTAATCACTCACTCCATGTAATGAATTCTCCAGAATATCCAAGATCCCTGTAACGGTCCTTTGTGGGGAGAGGGCCAGGGCAGCTAGGAGATGGATGTGGGGGGAAGCAGTCCCTACAAGGAAGGCAATAAGCCTAATTCACAAAACCCCAGGACCCAGGAAATGGAAAGGCTTCTCTGAAGCTGAAGGGAGGTCATTAGAAAATACTGAATGAATTTTAAGTATCCCACACTGTGCTCAGCACCTCCTGTCCTTGCAAGTCACTGTCTCCCCTGCCCATCCCCCACAATTTTTCCTCTTCCCAGACTTCCAGCCCCTTTGACCCTAACAGTAACAGATTCTGCCCCATTTCAACAATATCCCACACTACCTTGCACACTCAATTTCTATTTTCCTCACTGTCTCCATCATACCAGCCTGGAAAAAATTCAGCTCTGCCTAAATTCAACTTCCCACCTACTCCATGCCTGCATCCACGCAGCCAAGTGATTAGATAGAACTATTCAAACATGCTTATAGAATATTTATAATCACACCCTTCAAGTTGGCTGATAAGAAGACCCAGCATTTTCCTGGCTACTCACACAAACTTTCAAGGCAATTATTTCACATTTTCTTCTTAATCGCATACCCTCCCCCCTCTTCACCTTCAACTGAAAACCAACTCCTTCACCAGAGCACAATAGCCCGGGCCCTCTCATCTACTCAAGGACATTCCTCCAGCAACCCTCCCTCTTCTGCAATGCAAAAGATCAGCGAGCTAATATGGTGTACTTTCCATCTTAAAAAATAAATAAGTAATAACCTTCCCTAGCACCTAAACCGAGGTCTCTTACTACCATTTTCACTAAAAAGAGGCATATGTGGGTGCCTGGATGGCTCAGTGGGTTAAAGCCTCTGCCTTTGGCTCAGGTCATGATCCCAGGGCCCTGGGATCAAGCCCCACATCAGGCTCTTTGCTCAGCAGGGAGCCTGCTTCCTCCTCTTTCTCTCTGTCTGTCTCTCTGCTTATTGTGATCTCTGTGAAATAAATAAATAAAATCTTTAAAAAAAAAAAAAAGAGCCATATGTAAGAGATGACCCTGATGACAAGGAGGCCATCAGAGACACTAGAATCTTGTCAACTTGAGACTCACACTGGCCAAATATGGGACAATCTGAGCATCAATAAAAGGATTCACTGCAAGAGATTAAAATATATTAAAATGTCTTTATTCATAGTTATACTAAATAAAAATTCCTGTGTTACTTTTAGAGGATACTAAAGAATGAACTCTATTCTGAAAACGAGAAAATAAACAGCAAAGAAAGGTATTAATCTGCCTTTCCTAAGTATATTGTGCTGAAATAGTAAGTATTTCTTTGTATGAATGAAATAAACAAGGACAGAAGGATAGAACTATAATATCACCACTTTACAACCCCTGTAAAATAATGGGTCTAGACAATGTTCATCAATGGCTGCCAATTAGAATTATATGCCTCCTGATGGAAGGTACCACCCAACACTACCTATGACACATCCTTCCAAAAAAAAAAAATCCTGAATAATATCAGGTCTTTAAATGTAACTACCTGTTTACATGAAAAAAAAAAAAAAAAGTGGAGGAGGCAGACATAAATGACTCAGGCATGCAATTAGCAAAACTTAGAATACAGAAAATTCTATAGGAAACAAACCATTTCTTCAACAAATAAATGGCAAGAAAAGTCCTGAAAGTTTAAAAGACAATTAAGCTCTCAGCCTAACCATGAGAAAAACACCAAACAAATTCCAAAAGAAGGGAATCTGACAAAATACCTGATTAAAAATTGTCAAGATCAGGGCACCTGGGTGGCTCAGTGGGTTAAAGCCTATGCCTTCCGACCAGGTCATGATCCCAGGGTCCTGGGATTGAGCCCCACATCGGGCTCTCTGCTCAGCAGGGAACCTGCTTCCCTTCCTCTCTCTCTGCCTACTTGTGATCTGTCAAATAAATAAATTTTTTTTAAAAATTGTCAAGATCATCAAAAACAAGAAAAGTTTGAGAAAATGTCACAGCCAAGAAAGACCAAGAATACATGACAAATACATGTAATGTGGTATCTTGGATGGTATCCTAGCACAGGTAAAGAACATTAAATAAACACTGAGTAAGTCCAAAGAAATAATGAACTTTAATGATAATTTACCAATATTGATTCATAAGTTAGAAGAAATGTACTATATTCACATAAAATATTAGTAATAGGAAGTCACCTAGGTGGCTCAGTTTGTTAAGTATATGACTCTTGATTTCAGCTCAGGTCACAATCCCAGGGTGGTGAGATTAAGCCCCGTGTCCAGCTCTACACTGAGTGTGGAGCCTGCTTGGGATTCTCTCTCCCTCTCCCTTTGCCCCTCGCCCCCACCCCATCCCCCCCCTCACTCACTCCCGGGCTCTCTTTTCTCTCTTAAAAAAAAAAAAAAGGTTAGTAGTAGGAAGCAGCTAGTGCGGGATACATGGAATATACCAACTTCTCAATTTTCTAAAACTAAAACTGTTCTTAAAAATAAAGTGTAGGGCGCAGATTGTGGGGAGCACTGGGTGTTATACACAACCAATGAATCATGGAACACTACATCAGAAACTAATGATGTGGGGAACCTGGGTGGTTCAATGGGTTAAAGCCTCTGCCTTCGGCTCAGGTCATGATCCCAGGGTCCTGTGACTGAGCCCCGCATTGGGCTCTCTGCTCAGCAGGGTGTCTACTTCCCTTCCTCTCTCTCTGCCTGCCTCTCTACCTACTTGTGATCTCTCTCTGTGTGTCAAATAAATAAATAAATAATCTTTAAAAAAAAAACTATTAAAAAGAAGAAAAAGAAGAAGAAGACTCTAAAAGATGGAGAGAAGGCAGACTGGCTAGGAATGTCAAGACCAAAATAACAACATGATGAGTTCCCTAGGTTTTCTTTTTGCTTCATATACATGAGACTCGGCGCTAGAAAAGCCAGAACCAAGAAACTCTTAACGGGCACATACACACACATGCACAGGCCCAAAAGTCTCTAGCCCAAGAGCCAAGAAAGGGACAGCCTAGCTAGACAGAAAACTTTTAGACAATAACAGCTATACTCCAGCCCAAATATTACAGGGGGAAAAAGAAAAAAAACCTGCCAGCAAAGGTTAAATGGGGAGCCTAGACACTCACATTTACCAACAAGGTGCTCCTCCCTACAGCTGGCATGGTGTCAAAGAAGGCCAAGCGGGAAGCTGGGACTTCCAGCCCTGCCTGCTGGTAACAAGTCCCCTTCCATCACAGTGTCACTGAAAACCTAGTCAGAACAGTAAAAAGGTACTTCACACTCCCCGTCAGGATGTGTCAGCAGAAGTTTCATGGGAGCCCTATGAGATGAGGTTGGGGGAGCCCAACCCCACCTAGCAGTTTTAACATGTCCCCCACAAGTGTCAACGGAGACCAAGTGAGGAATCTGGACTTTGCCCATCTAACAGCAATGAGGCGGCACATCTTTCCCTTACCAGTACAATGTCAGAAGATACCTGTTGAAATAGATTTAACTAAAATCCAGAGTCTTATAACATGATATCTAAAACACCCAGGATACACTTCAAAATCTCTTATCATAATAAGAACCAGGAAAATCTCAAATTGGATAAGAAAAGACAATCAACACTCAAGATGACCTTGATCTTGGAATTATCTGACACATATTTTAAAGAAGGCAAGTTTTTTTTATTTTTTTTTTAATTTTGAGGTTTTTGCATACACTTTTTTTTAAGATTTTATTTATTTATTGGACAGAGGGAGAGAGAGAGATCACAAGTTGGCTGAGCAGCAGGCAGAGAGATGGGGGGAAGCAGGCTCCCCACCCATCAGAGAACCCGATTCGGGGATCCATCTCAGGACCCTGAAATCATGACCTGGGACGAAGGCAGAGGCTTAACTCACTGAGCCACCCAGGTGCCCCAAGAAGGCAAGTATTTTAAAGTAAGAATTAAAAACGCCTCTAAAAAGATTTATGAACTCTCTTGAAACAAATGAAGAAATAAACAGTCTCAGCAAAAGAAGAGGAGGAGGAGGAAGAAGAGGAGATAAAGAAGAACCAAACAGAAATTTTCAAACTTAAAAATACCATAATCAAAATTTTAAACTTAGTGGATTGGCTTAACAGAAGAAACAGCAGAAGAAAGAATCAGTTAAATTAAAGACAGAAAAATAGAAATTACTCAATCTTGACAACAAACAGAAAACAGACTTAAAAAAAAAAAAAAAGCAGAGTTTCAGAGAGGTATAGGACTATAACAAAAGATCTTTCATGTCATCAAAGTCCCAGAAAGAGAGGAGAGAAAAGTTATAGCAGGAAAATATATTCAAAGAAATAATGGCTAAAAGTTCCCAAATTTGGCAAAAGATACAAACCTATGGGTCCAACAAGCTGAGTGAATTCCAAAGAGTGTATTTCCATGTATTTATTGGCCATTGGTGTATCTTTGGTGAAATACCTATTCAAATATTTTGCCCATTTTCTATTTCTCATGATTGAGTTATAAATTCTTTATATTCTGGATACAAGTTCCTTTGTGATATATTGCAAATATATGATTTGCAGATATTCTGTTGCTTAACTTTTCATTTTCTTGATGTGCTTTATGGAGCACAAAAATTTTTAATTTTGATAAAGTTCAATTTGTCAAAATTGTAATTTGTTGCTTGTGCATTCAGTATCATGTTGATACCACTGCCTAATCCAAGATCATGATATTTATTCTTAGGGTTTCTTCTAACAGTTTTATAGTTTTAACTCTTACATTTAGGTCTATGATTGATTTTGAGTTAAATCTTGTGTATCGCATGAGGTAAGATAAGTGTCCAAATTCACTCTTTTTGCATGTAGAGAACCATTGTCCCAGTACCATTTGGAGAAAAGACTTTTCTTTCTCCCTCTGAATTGTCTGCGCACCTTTGTTTACAATCAATTGACCATAAATCAATTCTATTGCATTGAACTTTATATTTAAACTTATGCTAATACCACACTGCCTTGATTACCATAACTTTAGAGTAACTTGTGAAACTGGGTAGTGTAAATCTTCCACTTTGTTGTTCTTCTTCAGAATCATTTTGGCTATCCTAAGTTCTTCATACTTCCCTATGAATTAAGAGGACTTTTGAGCTGAGGGAGCAAGCCATACAGATAGCTGGGAAAGAAAGCAGTCCGGGCAGTAGGAAGAACAAGTACAAAGGCCCTAAGGTGTGAATATGCCTGTTTAAAGAACAGTTAGGAAGCCAATGTGGCACAGTGGACAGGAAGATGAGGTCAGGGTGAAAGACCCGCGGATCCCCTTACCCAAGAATCCAACACTGCCACTGGATGCAAACAGCAAGAGGTTTATTGTCACGCAGGTACCGGCGGGTGGTCGGCAGCTCCAGCTAACCGAGCACACCAGGCTGGGGTAGTGCAGGATTTTTATGGACAAACAAGTTTCGGGAGGGGCTGAGCTGACTGATTGATAGTTTGAACAGGCATACTTGGCGTCAGTGGAGTGGATCAGGGGACCCACGTGCGAAAGCAGACAAAGCAATCTTACAGAAGCAGAACTGGCCGGTTAGCCCACGCAGGCGAATGAAAGCACTATCAGGATATTGAAGGCCTGGTTACTATCAAGCCAAGGCCATTTTCCCTTTAATGAGGTCCTAACATAAAGACAATTGGGAGTCTCTCCTGGTGAAATGTTACATTCCTGCTATCAAACGTAAGGTAACTTCTTTGTTGTAAATCTCAAGGACATTTGCAAACCAAGGGAGACTCCTACCCTGCAGGACTGTGATTTCTGCAAGTTAACTATTTATAATGCTACACATATGGAGGGGAGCGGGTGAAGGGGGGGGTGCAAGGCGCCAGCTTTTGCTTTGTCCTCAGCCAGCCTCTTGCTCCTTAGAGTTGAGGGTTTAAGCAATTTTTCATTTCTTAGCAAAGCATTAGAAGCATTATTATACAGAAGCCAGAAACAGCCGGGTTAAACACAGATTTTCGCTATTCGTTATCCTGTTATGCTGCTTGCTGACTCCCTTATCTATCGTCAGCTAGCTACAATTTCTCAGTTAGCATAAGCTGGTCATAAAAAGAATGTTAAAACTTATAGGCTATAGTATAATTCTGACCTGGTGTCCTTCAAGGGAGGTAAACAAGTCAGGACAAGGAGGGAGTCAATACGTAGGCCCTTGCCTGCCCCATAAGAAATTTGGCTTTACTCTGAGTGCAGGAGTGATAGAAGAGTTTTGAGCAGAACAGTGACATGGTCTGACTCATATTTTAACAGACTCACTGTGGTTACTGCATGGAGAAATTACCAAGGAAGCAGTGACAGCAGCAAGCGGGGGAAGTCAGGAGATGCAAGAGATGATGGTGGCTTGGACTAGAGTGCTACCAGTGGGAAGAGAAGAGATGAGAAGTGGTAAGCCAATAGGATTTAAGACAGAGTGGATGTAGAGTATGAGAGAGAGGAGTCAACAATATCTGAACAAGTGAAAGGAAAGGATGGCAAAGGCCAAGTCCATTGGGAGGGAGAAGGTTTAAAGAAGCAGATCACGTCAGTTCTGGACATGACCAGGTTGAGGCACTCATGAGACACTGGAAGTACATGTTTAGGTTCAAGAGAGTGGACTGATCTAGAAACACAAATTTGGAAGTTATAAACACAAAGATAATCTTCAAAGGTGATATTTAAATCTGGTAGGAGCATGAGACTAGATGAGATCACTTAGGGACAGATAAAAAATAGAAGAGGTCCAAGAGATTGCACAATGGATGCTATAGTGGTAAGAAGCTGGGGAGATGAGATGTCACCAGCAGGGAAGCAGAGGGGAGACTGAGGGAACAAAAGCAGCTCCAAGTCTTCTGAACTATATATTCACAAGTAATCTCTCAGGGTGGGACACTTGTGTATTTCTACATCTACCGTGAACTATTGTCTCACCTGTGTTTGGTCCCGTTATCAAGGCCCAGCTTAGAGATGGATCCTCTTAAGGCCAAAAGTCTGTAGGACTAAAGTGTGAATGATAGGCAAGCTTATCCTCTTCTGAGATATACGATGTAAGAAAAGTCAGTTGTGTAAAACAAACCTCTATTTGATGGGCTATTGTAAGGAATGAGGTCATTTTATACCAGAAAGAACTTTCTTTGTCTTCTGGGATGGAGAAACAAGCTCTTAAGGAAGCATCAATCCTCTTCTGGTCCATAAGATCCTAGAGGCCAGGAGAGTGTCTGGGGCCCAAGCACAGCTCATAATACCTTTAGCAGGTGCATACTACCTTCCTTAGGCAGGGATTAGGCCAGAAGTGGGCCGTGCACCTTGCTGAACACTGTCTTTAAACTCAGGTTCTCCCCTGTCATGCCCCCTGCTTCCCCTTCCACTATCCCTGTCCCTGTTACCATTTCCTCTTCTCTCAAGCTGCAGCCTAGTCCCCCAGCCTCCTTTCTCACAAAAGGGGTAGGGTCAGGAACATGGAAGAAATGGAGAGTTGTTTTTTTCCACTCAGGTCTTCATAGTTCCATGAGGAACCTAGTGTCCTTATTTTCCTTCCCCTTCTCACAAACACCAAATCCCACCCCTACCCACCAGTCAGCAAACCAGAAGGTGGCAAAAGCAGGGACTTGGGACGCCTGGGTGGCTCAGTTGGTTAAGCGGCTGCCTTCGGCTCAGGTCATGATCCCAGCATTCTGGGATCGAGTCCCACATCGGGCTCCTTGCTCGGCAGGGAGCCTGCTTCTCCCTCTGCCTCTAGCCTGCCACTCTGTCTGCCTGTGCTTGCGCTCTGTATCTCTCTCTCTCTCTAACAAATAAATAAAATCTTTAAAAAAAAAAAAAAAAAAAAAAAGCAGGGACTTTTCACACTAGGTTTTTTCTGCCCAGGACTCCATCCCCACACTACCACCAATTAAGAAAAATGATAAGAAAGTGACAATGACATGAATAGGACAGAAACGTGGACAGGAAACTCATGAAAAAAGCAAGAATAGTCACTCAACAGAAGAAAACAATTTTAGCCCTGCAACAAAGTGCAATTTAAAATAACAATGAGAGACCATTTCACCTGGCAGAGAGGTAAGTATTTGGATCCCCAGGACTGGAAACACTAAGGGCATGTGTAGACACTACTTGTCCATGTGCAGTCCTGTCTGCTTTCTGGAGACTGGCTCAGTAACACTTAGATACCAAAATCTTGTGAAATAAGTCTGTCCTTTGACCCTTTGAATCAGTGGTTTCACTTCCAGGAATTCAGCCTAAGGAAATAATTTAGACAATCATGCAAATATGTTCAGGAATCTTTATTGCAGCATATAGTGGGGTTTTTTAGCATCTAGGAGTTTTAAGGTTTGGGATCCACCTAAATGCCCCCACAATGGTAAAGTGGTTTCAGTGAACTAGGGGTCATCAAATAGTGGGATACTGGCTGACCATTAAGACTGATGTTAGCCCATGTGTCTTCCAGTGGGCTGCACTGAGGATACAGCCTCACTTCAGTGGTATTCCTGGCAGAAACAACAGACATACCTAAATTTAGGAATAGTCTACAAAATAACTGACCTGTCTTCTTCAAAATGTTAATATAATGAAAGGCAAGGAATTGTGCCTATATTAAAGGATGCGGAAAGGATATGACAACTAAATGCAAGACATGATCCTGAACCAAGAAAAAAAATTCATTACTGAGGACATTATGGGGCAATTGGAAAGTTTGGGATATGGACAGTAGATTGTAGCATTGAGTCTATTTAAGTTTCCTGATTTTGATAGTTGTACTGTGGTTATGTAAAACATGTTGTTGTTCTTAAGATATTCACATCCATGTGTTTATGAGTAAAGAAATACCTTGGGTACAGCTCACTCTCAAATGGCTAAGGAAAAAAAAAATCCTGTATTTAGGGAAATAATGTCAAGCAACTGTGGTCATGATGTTGATGGGTGATTCTGAGTTTTTCTGAGAATATAATTCTCAGAATATGTAATATAATTCTAAGAATAATATAATTTTGACAATTATATTCTTGCTCTTTCTCTGTGAGCTTTAAATGATTTTTAAATAAAAAGGTTTTTAAGAAAAAGAAGGTACTCTGGGCACACCAGGCAGCAGCCTTGGGCACCCCAGTGCTGGGGGCTGTGCATGGCTGTGGATGACACTGCCTGTCGCCCAGACTCTCCATTTTCAGTGCTACTAAAGGAACTCAGTGTGTGGTTGACCCCAAAGCTGTCCTGAGTTGACTCACAAAGGTAGGATGAGTCAAGGCAATGAATTTTCTTTTGTCATTTTATTTACTACAATTTTGAATTCAAAATCTGACATTCCTGGGGCACTGTGTGGCTCAGTTAGTTAAACGTATGACTCTTGATTTTGGCTCAGGTAATGATCTCAGAGTCGTGAGATTCAACCCCACATGGGGCTCCACACTCACCTCAGAGTCTGCTTAAGATTCTCTCTCTCCCTTTCCCTCTGCCCCTACCCTCCCCACACACACTCTTTCTCAAAATAAATAACTAAAATCTTAAAAGAAAAAAATGGCATTCTTTGCATCCCAGGGATCTCTGTGGTAGAGGGAGGGAAGGGGAAGCTACCCAAATGTAGTGTTTGTTGTGGATAATCCAGACTGCAGATTTTCGTATAAACAACGTTCATTTATCGTTGATGATGTTCTTACACGTTCTCCGGCAAAGGCAGGTTGAGATTTCCCCCAGAACCAGCCCAGCATCTTGCCTATTCCCCAAAAGGAGAAAACTAAGTCCCCAGCAAGGGCCAAGGTAAGGACAAGAAAGTACCTTGGGTTCCCTCCACCAAGGTTAGTGGTTTCAACTTACGGAAAGTTGCAGATTGTCCAGGAAGCACAGATACGGACCTGGAAGAGATGTCCCAGCACCTCACACCTCTGTTTCCCGGTCCTGACCCTCCCAAGGCAAAGGGCAGCCACCTTGCCATTCTCATCTCTAGAAAGGGGAGGCCACACAATAAGATTCAGCCCCAGCACCACCCCCAGCCCAGTGCTCCCCTCCTATCACCTGCCCTCCAGCCCACAGTCCCACTACCCCCTCTCCCCAGGGTTGTCAGGGACAGAAGGCCCCTCCCTCATCCTCCTCAATGTTCCTCCCCCTCCCCCTTCCATCACTAGGGTGTCCAGGACATTGTGTGACTCAGGAAACAGCTCAGACGAGAGGCTTGCAGCAGGCAGAGGAGGAGGAAGGGGCCGTGGGAGCAGAGGAGGTGGCTCCGGCCACAGTGAGGGCTCTCAGGGTCCTTGCCTGAGAGGGCGGCGAAGGGCTCAGGGTCTGAGCTGGTGCTCTGGAATGCAGCCGCCTTCACTGCTGCTGCTGTTGCTGTGTCACTCAGTCGTCAAGACCAGAGGTGAGGCATGGGGCAGGGGAAGTGAGGGGACCCATCTTCCTTAAGAGGCAGTCGGTGGGTTGGGGGCAGAGGGCCAAGCCCCGTGCTTTTGAGGGGACACTGGATGGAGGAGAGTTTCACACAAGGAGGGAGGACTCTGCCCCTGGAGTTGCACAAGTGACAGCGATGGTGACTATCAAGGGAATGGGTGGGAAGGTGCCTGCCCCCAGGGAAAACCCAGCTGGCCTTGGAGCCGGGAGACAGCAGGCCCTCACAATCGCATTTAGGAGGTGAAGAGGGGAAAAAAACGGACCACCTGCTAAGGGGAGGCTGTGACAAGAAAGCAGGAGATGGAGACACAGGAAGGTCAAGGGCTGACCGAGTCCGTTTCCCGGTCCAGCTGTCCCCACCCCCCCGGATGGCTCAATGCTGGGCCCTTCCGGGAGGAAATCCCTTCAACGGTCTCAGCCATTCACCTTCCTGGAGTCCCTTGGGCCCCCGTCCTGAGCCCGGCTGTCCTGCTTCCCAGGGATGGAGCCTGAGGCTGGACTTGGGAGGCTGGAGAATAAACAGGAAAGGGGGTGGGGATTAAGAGCTGAAAGAATCTAGAGGCCTGGGGGTGGGAGGGGCTGGGGCTGGAGCACCACGTGGGGACCAGGAACAGAGCGGGTGGTGGTTGTGGGTACGTGTGTGGAGCTGGTGCAGGTAGGTCCCTCCAAAGCAGCTAGAGGAGGAAACAGGGAGCACAAATCTCCCGTCTCAAGCCATCCTCATCTCCATCCCTAGTGCTGCACTGTGGGGACTCCCCAGAGCCTTGTGCCAACGGAGGCACCTGCCTGAACTTATCTCAGGGACAAGGGACCTGCCAGTGAGTGTGCCCCCTGGGAGAGGGAGACTGGGGGTGGGGTGGGGGCGGCGCAGGGCGGAGGGAGGACTGGGAAGGAAGGAGAAAGGGAGGTGGTGAAGGCTCTGAAGGGAAAGGAAAGCAGAGGAGGGAGGTAGGCAAGAAGGCAAAGGGGCCCAATGACATGAGTCTTCTTCTCCCCCTTCCCCGCCCTCAGATGTGCCCCTGGCTTCTTGGGTGAGACCTGCCAGTTTCCTGACCCCTGCCTGGATGCCCAGCTCTGCCAGAATGGGGGCAGCTGCCAAGCCCTGCTTCCCACCCTCCCAGGCTCCCCCAGCCTTCCCTCTCCCTTGGCCCCCAGCTTCTCCTGCACCTGTCTCTCTGGCTTCACTGGCCAGAGGTGCCAGGCCCAACTCAAGGACCCCTGTTCTTCCTTCTGTTCCAAAATGGGCCACTGCCACATCCAGGCCTCAGGCCGCCCACAGTGCTTCTGCCTGCCTGGATGGACAGGTGAGCACTGCAGGGGTGAGGGAGAGGGGACAGGCAGGAGCAGGGGCTGGGAAAGATAGAACGGGAGTCTGAGCGACAGGGAGCCCTTCTGAAGCCTGTGAGAATCAAGAAGCTACTCTTGCTGACCGTTTACCAGACACTGACCTTCACCAGCCCAGTGGTACCAATGGTTAAAATGTTGAAACATTTCCAAACCCGTCAGTGAATGGTTACTGCCATAGCCCCCTTATTGTACCACCCTAACCCTTCTCCTGGCCCCTCCACCCAGCAGCTCGAGGGTTCTTGCCCAGCACAAGGTGGGGGAAGGGGGAACCTCCAGGATTCTGCCTGATAGACATCTGAATGGCCTCTCTCTGAGAAGTGGGAGCCCGGGATAGCGCCTGGAAAAATGTGCTGGTGGAAGGGATCTGGCCCAGAGAGAGGAATGGGTGTCAACCCTGGGAAGAGGGGTGCAGCCCTGGGGCAAGGTGAGGGACCCCGGGCGGCAGGGTGTGCTAGCCTGAGGAAGCAGTCGGGAGTGCAGAACAGCGGAGAGCCCCTGGAGAGGAAGGCCCCTCTGACCTACAAGGATGGAGGGGACTGGACGACTGGATAGGGTAGTGGAGGCCACAGGGGTAGGAAAGTGTGCTGTGAGCAGTGGACTAGAAACCAGGCTTCTCACACTTGGCCATGCTCAGCCCCTAAACATCCCAGAGAGGCTGATTTAGTGGGTCAGGAGTGGGTCCAGGCATGGAGATTTTTTAACTGCCCAGGTAATTCTGAGGAATTGGGGGTGAGAGGCCAGGCTGTGTGACAAGCACCATCAGTGTTAACTTGCCAGGCCCCGTGCTCTGAGCAGGGGCTCTGGGCAGCCATTCTCAGCCCAACCACCAAGGAAGTGTGTGCCCTTGAACTAGCTCTCTATGTCCTTGGTTGTCTGCTGATGTCCACATACAGTTGTTGAGAAGAGGACGGGGGCCATGCTCAGGCGGGGCTGACTTAGCTCAGTGCCAGCCACCCCCTGGCCATTGCCCCTGTGCCAGCAGCTGAGGGGGGCTCTCCTTATCATCTGGAACACTGTACCCACCCAAAGATTAGGGAATCCAGAGGAGAGCGGCCAGAGAACTGCCCGAGGGTGCACAGCCAGCGGTGGGGAGGGGTGGGGGGCAGCAAAATGCTAAGTCTCCTGGGAGTTCTCACCTCCCCACCAAGGAAAGGTGACCCAGAGTTTCTCTGGCAGGGCCAATCAGCCATACTCCCACCAACTACATGTCATATTTTCCAGAATGGCGAGGGGTGGTGGAGCAGGGCAAAGCGGGTATGGGAGGAAACGGAAAGAAACATGAAAATCAGCCACAGAGAGAAGCCAGCCTGAGAGCTGCATTCTCTCAGATGAGCTGGGATTTGTGTAGTGCTACTGACAGCCGTCTCTGTCCTCTGGCTCAGGTGAGCAGTGTCAGCTTCAGGACTTCTGCTCTGCCAACCCCTGCATCAATGGAGGGGTGTGTCTGGCCACACACCCCCAGATCCAATGCCTCTGCCCACCCGGCTTCGAGGGCCATGCCTGCCAACACGATATCAACGAGTGTTTCCTGGACCCGGGACCTTGCCCCAAGGGCACTTCCTGCCATAACACGCTGGGATCTTTCTGGTGTCTCTGCCCCACTGGGCGAGAGGATCCACACTGTGACCTTCAGCCAGGACCCTGCCCCTCTAGTGGCTGCTCCAATGGGGGCACCTGTCAGCTGTTTCCAGGAAGAGACTCTACCTTCCATCTCTGCCTCTGCCCCCAAGGTGTGTCCTAACCCGCAGCCCCTCTCCCTGAGTAAGGAGGGCACCTTCCCTCAGCTAATCTCATGACCCTGTCAGGTTTCACAGGCCCGGACTGTGAGGAGAACTCAGATGACTGTGCTGGCCACCAGTGTCAGAATGGGGGCACTTGCCAGGATGGGCTGGGCACCTACAGCTGCCTCTGCCCAGAGGCCTGGACAGGTGAGTCATGTAAGCCAAGTCCAGAGCACCTGCGACCCAGGTGGTCAGCCCCTGGCCTTCCCTCCTCGCAGGGCTCCCAGCTCCAGCTTTTGTCCCCTTCCCACCCAACCCTGCAGGTTGGGATTGCTCTGAAGATGTGGACGAATGTGAGGCTCCTGGTCCCCCACGCTGCAGAAATGGTGGTACGTGCCAGAACTCGGCTGGCAGCTTCCACTGCGTGTGTGTGAGCGGCTGGGGAGGCACAGGCTGTGAAGAGAACTTAGATGACTGTATTGCTGCCACCTGTGCCCCAGGATCCACCTGCATTGACCGCGTGGGCTCCTTCTCCTGCCTCTGCCCACCCGGACGCACAGGTGTGACAGCGGGCCCAGGGAGGGGGCGGTAGAGATGGCAAGTGAGAGAGGCACCAAAAGGACAGCTGGGGGCTTTGAGCGGCCCTGGAGAGCCTCACAGCCACCCTGCCCTCCAGGACTCCTGTGCCACATGGAGGACATGTGCCTGAGCCAGCCGTGCCATGGGGAAGCCCAGTGCAGCACCAATCCCCTGACGGGCTCCACACTCTGCCTATGTCAGCCCGGCTACTCAGGGCCCACCTGCCACCAGGATCTGGATGAGTGTCAGATGGGTAAGGCACCCCCGCCCACTTCAGAGCCTCTCTGAGCCCCCAAGCAGCCTCAGCAAATTGTTTTTCAAGTGAAAAACACAATCATCTCTTTTTTCCTGATTTTGCCCAGATTTGGCATCTCTTCCCTACATAGTATTCTCACCAATGCTCCGCCCTCCAGACCTCATTTAGTCCCTCTGTGTCTTAAAGACACTGGCTCTCTCTCTAAACAGGCCCTCATGCCTTCCCTGGCAGTCTGGCCTCCTTGCCTTTCCATCCCGGGCCCTTCCGGACTCCTGACTCTTCTCTCCTCCCAGCCCAGCAAGGCCCCAGTCCCTGCGAACACGGCGGCTCTTGCCTCAACACCCCTGGCTCCTTTGACTGCCTCTGTCCCCCTGGCTACACGGGCTCCCGCTGCGAGGCTGATCACAACGAGTGCCTGTCCCAGCCCTGCCACCCCGGCAGCACCTGCCTGGACCTGCTCGCCACCTTTCACTGTCTCTGCCCACCAGGTATGAGATGCATGGAGCCTTGGGTATAGAATCAGGGGACTAATCCTGAACCCCCCAGTCATGACTCCTGCAGAATACAAACGGCCCCAGGCTAGCCAGGCTCAGTTACCAAAGAATGCTTCTCATCTCCCCACCCCAGATAAATGCTCTGGGATACCCGAGGCTCCTAGGAGAAGGGCTGCCACAGATGATAGCGAGCTTCACGCCGCTCAAGTCTGGGTGAGGGAAGAGCATTCATTTCATAGTCATTGTAAAGTGCACAGCATGGTCCACTATACACAGAAGCTGCTCAAAAAAGAGCAGAACAGCAGCCTCTGCTCATGCCAACTCATAATGTTCCTCCTAATCACAGAAACTCTCCCCTGTAGAGGCCCTTGAAATCCCAAAGGGCCTGTGTGCTTGGATTTGGTACAACAGAAAAAAAGGTGCCACAGGAAATTCTCCTCAGGGACATATAGCCAATACCAGGAAGCTGAATGAAACCAGAAAAATACTAGCTTACTTCATGCCAGGAACCACCTAAGCATCTTACATGCCTTTTGTCATCTTTGCAACAATCCTATGAGGTCAGCATTATTGCTGTGCCCATTCTATAAATGAATAAACTGAGGCACAGAGAGGGTAAGTGAGTTGTCCAGCTAGTAAGTGGCAGGGCCGGGATTCAAACCCACGGCTTCTGTAGATTTAACCACTACACAAAACAGCCTTTCTCAGCGGAGCAGCATCCAAAGTCAAAAGCAGAGAAAACCGTCTAGCAATCCAAGGGACAGGGATAGATGCCGAGGATCTTCACAAGCAGACTCCCCAGGCAAGAAGTGGGAGGCAGCTAAGGACTGGAGGCCCATCCAGTTTCAGTTTAGGGTGAGACTGTGGATACCGGGAGAAGCGCGAAGATACAGGACAAATATGGGACAAATAAACTCCCCAAATGCCCTTCAAATACCCGCCTTGGGGATTCCTGGTCTCCCTGGCACAGAGGCCCACTTGGGTAGAACAAGAGGCTTGAGGCTCCTCTAAGTAGATGCCCATTTGTCTCACTTGTACCTTGAGAACCTTCAGGCTCATTAGTCCAGCCGGGTGAGCCCACCTTCTGTGCAGAGAGTGGCCCCAATAGGTACTTCTTGCTGCCCCCATAGATCCCAGCAAGTGCCCCGCTCCCTGAGCTTTCTCATCTGGAGAGGGCAGAGCTACACAGCAGAGCAGCAGGACCGCAGGCTCATCTCCCCAGCCCGCAGGCAGAGCATACCCTGGGAGGGGCTGCCTGATGGGGACACATGCTGGTTCTAGAACCCGGGCCTCCTGGGCAGAAGGGGTGAGTTGTCCAGGCGGGGCTGACCTGGCTGAGCCTCATCCTGCACCACACCTCCATGTCCTCAGGCTTAGAAGGGCAGCTCTGTGAGGTGGAGACAGACGAGTGTGCCTCAGCTCCATGCCTGAACCAGGCCGACTGCCACGACCTGCTCAACGGCTTCCGGTGTGAATGCCTGCCCGGTGAGTGCCAATCCCACTCCAGCCCTCTGCCCCACCCTGAACCACAGTGCAGGCCCTGCAATCACCCCAAGCCTCTTGAAGCTCACTCTGGCCTGGCCAAGGAGGCCCCCATTTCTCCAGCTCCTCTGCCCCCAAAACTCTCTTTTACGTTCCCCAGGTCTTCCCTGTATACTCACCCATCTTCATCTCTGTCCTGCCAAATCACCCAAACTACCCTTTCCAGCCCTCCTCCAGAGTCCTCTGTGTGCTCTCCCTGCTCATGGGGATCCGGGGCTGGTCCTGGTACCGCTCACCCTGGACGCAGGGAACATTGCCCTGGCCTTCCTCTTCCAGCTTCATCAGACCCCTCTGTTCCCTGCTCTCATGATAATGGATGTTTATTGAATATTTACTCCAGGCCAGGCACTTGGCTGTGTACTTTTCAGACATTCTTCATTTAATCCTTTCAATGACACCATGAGGTATGTTCCCTTTTACAGAGGAGGAAACCGGAACCTAGAGAGCTCGAGTAGCTTGCCCAAAGTCACACAGATAGCGGGTGGCTGAGCATCATTCCCTTGTCATCTCCACCTGCCCAGGTGTCTTCTCTGGGAAGCCCTCCAGGTTCACCTTTCCTGGTGAGGGGAAGGGCTAGGACTTGCATTTATGCTTTTCACACAATATATTTTTAGCCTTGATACAAATATCCAATTATGGCTTATTTACATGAAGAATGAACTTACCAAGTTACTCTCTGTTATTTTATCAAACTCAAATCAGTATTTGAGAAGCCCCGAAATTTGTGCCTCATTATATAATGAAACATGTAGACGAACCCCCAAACCAAGCCATCTGAAACAAGAACCTTTCCATTGCCATTTGTAGCAATGTTATTTCTACATATGTAAAGAGAAGACTCTAAGTATTAACTCTAAATTTCTTACTTAAATCCATGAAATCATACCTGTACAGCTTAGTCAGAAATTTTTGTAACAAACTGCCTAATGAATCTAGAGAAAATCACTAAAAAGGAAGGAAGGAAAGAAGGGAGGGAGGAAGGAAGGGAGGGAGGGAAAGAAAAAAAACATAAGACAACCTTTGCCATCTCTCCGCACTCACTCCCTGCCCCACCAGGATTCACTGGGTCCCAGTGTGAGGAGGACATCAATGAGTGTGGGAGCTCTCCCTGTGCCAATGGGGGGCAGTGCCAGGACCAGCCCGGATCCTTCCGTTGCGAGTGTCTCCCAGGTAAACCAGGGCTCAAACACTGGAGGGGAGAGTGGGGCAAAGGACAGACTTCTGGTCAGGCTCCTTACCCTCCTGCTGTGCCACAGGCTTTGAAGGCCCGCGCTGTGAGGCAGAGGTGGACGAGTGCCTGAGTGGCCCATGCCCCGCTGGAACCAGCTGCCTGGATCTCCCCGGAGCCTTCTTTTGCCTCTGCCCCTCTGGCTTCACAGGTCAGCCAGGGAGGCATTAGAAAGGACTGGCAGGAGAGCTGAGCCCATATGGGGTGGGGCAGAGGTCACAACTGGGCATTCGAGGGCTGGGACGTGAGAAGAGAAGGCAACAGGAACCCCTTGGAGTTATTCCATGCGCAACCTGCACAATTGTACGACCTGGGGCTGACGGCAGGTGTCATCCTTAGGGCACATGCTGGGCCCAATTATGAATCATGTGTGATTAGGGTTCCACAGGAAGCCATTCATTTGCTTATTTAGCAAAAACATATTAAGTGTCTCCTCTGCCAGACACAGACACAAGCACAGTAAGAGTTGCTCTCCTCAACTGGCTTTAAATCTAGAGCAGAGAGACCACGAAGTCCTGTTGGTTATGGCCCAAAGGTGCTCTGGGAGAGGACTGCACAGGATTCTATAGGAGCACAAAGGACCAGCCGACCAGACTAGAGATAAGAGGGCTTCATGGAGGAGGTGATGGCTGAGCTGAATTTTGAAGAATAAGTAGGAGTTTGTCATGATAGAGTGATTGCATGTTTTAGCTGCAGGTTAACTGCATGCACAAAGGTTTGGAAGGAAAACTGAGCAGCTCAGCAGTTACAGGAAAATCATGTCACACAGGGCCCTGTGTGTCATTCTGAAGAAGTTAGACTGTATCCTGAGGCAATAGGGAGCCACTGAAGGACAGCTTCATGGGGTGTGAGCAAGTCATACATAAGAAGTGGCTTTGGCCCCATCAAGGACATGGAGGGACTCTGTTTTCTCCCATCTCCCCACTGCAGGTCATGTCTGTGAGGTTCCCGTGTGTGTCCCCAACCTGTGCCAGCCCACAAGAAACTGCCAGGATCGGGAGGACAAGGCCCAATGCCTGTGCCCTGACGGGAATCCTGGCTGTGCTCCCATTGAGGGCAACTGCACCTGCCACCATGGGCACTGCCACAGGTAACCTTCCAGGCCTCCCTGCGCCGTCCCCCTGTCCTTCTCAGCGAGGGCAGAGCACAGCCAGTGAGCATGGAGCCTGAGGGAAATGACAGAGAGAGAAGATGAAGGAGATGGCAAAGTGCTGAGCTCATTGCCAATTTGAGGGCACAACTAGTGAGTGATGTCCCATGGGGGCAGAAGTCATAAATCATGGGGGGAACCAAAGGCTAGGGGGTCAGAGCAGAAAGAAAAGCATTAGATCCCAGGCCCAATTCATCATACATTAGACAAATACTGAGCATCTGCTATGTGTGGGTACTTTTCTAGGGACTGGGGAAACCGCACAGAACAAAAGAGATAATGTGTCTGTTCTATTATTTTTTTTAAGATTTTTATTTATTTATTTGACAGAGAGAGAGCACAAGCAGGGGAGCAGCAGAGGGAGAGGGAGAAGCAGGCTTCCTGACCCTGAGCTCCTGAGCAGGCTCCTAGGCAGGGAACCCGATACAGGGCTCGATCTCAGAACCCTGGGATTATGACCCAAGCCAAAGGCAATGCTTAACCGACTGAGCCACCCAGGTGCCCCAACACTTCTGCTCTCATGGAGCTTTCCTTCTAATTAGGAAAGAGAGACAATAAACAGTTACAGGAAAAATGTAGTATATGGAAAGGGGACGATGCTGAGAGCAGAGCCACTGAAGAAAGGGGCCAGAGTCTCAGGGCAAAAAAAAAAAAAAAAGAAGAGGTCCTAGGGGTTTGACCATTGAGGGAGGGGATGAAGTGAAAAAACACCAGAAGAAGAAAACCCTCCATTTTCTTTTCATGACCAGATCCTCATGTGTGTGTGACGTGGGCTGGACAGGACCAGAATGTGAAGCAGAGCTGGGGGGCTGCATATCCATGCCCTGTGCCCATGGGGGGACCTGTCAGCCCCAGCCCTCTGGCTACAACTGTACCTGCCCCCCAGGCTACACAGGTGAGGCCCTCCCTAAGCCACAGACATTCTGGGCTGGCCACCCTCTAATCAAGGTCAAGACCAGTAGAGACATGTCCCAAGACTCTGGGTCTGGGTCACCACCCAGGAGAACGGGGCACAGGCTGTAGGGAACACAGGTGATGTGCAAGAGGCAGTAAGAAAAGACAAAAGGTTGGATGGGAGAAAATAGGGATGGGGACGAGGAAAAGGAAGGGGAGGGGAGTGGAGGAAGACAAGAGAGAAGAGGATTCCCTCTCTCAGACCCTACTCACTTCCCTCAGGACCTACCTGCAGTGAGGAGGTGACAGCTTGTCATTCAGGGCCTTGCCTCAATGGTGGCTCCTGTAGCCCCAGGCCGGGGGGCTATTCCTGCACCTGCCCTCTGAGCCACACTGGGCCACGTTGCCAGACCAGCACTGACCACTGTGCCTCTGGTGAGTGCCCACCGCATCCTCCAGCTGGGCCACAGGAGGATAGAGGAACCGGTCTGGGTGGGTGTGTTACATATGAAAACAAATTAACTGGGTGCCATGATGGGGTGCTGTTTTGATGGGGACAGGAGGGAGGGCGTGTGTGTCCTGTGTGTGGTGTGACTAAGGCTACAGGTCAGGTTACAGGCAAGGAACCCAAACCCTCACAGCCTCCTCTCTCCAGACCCGTGCCTCAATGGGGGTACCTGTGTGAACAGGCCTGGCACCTTCTCCTGCCTCTGTGCTGCGGGCTTCCAGGGTCCACATTGTGAGGAAAGGACCCGTCCCAGCTGCGCCGACAAGTGAGCAAAGACCCCCAAGAGGAAGGGAGGGGGCCCCCTCAGCCTTCCCACCCTTCCTCTCCATCTCCTCTGGGGCTCCAGACTGCCTTGAATTCCATATCGCAGATCCTTTCACTCTGCTTCCCTTTCTGGTTCCCCATCTCACCATCACGTCCCACCCTCCCTCCCCTTTGATTGCCCGGACTTCCTCCCACTGTGCCCTGTGTCCGTCCTGTTCCAGCCCCTGTAGGAACAGGGCAACCTGCCAAGATGGCCCCCAGGGCCCCCACTGCCTCTGCTCCCCTGGCTACACAGGAGGCAGCTGCCAGGTGAGCGGTGCTGAGCCAAGTTGCTGAGGAGGGTAGTGGCTGGAAGGCTCTGGTGGAAGGGTCTCTGGGACTAAAAGACAGAGCAGGGAGCTGGGGAGAGGTATCCACAGGTCTGGAATCTGGGAGTGGAGTGAGGTTTGCATGGAATAGAAAGAATGAAAGGATTTCTGATGCCAGGGATGCTCTGGGATGTGGGTATGAGAGGAAACCAGGGTGGGAGGGGGGCTATCACCGGGCCCCAGACCATTCAGGAGAGAGTCTGAGAAGTAAGGATTTTGAGGAGCTAGCTGAAAACCTTCTCTGGGTCTACACACATGATATTGTCCTGACTCTTGCTCCCTCCCAAACCTCAGAGTCTGATGGACTTATGTGCCCTGAAGCCCTGTCCACATAATTCCCACTGCCTCCAGACTGGGCCCTCCTTCCAGTGCTTGTGCCTCCAAGGATGGACCGGCCCTCTCTGCAACCTGCCACTATCCTGTCAGAAGGCTGCTCTGAGCCAAGGTACTGACCCAAGGACCAAGGGGGAACAGATGAAGAGAGTAAGGGTGTCCCCCCTACCTGATCCCTGATGGCATCCACACACAACATTTGTCCAAAACCACCAACTGAGAGTCAAAGTAACACAAACCAAACACTATTACTGATGCTACAGCTCTTGAGGCAGCCTACCTCCACTTAGCTTCTATCCCCACGCTCAACACAACTCAAGCAACACCAACCCGTCCAGCCAACAAGACCCCAGCTTAACACAACCCCTGGGACATAGCTCACTGCGAAGCAACCCAACTCTGTCATGACCAATCATAACTCACCTAGAGTGGACCACACTTCACTTAACGGCTGCTTCCCACTCACTAGGGGCCAAGCCCCTTGTAAAAGAACATACCCCTCATTCATATGAGGCTTACTATGAACAGAACTCAAGCAGGAGCCTCTTGTGGGCTTAAAGGATAGAAATCACAGTGAGGGAACATGAGAGGATGCAAATTCAGGAGACAGACTTAGCCCATTAGTTAACCCCCCTCCCAAAGTTTCCTTTGAGTTCTTTCTTCCTTGAGACTTGTTTTAAACTAAGAATACAGTTGCTTATAATGATCTAAAAAGCTTAACAGGAGGTATCTCTCCCCATTCTGGCACAACAGGCAGGAGGGGGATCTTGATGTTATAACCTTTTTAGCACCAGAAGTTACTGACTCCTCTGGCTCCAAGTGGCCTCCCCCCACCCCAGGAACGTCAGTGATCCCCAAAAGCCTCTCTGCTCTAGGTCTGGGGCCCCTGAGAAACTTTCCTCCCCACTTAGCTACATCCATCCCTGTTTGCCTCTCTCCTCAGGCACAGAAGTGTCTTCCCTGTGCCAGAATGGAGGCGTCTGCCTTGACAGAGGCTCCTCCTACTTCTGCCGCTGCCCTCCCGGATTCCAAGGCAGCATATGCCAGGACAGGGTGGACCCATGTGAATCCAGGCCCTGCCAGCATGGGGCCACCTGCATAGCCCAGCCCAGCGGCTATCTCTGCCAGGTGAGCAGGCCTAGAGGAGAATGGGGAGGGGAGACAAGGGCGGGCTGCACATGGGAAAAGCCGCTGGGCAGGGCACTAATGCATTCATCTGCTTTTCCTTTCTTTACCCCACACAGCCAACCTACCCCCAAATCATGTCCTTTTGGCTCCTAAATCTTTATCAACTCTGGCCTTCCTCCTTCACCCTTTGTCCCACTGCCTCCGTCAAGGCCTCTGCTGCAGGCTACCTGGGCACCTGGAGCTCCCTGTCCCTGCCCTAGAGGCTCAGCCTTTACTCCACCACCAGGTGCTCTGTTGAAAATGTTAAGCTGGCCTGTCACTCCTCCACTTAAACCCCTTCAGTGGCTGCCCACCTCTTTGACAGTGAAGTCCGAGGCCCTGGTGACCGGCCTGCCACCCAGGTCTCATCTCACCCCACCCCCACCCTCCTGCTCTCTGCTCCAGCAGCTGCTGGCTTCCCTGCACACCCCGTTTACTGGCTCTTCCATGCTCTTCCCCACCCCTCTTCCACTGATGGTGCCCAAGAGGTACCTTCCTCAGGAAAATCTCCCTAACTTCTCTCCAGACTGAGTTTGGGCCTCTCTTTGGTGGTTCCAGTCACTGAGCAGCAGAGACAAAGCTGGGACTCAAGTCGGAGCAGCCTAATGCCTGTACTCCAAACTCCCAGCTTTGGGGGCGCCTGAGTGACTCAGTCAGTTAGGCATCTGTCCTTGATTTCAGCACAGGTCATGATCTCAGGGTCATAAAATCCAGCCCTGCATTGGGCTCCAGGCTGGGTATGGAACCAGTTTAAGATTCTCTCCCTCTTCTTCTGTGCCACACACACACACACACACACACCAAAAAAAAAAAAAAAAAAAGAGGGGCACCTGGGTGGCTCAGTCGTTAGGTATCTGCCTTTAGGCTTGGGTCATGATCTCAGGGTCCTGGGATCAAGCCCTGCATCAGGCCCCCTGCTTGTGTTCCCTCTCTCTGTCATCTCTGTCAAATAAATAGATAAAATCTTAAAAAAAAAAAAAAAAAAAAAAAAAAAGAACCCTGACTTTGAATAAAAGACATGATGCAGATCCCCTAAACATTTTCTTTGACTTTTTAAATTTTTTATTCAAACACACATGAAAGCAATGTACTAATTAGCAGTGAACAGCCCTGCACCCATGACTCAGCTTTACCTCCCATTTCCTGAGACTCCTTCTCTCAGACATCCCCAAAACACCCCACTCACCTGCTTCTCTCAACCCTCTGGCCACTCCCCAGATTCTCTGTTAACTCCCTCTTTTCTCCACCTTTCGGAAGCCTTGCTGGTACTGTGTTCTTACATGCTCTCCTTGCTCTTGCAAGAACTCAGCCCATGGTACAGAACCTCAGCAATGACCTTGCTCCTACTAGCAGAATGGCATGAAGCAAGCCCCAAATGCTTAAGGGCACTGGTTGGACATCACAGACTTGCACTGAATCCCAGCTCTGCCACCAGTTAGAAGTGTGACGTGTGCAAGTCACTCAGCATTTCCAGGCATCAGTTGCCTTTTCTGTAAAGTGAGAATCAAATGAGATAACACATCTGCAGGGTTTGGGGGAGAGTTTTGTGAGGTTATGTATAGAAACCATGTAATAAATGCTCTCTCTCTCTTCTGGTTGAATGAGAATTTAACAGAAGTGGGGAGGAGTTCTAATTCTCTTCATATTCCTAGTCCTTAAAACAATGTCCAGCACAAAGTCTGAACTCAATAAATGCTGAACTCAATAAATTAATCAACAAAGGATGCCTGGGTGGCTGAGTCATTAAGCGTTAAGCGTTTACCTTCAACTCAGGTCACGATCCCAGGTTCCTGGGATTGAGCCCTGCACTGGACTCCTTGCTTGCCCTGGAGGGGGTGGGGGGTTAGGGGGCCAGGGATGGGGGCTGCTTCTCCATCCCCCACTCCCTCTGCTTGTGTTCCCTCTCTGGCTGTTTCTGTCAAATAAATAAAATATTTTTTTAAAAAATGATAAAGCATGACAGAGCCTGGTGGAGGTGTGGTGGGGGAAGGAGGTCTTACCAAAAATGGACCTATTGCTTAGTGGCAGTGGATCCTAAGATGCTTTGGGACTGCTGGAGGGGCTAAGTTGCAAGCCACTGAACGAAGGTGTGTCATGGAGTTGAGACAGAAGGGTTGGGCTACACAGGGCTGCGATTGACAATAAACTGAATGATGCTTTGAACTGGAAGGTGGGGAGAAGGCTGGGCAGATGATCTTGAGCTGGGTCCCCTGTAGTGCTGGGATGGGTGGTACGACTGCTTCCCTGTCTGACCCTCTTTGCCTACAGTGTGCCCCAGGCTACAGTGGACAGAACTGCTCAAAGGAATCCAACGCTTGTCAATCCCAGCCCTGTCACAACCATGGGACCTGCACCCCCAAAGCTGGAGGCTTCTACTGCACCTGCCCTCCAGGCTTTGTGGGGCTGCGCTGTGAGGGGGACGTAGACGAGTGTCTGGACCGGCCCTGCCACCCCACAGGCACAGCAGCCTGCCACTCTCTGGCCAATGCCTTCTTCTGTCAGTGTCTGCCTGGATACACGGGTGAGGCCTGGGAGGGTGTGTGCAGGCACACCTGGGGCACAGCTGAGCTCCCAATCCCCACCCACAAGGCAACCTAGTCATTGTGTTTATCCCCCTGCCTCCACACCACACCCTAGAGACTATGCCCAGGATTCCCCTGCCTGAGCAGGTAGGGCTGGGTTAATTCCCAGGAATGAGCTAGGGGGGAGGCAGTGACAGAAGCAGAGTGTGACATCTGATCCCACCCCATCACAGGCCAGTGGTGTGAAGTGGAGACAGACCCCTGTCAGAGCCAGCCCTGCTCCCATGGAGGGTCCTGTGAGACTATAGTAGGACCACCCCTGGGTTTCACCTGCCACTGCCCCCAGGTGAGTGAACGCAAAGCTGTCTTCTCTGTTGCCCCCAACACTGATGCAAGGTGAGAATGCCTGAACTGGGATCCTAGAGGGGAGCCCAGGGAGCACCAGAGGTCTATTACTGTGAAAGCTAGCCCATGTTACAGTGGTAAATTATTCAGAACCAATTCAGGGGGAAAGGCAGGATCAGGTGGTAGCATGAATGGAATTTTCAGAAATCACAGGCACTGCCTAACACAAGACCCCAAAGTCAAGCTGGGTGAGACCTTGGATAAGTTCTTTTACCTGTGTGTGTGTGTGTGTGTGTGTTTATGGACTTCAGATGCATGAAATCAGGTTAATTGTAAGCCTTGGTTCATGATACACTAACATCATTGATTTGTGCATGTCTTTCTTTGATTTCTTCTTATAACATAAAACCCATAAACCGATAAACGATAACTCACATGTGCTTATGTCTTCCTCTATCCCATTCCCCTTCCAGAGAAGGAAAAGTATATAACCCTATGTACAGGGATAAAGATATTAATTACTACCACTCTCTAGGTGGTTAGTCTCCTAGGTTGTTGCACACAGCTGTGGTTCATCCATTTTCACCACTGCGCAATATGTCATTGTGTGAAAGTACCACGGACCATGGTTTCAACATCTATAAAATGATGAACTTGATGTTCTCTGAGGCCCCTTCCAGATATGAGACTATAAGACCCACTGAGAGTCTGCTTGTCTGGGGGAGGGTTGAAAGAATAATAAAGGGCCTCCCCCAATACCTCTCTCCTCTTCACAGGGTTTTGAGGGCCCCACCTGCAGCCACAGAGCCCCCTCCTGTGGCCTCCATCACTGTCACCATGGTGGCCTGTGTCTGCCCTCCCCCAAGCCTGGCTTCCCACCCCGCTGTGCCTGCCTCAGTGGCTACGGGGGCCCTGACTGCCTGACCCCTCCGGCTCCTCACGGCTGTGGCCCTCCTTCTCCATGCCTACACAACGGCAGTTGCTCAGAGATCCCTGGACTTGGGACCCCAGGCTTCCGATGCTCCTGCCCTCCCAGCTCCCCAGGGCCCCGGTGTCAGAGGCCTGGAGCAAAGGAATGTGAGGGCAGAGGTGGAGATGGGGCCTGTGACGCTGGCTGCAGCGGCCCTGAAGGAAATTGGGATGGGGGAGACTGCTCTCTGGGGGTCCCGGACCCCTGGAAGGGCTGCCCTTCCCACTCCCAGTGTTGGCTTCTCTTCCGGGATGGGCAGTGCCACCCGCAGTGTGACTCTGCTGAGTGTTTGTTTGATGGCTACGACTGTGAGACTCCTCCGGCCTGCACGTGAGCCTGAAACCCTGACTTGGGGGTGAGGTGTGGAGGAGGGCAGAGTGAGGCAGGAGGAAGGACATAGATGCCTCTGGGTTGCCGTGTGACTACAGCCTCAAGCTCCGGGGAGTTTCCATCCTAATAACCGTTGCTAAGTAGGGGTAGAAGACACTGGGTTCCAGTCCAAGGGAGTAGGGCAGCATCAATATTTAACATGGGGACCAGGAAGGAGGGCACCACCTCTGTCTGGCCTCCTCTCAGAGTTGTGGGACCTCTGACCTCAAGCCTCTTTCTCTGTGCCCATTGCCATGGAATATCTACCCTAGCAACCAGCACCCCTGGTTGGGCCTTGGACTCTCCTTCAGGGAGACAGGAGTGCTTGGGAGGGTAGGGAGAGGAGACAGTCTTAGGAGACAAGGGTGTGACAGACATTAGAGGGTCTGGACTACCTGCCATCCAGGACCTGACTAAGCCCGTTGCTCCGGAGCTCTCCCCACTTAGCAATCAGTACCTAGAGGCAGTGGAATATCAGACATCTCTCTGGAATGAAAAAGGGGGTCGGGTTTCTTTGGGAATCCTGAGTCGCCCTCTCCTCACCCCACAGTCCAGCCTATGACCAGTACTGCCACGATCACTTCCACAATGGGCACTGCGAGAAAGGCTGCAACACTGCAGAATGTGGCTGGGATGGAGGTGACTGCAGGCCTAAAGATGGGGATTCAGAATGGGGGCCCTCCCTGGCCCTGTTGGTGGTGCTGAGCCCCCCAGCCCTGGACCAGCAGCTGCTTGCCCTGGCCCGGGTGCTATCCCTGACTCTGAGAGTGGGGCTCTGGGTAAGGAAGGATAGTGATGGCAAGGACATGGTGTACCCCTATCCTGGGCCCCAGGCCGAAGAGGAGCTGGGAGGAACCCTGGACATCTCCCATCAGGAGAGAGCAACCCTTCACACACAGCCTGTGGGCAAGGAGACTGACTCTCTCAGCACTGGGTAAGAAGGCGGGGCCAGGGGAGCGGTGCGCCAGACACCAGCTTTTTAGTGGGTGGAGGGAAGGGAGCCAGGGACCAACACAGGGGTCTCTGGGGCACCTCCCCTACAGGTTTGTGGTGGTGATGGGTGTGGATTTGTCCCGCTGTGGCCCTGACCACCCTGCATCCCGCTGTCCCTGGGATCCTGGGCTCCTGCTCCGCTTCCTCGCCGCCATGGCGGCAGTGGGGGCCCTGGAGCACCTGCTGCCAGGACCCCTACTGGCTGCCCATCCTCGTGCTGGCACCGGTAGGTGACCCCCATCATCTCCCCTGACATTGCTCCCGACCCACTTCCAGCAATGGAGGCCAAATGACACAGGATTGCAGGGACCACAGATGGTAGGTGTAGAGACTGACCCTTGTGAACCTCATTCTCTAACTGGATCTCCTCATGGCCCCTTTGCTCTTCAGTCTCCTTCCTCATTTCCCTAAGTACTTTATCCTAACCTTTATCATCTGGTCCATCCTCTACTAAGTGCAATCATCCCTCTGTCAAACAGCTCACAGTACAGGAAAGAATCATAGCCCATAGAGCACTTCCTACAGGCCGGGCCTTGCTCTAAGGGCTTTTATAGTATCAACTCATTTAATCCTCCCAACAACACCATAAGGCAGGTACTATTATGATTCCCTTTTCCACTTTGCATGAGGAAACTGATGAAAGAAGTTATTGCACTTGCCCAGAGGTCTCACAGTTAGTACCCAGCCTCACGAGAAATGGTCTCTTTTTGTGACTGTGTCTCTCCCGCCAGCACCACCCACCAACCAGCTTCCCTGGCCTGTGCTGTGCTCACCCGCGGCCGGGGTGCTTCTCCTGGCCCTTGGGGCTCTTCTGGTTCTTCAGCTCATCCGGAGGCGGCGCCGAGAGCATGGGGCCCTCTGGCTGCCCCCTGGATTCATTCGAAGGCCTCGAACTCAGCCGGCTCACCGCAGACGCCGGCCTCCCCTGGGTGAAGACAGCATTGGCCTCAAGTAAGAGTGAGGAGGAAAGAGGCTCAGGAAGGGAACCCTTTCCTGTGGAGACATTTATGATCAGAATTTGATGACAGAGGAAGGGGAGACGGGGAGGAAGGCTGCTGGAAGTCCTGGGGACCCTGAAGGTCGTCTACCCAAACACCCCCTTCCAGGGCACTGAAGCCAGAGGCAGAAGTTGATGAGGATGGAGTTGTGATGTGCTCAGGCCCCGAGGAAGGAGAGGAGGTGGGCCACGTGATAGTACTGGGGCAGGAATGGTCCTGAGGTAATGGCAGAGTTGAAGGGAAGAGTCAGCCTTCCTTCACTGATCCTTGTTCTGATCCCCAAGGCTGAAGAAACGGCCTCACCCTCCAAGTGCCAGCTCTGGTCTCTGAGCAGTGACTGTCAGGAGCTCCCCCAGGCAGCCATGCTGACTCCTCCCCAGGAATCAGAGATGGATGTCCCTGACGTGGACACACGTGGACCTGGTATGTGAGTTAACCCAGACCAAGAAAAGGAAAATTCCCGTTGACTCTTTTAGAATCAGAAAGTATTTTGATATTAGAATGGAGAAAATTAAGCTTAGAGTTAGTGCCTTAGAATAGTGATTCTTAAAGTGTGGTCCCGGGACAGAAGAATCAGGCATCATCAGGGCAATTGTTAGAAATACAAATAGAAATACAAATTCTCAGGCTCCACTCCAGAGCTACTCACTCAGAAATCCTCAGTCTGCTGTCTTACTGCTTTACAGACTCCTGTCAATCACTGAGGTACACATTAGGTGAGTGAGAGGAAACCAGAACACTTGTTCATAGCTGAGGGTTTTTTCTTTTTTAAAAGGAATTTACTCACTGTAATACTAGGGACTGCGTATTTTAACCAGCCCTCCAGGTAAGTCCGATCCAGACTCAAGTTTGAGAACCACTGCCTGGAATGTCTAAGAATTAAGGCACACCGGCTCCCTTTACAGACAAGGAAACCGAAGCACAGAAAAAAGTAATAAAGTCATGACTAAAGACACACAAAATCAAGAGCCAGAGCTGGGCTTCCTGACACCTCAGGCTAGGATTCTCCCCGAACCACCATGTTCTCCTCCTGCAGTCCCATCCTTTTGACTAACTTGTCTCCCATTCTTCATGTCTCCCACCCACAGATGGGGTAACACCCCTGATGTCGGCAGTTTGCTGTGGGGGAGTGGAGTCCAGGACCTTCCAGGGAGCATGGTTGGGAAGCCCTGAGCCCTGGGAACCCCTGTTAGGTGGAGGGGCCTGTCCCCAGGCTCACACTGTGGGCACTGGGGAGACACCCCTGCACCTGGCTGCCCGATTCTCCCGGCCAATGGCTGCCCGCCGCCTCCTTAAGGCTGGAGCCAACCCCAACCAACCAGATCGAGCAGGGCGCACCCCTCTGCACACTGCTGTGGCTGCTGATGCTCGGGAGGTTTGCCAGGTCAGTGCACACTGGGGTCGCTAAAGGGAACAAGGGGCAAGGCAAAAGCATCCCCTAGGGTTTGGCAGAGAGGAAGGTGATGTGAGATTGGGGGTCTGAAAGAGAAACAACAGATGGCCAAATATGGATTGGGATCTGGTTAAGAGTGTGAGGGGCCTGAGCGAGCAGTCCAGGACAAACAGGGTTCACTGGCCCTCTCTGGACCCCCAGCTCCTACTCCGCAGCAGACAGACTGCAGTGGATGCACGGACAGAGGACGGGACCACAGCCCTGATGCTGGCCGCCAGGCTGGCAGTGGAGGACCTGGTTGAAGAACTGATCGCAGCCCAAGCAGATGTGGGGGCCAGAGATAAATGGGGTACGGATCTGGAGAGGTTGGTGCTGTGCTGTGGAGAAGTGGCACAGATGGAGTGTGAGATAAGATGCAAAAAAAGGAAACAGCAGAGAGACCAACTGCAGACGGGGATCCCCTCCCACCTAGCCATGAGGGTGGTAAATGTGCAGTGCGACGTCAGTATGGAATCCTACCCCTGTCATCCTCAACAACATACCCACACTGCCCTAGCCCACTGGAAACTAGGCTGAGGAAGGAGTGTCTGTGAGAAGGGGGAGAGGTCTAGTGGGGGTAGGTCTCCCGGTCCCACCGAGCCCAGAACAATGCCCCATTGTCCCTCCCGCGCGCCGGTGACGTTAAGAGAAGCAGGGCTTCCTGCCGGCCGGCGGTCACCCGGGTAACGCTTCCGCCTTTGAGGTAACCCCCGCGGGCCCAAATAAGTCCTTCCCCCAAAACCAGAATCCGTGGGAAACAGGAACCCAGGCGTCTGTTTCCCAGCCTCGGAGTATCAACCACCCACGTCGTCCCCTAGGAAAAACCGCGCTGCACTGGGCCGCCGCCGTGAACAACGCCCGGGCCGCCCGCTCCCTTCTCCAGGCCGGAGCCGACAAAGACGCCCAGGACAGCAGGGTTAGACCAGGAGCGGGATCTACTAAAACAAAGCAAAACAGGGCGTGGGAAAGGCGGAAAGCGCGGGAAGCCACCCGACCTGAAGGGGGAAGGGCCGGTGCCCAAGTGGGTGGAGTCCGGAAGGACCACTCTGTGGGCGTGGTCCCCCTGACCTCGCCCCCTGGCGGTTTCCTCTGGCACAGGAGCAGACGCCGCTGTTCCTCGCGGCCCGAGAAGGGGCGGTGGAAGTGGCCCAGCTGCTGCTTGGGCTGGGAGCGGCCCGAGGACTGCGGGACCAGGCCGGGCTAGCGCCCGGGGACATCGCCCGACAGCGCAATCACTGGGATCTGCTGACGCTGCTGGAGGGGGCGGGGTCACTGGAGGCGCGTCACAAAACCACGCCGGGCCGCGGGGCGGGCCCCTTCCCGCGCTCGCGGACAGCGTCCGGCAGCTTGCCCCCGCGGGGGGGCGGGGCCCCATCGCGCTGCCGGACTCTGTCGGCCGGAGCACCCCCGCGCGGGGTCGGAGCATGTCTGCAGGCCCAGACTTTGTCCGTAGAATGGGCGGCGCGCGGGGGCGGAGCCTACTCGCATTGCCAGGGTCTTTCGAAAGGAGGAGCTGGAGGAAGCCTGCGCCCCGGAGCCCGTAGGTTTTCTGCAGGCATGCGCGGGCCTCGGCCCAACCCTACAATAGTGCAAGGAAGATCCGGGGTCGCTTCCGGAAGCGGGGGTGGGGCCTCGGCTGATGACTGGCCCTGCGATTGGGTTACCCTAGGGCCCTGCGGCCCCACCTCCAACACTCCCATTCCGCCTCTTTGCCTTACGCCGTCCCCGGAGCGGGGATCCCCTCAAGTTGCCTGGGGTCCCCCAACCCACCAAGTAATACCTTTAAGCGCGGAAAGCGAGGGTCAAGAGTAGGACGCTACATGACAGGGAGGGATTCTAAAAATGGGCACCCATTCTGGGACAATCCGGAAAGACTCCAGATTTTAAGATCCCGGAGCCCCAAAAGTGAGGGGTCATGAGTATGCTGTCCTTTCCCAGATGAGTGTATGCCCACTCCGTCTTCGACGTGGAGAAGCTGCAGCCCTAGAAAAAGAGTTTGGGGTGCTGGAATGACGGGGGCCTGGCCCTTCTCCCAGGGCATAAGGGTGAGGGGCTACCCAAGGGTGGAGTGGAACTGGGGATGTACCTCTGAACTGGAACCAGTAACTGCAGACATATAAGATGTAAGATGTTCTTTCCTGTATATTGTATCCAAAGGAAGCCTCTTATCACCCATCACACCCACCACCTACAAATGGCTGACAAATATTTATTGTGTGCCCACTATGTGCCAGGCACTGTGTAGGTGCTGAAGTGGGGGGTCAACGCCACTCCAGCTGATGATTCCTTGCACTCTCACCACTTGCCTTTGCGGGGATGAGGCGCCATTCTTCTCACCTCTATCTCTATTTGAGAACCTTTAACCTGTCACCCCATAATAAAGCTTATTTGAAATGTTAACCCTTTTTTTTGGAAGAGTTGAGTGGGATGGGAAAAAATATTAAATGACTGCATAATGTTCTCAGAATGTTGTGCCCCAAGATCAAAGTCATCCCTTTGGATGGAGGCTTTTAGTACAGTTCAAGAGCAAGAATAAGTAGATTTGGGGGTATTATGTTAATTTAGAGTATCATCTGAAAGCAGGAATCTCTCATAGCCCAGGGAGAAACCAGACACACAAACATACACACACTAAACCATGCATATCCTTTGTCCTCTTCCAAAGGCATTTAGTTATTCCTAAAAGCATCAAGTTGGAGAGAGCACCTCAAACATTATCCACCTTTCAGGAACATGGTTATACCTCTTTAATGGTGATGGGCCTGAGACATGGAAGCATGAGGCATTTTGAAAGCTAATAGTAGGGTGCCTGGCTGGTTCAGTCATTAAGCAACTGCCTTCAGCTTGGGTCATGATCCTAGGGTCCTGGGATCGATTGGGCCCCAACACCTTTCTCCCCCCACTCCTCGCCATTCTGCTTCCTCCTCACGGGAAGCCTGTTTCTCCCTCTCCCACTCCCATGCTTGTGTTTCCTCCCTGGCTGTATCTCTCTCTGTCAAATAACTAAGTAAAGTGTTTTTTTAAAAAAAGCTAATAGTGACTACCGTTTATTGAGCATTCACTATATGCCAAATTCTTTTATCACATTTAATCCTCACATCAATTCTACAAGGCAGGTGCTATTAAAACTCCATTTTACTCTTTGAGAAACTGAGGCACAGAGATTTTATTTGCCCAAGGTCGCAAGGCATTAAATGGTAGAACCCGATCTCATCACATTTCATGCTCTAAGCCATGCTCAGCTGTAAACATAATAGGGCAGGTTGCCATTTAGAGGTACTAAAATATCCCTACCCTGCTCCTACCCTGGTGCCAAGCAGCCTGACCAGCACTGAGACCATACCAGGGAGGTGGTTGTCTCCCTTTTCCATTTCTGTATCCTTCATTCATGAGTAGAGGAAAGTTACCCCTGACCCTCATCTCACATTTGGTACATATCTTGTACCCTGAATAGACTGTAAGCACCTGGAGGGTAGGGATAACTATTCAACACACATTCATCAAATAGGTACTGTGGTGTTAAAGTCACTCCTAGAGGTATATGTTTGAGGGCCCAACATCCCTGGGCCTGAGTCCTCTGCTTCCCACTGGAACCATGCCCCTCCCAGTCCCCATAAGTCTTTGGGAAGTTGGGACACAGGGGAGGGTCAAAGCCTCTATCGGGGTCCTCTTAGGAAAGGGGCCTGGGGGCGGGAGGGGGGTTTCTGAGGAGTAAAACCACTTCCTGTGTAGCTAGTTCCTGTGTTGACAGAAAGAGCTGAAGGGGAGGAGGGGAGTAGAGAGAACAGAGCCTGGGGTTGGGGGGTCAACTGAGACCCAAGATGAAAAGGCCAAGAGTCCTTCCCCATCATGAACACCCTCCACTACTGCAGCTGGAGGAGCTTTTCCCAGTCTCTGTGCTCCCCTGGGGCAAGAGAGGTCAAGCAAGCAGTTTGGGTGGGAAAACAGAACTGGAGGAAGTTGACAGGGATGGGCGGGGCCCGTGGGGGGGGCTGACCAGGAACCCAGCTTCCTGCTCAGTACCCAGGCATCCAGCCCCTGGCTCACCCCCACCCCTTCCAGCCCCCACTCCCCTCAGGAACCTAGGGTTCCAGCCCTCCTCCCAAATCCCAGCTACCCTTCCCCCTTCAGTTTCTCCCCCTCAGGGGATGGAGGCCGAGAGACCCCAGGAAGAAGAGGAAGATGACCAGGTGAGCTGCGCACCGGGTTGGGGAGGCTGACACTGGGAGAAAGGGAGGTGAGAGGACCTGGGACAGCAACGTAGTGACAGGGGTTTCAGGGGACTTAGAAGGGTTTGAACAAACTGAGGCAGGAACAGAGAGACACAGAGAGAAGAGATGGGCTGTTGGCCTAGCCCCCTGCCCACCACACCCAGGCTTGATTGCACCGGGTGTCTCTCAGCATCAGGGACCCCATCAGGATGAGCATGACTGGCCCCCTATGAACACCAGCACTCGGCCTTGGCGATCTGCTCCTCCGTCCCCTCCTCCTTCAGGGACCCGTCACACAGGTACCCTCATCCGACCCGGGAGCTCCCTGACCTTGATGCCCACATCCTTCCTGATCCCATTACCAAGGCCCACTCCATCCTGGGCCCTCTCCCCACCTCCTCCTGACTCCCCATTACAGCCCCTCAGCTCTGACCCCAAGTGCCTAAACACCTTGCACCACCAAAGCTCCTGTCTGCCAATTTCTCTGGGTCTCTGAACCCTACCTCTCCTTTTCCCAGCCCTGGGGCCCCGCTCCGCCTCCCTGCTCTCCCTACAGACTGAGCTCCTTCTGGATTTGGTGGCAGAGGCCCAGTCCCGCCGCCTAGAGGAGCAGAGAGCCACCTTCCACATCCCGCAGAATCCCCCAAACAGAGCCCCAGCCACACACCGGCCTCTTGAGGACAGAGAACAGCTCTACAGCACTATCCTCAGTCACCAGGTGAGACACCTACCCAAAAGGCAAGATCCACGGTTCCTGGTCTCTTGGTCCTCCCTCTCCCTAGCATCTGCCCCCTTGCCTAGCCTAGTCCCCACCATGCCCATCACAGGTATCCCCTATACCCCTTCCACCAGCCTTGGCTCCTTTCAAGGCCTGTTCCTCTTAAAACCTCACCAACACCCTCCCTCCCCTCCACTCCTCCAGTGCCAGCGGATGGAAGCCCAGCGGTCAGAGCCTCCCCTACCCCCAGGGGGACAGGAGCTCCTGGAGTTGCTGCTGAGAGTTCAGGGTGGGGGTCGAATGGAGGAGCAAAGGTCCCGGCCCCCAACACATACCTGCTGAGATTTGAGCCACCCCACCAGCCACTCCGCACTCTGGGGCTCAAAGCTGGCCAGCCCTCAACTACTGTGTGGCAGGGACACCAGAGACTGGAGGACCCAGGAGAAATCTCAATATTCATCACCCTCATCCACCTTTCCTGGGAATGGAGGGGGTGAAAGTCCTCAAAACCTGAGCATAGTCAAAGTAGGATGGTCATTTAACTCCCTCCCCTAGTGTGTGGGAGCTTGAAGCAATGAAGGAATCCCAGCCACTGAGGGACACCCTACCCCCTCCTCTGATCACAAGGAGTGGTTCTAAGTCCTGAGTTGTGGAGACATCCCCAGGGGGCAGAATCTGAGGGCTCAGGCCTCCCTATCTCCCAAGAAAAGGCAAATCTCCCAAGGTTAGGGCCTGACAGACAGTCCCACCCTCCTTCTCAGTAAGAAGACAGAGAGGGCACTGTAAAGAGGCCATTCTCCCACCCACCACCAGCACCCCCAGCCCCAGGATGCGGGGTCTACAGGCTGTGAATGGACACTTAGTACTCCGCCCCCTGCCTCCCCACGGCTGCTCAGAGTCTGATGTTTTGGTTGTATGAATAAATGTAATTCTCCCAACTGAAGAAGACTGGTGTTTGGGGCTGCGGTGGGGAGGGAGGGGCAGTGGGGGGGCGGGGGAGAGGAAGGTGAGGCCGGAGGCCGCCTCTCTCCCTAGTCTGGCGAGAGGCCAGCTCCCCTCCCTGGCTGGTTAATTACTGGCTCATTAAGCAGCGGCTGGAGACCTCCCTAATTATACTCCCCCAACCCCCCTCTCCTGGTTTTAATTAAGTAGAACAGGGAGGGGAATCATTAGGACAAGAAATATGAACTGAGCTGTCTGTGAACCCAGGCATTCTAGCGGCCAGAGGCCACAAAACCTAGATCCCTGATTCGGAACCCAGGCGGCGGTCCCCTAGCCCCAACAAGCCCCGCTTTCCAGACCGACGACTTGCAGCCCGGTTGCCTTCGCATATTTTCCCCGTAGGTCCAGTCTCCTCCCCTCGCCCCCTCTTCCCTCTCCCCTCCTCCACTCGGTCCCAGTTCCTCTGCTTCTGTGTGTCTCTCTCCGCCCCCAGCTCCTCCCTGTTCCTCCTCTCTTCTCCCCTCCTCTTCCTCCCCGGCTCCCCTCCCCCAGCCTCCCTCCCTCGCTCCCCCTCTCCTCCCTCCTCCCTCCTCCCTCTCTCTCTCACACACACCCCCGCTTGGGCCTCCTCTCTCTCCGGCTCCATTTTCTCCGCCGCCGGGGGCCGGGGTCTCCTGTGGGGGGCCCAGCGGTACCCCAGGTCTCCCTTCAGGCCGGGGGTGAACCTCCGAGGGAGCCGGGAGGGGAGAAACGGGTGGGGGTTGGGGCGGAGGGAGCAGCGGCCCCACCGAGTTTGGGGGGGGGGGGGAGTAACCAGGCGGGGGAGGGCGGAGCAGGGAGGGGGCCTCAGGGCCCCCCCCCCAACTATGGACGAGCGGCTGCTGGGGCCGCCCCCTCCAGGCGGGGGCCGGGGGGGCCTGGGATTGGTGGGTGGGGAGCCTGGGGGCCCTGGCGAGCCTCCCGGCGGCGGAGACCCCGGTGGGGGTAACGGGGGGGTCCCGGGAGGCCGAGGGAAGCAAGACATCGGGGACATTCTGCAGCAGATAATGACCATCACCGACCAGAGCCTGGATGAGGCCCAGGCCAAGTGAGTGCCCCCACCCCGGGACCCTACACAGACCCAGCAGAAGCCCCATTCACAAGCTCTGAATCTTTTGGGAATCCCCACCCCCACCCCCCACTCCAGGACCCTCTCCAGGATCCTACAGCTCTCTTCTCTCCTTACTCCTGTTAGTCCTGAGATAAGCCATCCCTCTCAAACCTCCCTTCACCACCAGACCCTGAAACCTTCAAAGAGGGGAGCCCAGGGTGGTCTCACTGCCCACCCACCCCCCACCTCTCACTGACCCCTGTACCTCCCTGGAACATCCTTCTACCTCCAGAACCCTGCCCTGGCTTTGAGACTAAGAAACTGCTATGCTGTCTGTGTTCCTAACTCTCCACCCAGCCCACCCCCATCTTCTCCAGACCTGGGTCCATCCCAGAGCTCCTACCACTCCTCTCCACCACTTGCCCACCCTCCCAAGGGTCCTCATCCAACCCTTAGCCCTTGCTCAGCCAGACACTAGGAGCATCAGAGCCTCCTGCCTTGGTCAGTCCCAGGACCCCCCATACGCATCTGTATTGAAATCCCCAGCCCCGTCTCTGGCACCTCAAACTCTGACTCTTCTCACAGTCTCCATCTCCTTTCATCTGAAATCTACCTAGTCACTCTCAAGTTGGCAGTCACCCCAAAATTTCCCTTTGTCCCCTTCTAGGCCCATTTCCCATAGCCCCGTGTATGCTTGTGGTGCCTTTATCTTGCTGCCTGCACCTTCCCCCCCATCTTCCTAAAGCCAAATTCCCCACATCTCCACATTCCAGGAGCTGTCTCCCCGCTCAACTCCGTCATGTCCCCACCCCCACCTTCTACCTCCCTTCTTGTTCCCAGGCTCCCCCTCACCCTCATGGTACCCCCATCCCGCCCCACCTCTGTTCTTGTAGCTTCTCAACTATTCTTTCCCTTTCCTCCCAAGGAAACACGCCCTTAACTGCCACCGCATGAAGCCTGCTCTCTTTAGTGTCCTGTGCGAAATCAAGGAGAAAACCGGTATGTGAGTCCCCCTCTGATTCCTCACCTCTGGGGACTGAACTCTGTCCTTTAGAGGGCTCAGGCCAAGAGTTTGACATTTCGGGGCACTGAGGACAGTAGGGGTTAGGGAAGTTGCTAAGGGAAAATGGAGAGGGAACCAAAGCCTAGAAACGTGGGTCTCCAGGAGACACCAGGAGGGCTACGAGCTGGCTGTGGGTTCCCTGGGTCCCTAAGTTCACTCGCCTGCATGCTAGGCCTCAGCATTCGAAGCTCCCAAGAGGAGGAGCCGGTGGACCCACAGCTGATGCGCCTGGACAACATGCTTCTGGCAGAGGGTGTGGCTGGGCCTGAGAAAGGGGGGGGCTCTGCTGCAGCAGCTGCAGCCGCCGCAGCCTCAGGGGGCGGCGTGTCCCCTGACAACTCCATCGAACACTCCGACTATCGTAGCAAACTTGCCCAAATCCGCCACATCTACCACTCGGAGCTGGAGAAGTATGAGCAGGTGAGGAGACCAGGCTGGCGTGGGTGAGAGGACAGGGCATCCCAAGACCAGAGGTCCCCTCCTCACAGCCCCTGGCGCCCACTGCAGGCATGTAACGAGTTCACGACGCACGTCATGAACCTGCTGAGGGAACAGAGCCGCACACGGCCTGTGGCTCCCAAGGAGATGGAGCGCATGGTGAGCATCATCCACCGAAAGTTCAGTGCCATCCAGATGCAGCTCAAGCAGAGCACCTGTGAGGCTGTCATGATCCTGCGTTCCCGCTTCTTGGATGCCAGGTGGGGCTCCTTCCCCCCACTTTTCCCAGCCTCAGGGCCATTGGCTCACACACAACACAGTGCTTCATGGCAGCGGCGCCCTCTAGAGTGGTGCAAGACAGACGCCCTGCTGGGAGAGCAGCTGCCTCACCACCATTCTCCTTCTTCTGTAGACGCAAACGCCGCAACTTCAGCAAACAGGCCACTGAGGTCCTCAACGAGTACTTCTACTCCCACCTGAGTAACCCGTATCCTAGTGAGGAGGCTAAGGAGGAGCTTGCCAAGAAGTGTGGGATCACTGTTTCTCAGGTATGGGGTGGGACTCAGGGCCAGGATGTGGTGTTCAGGTTAAAAGCTCTCTGATCAACTGACTGAGGCGGTTACGGGGGGCGGGGGGTTGCGGGGGGAAGGTCTGCACCTGACCCTCCTTTCTGCTCCATGCCTCACAGGTCTCCAACTGGTTTGGCAACAAGCGGATCCGCTATAAGAAAAATATTGGAAAGTTCCAAGAGGAGGCCAACATCTATGCCGTCAAGACTGCCGTGTCAGTCACCCAGGGGGGCCACAGCCGCACCAGCTCCCCGACACCCCCTTCCTCTGCAGGTGGACCCCGCTGCCATCCTGGCTGGTTCTCTTGCACACTTCCGGCCTTTGTTCCCACTTCCTATCTAGACAGGATCCCAGCAGAGAGGGGGCCTTTTGGGATGAGAGGGAACTAGCTGAGATGGGGTGGAGATGTCAGGGGACAAAGGCCAGTCCAGCGAAGTAACTGTCTTCCAGCAAGTGGCCAGGGAGGGAGGGGGAGGCTCAGACACAGCCTGCCCCTGAGTGTTGCTGTGTCTTAGGGATAAGTTGTGTATAGCAGCACACTCCCGGAACTAGTTCAGAGGGCTTTTTGGAAACACAGGACTGTGGTGAGTCTCAGGCTCTGTTAGACTCTTCCCTAATACCCTCTCTGCTCCCTTAAGGCTCTGGCGGCTCTTTCAATCTCTCAGGATCTGGAGACATGTTTCTGGGGATGCCCGGGCTCAACGGAGATTCCTATTCTGCTTCCCAGGTCAGGTGGCCCGTCTCCCCTCGACCAGGGCTTGCCCAAACTCGGTTTCCTGCTCTCCAGGGTATGAGACTCCTCACCATGTCCTGCCCTTCTTTGCTGCCTGCAGGTGGAATCACTCCGACACTCAATGGGGCCAGGGGGCTACGGGGATAACCTTGGGGGAGGCCAGATGTACAGCCCTCGGGAAATGAGGGTGAGTGAAGACCTGACGCTCCCTTTGTCCACCTCTCACCTGGACAGGACGGCTTTCCTCTGGCCGTGTTGTCTCCCATACTGGATTTCCCTGCCCTAACCTCTCTCTTTTTCTAGGCAAACGGTGGCTGGCAGGAGGCTGTAACCCCATCCTCAGTGACATCTCCGACAGAGGGACCAGGGAGCGTTCACTCTGACACTTCCAACTGATCTTGCCCCTTAGGGCCACAGGGGTGGGGGCTCACAAGGCGACTCTTGAAGAGGACGCAGGCATCCAGAGGACAAACCCCAGACACAGGAGAAGCACAAGACAGAGAAGGGCAAATGGGGTCATCCCTTCCCTGACCAGACTCTCCAGTGCTGGGGGTACTGACTACATGGCAGGGAAAATGGGGTCCCCTAAGGGGAAAGTGGGGTCTCAACCCCTTTTTTCCTTTGTCTTTCTTCTCTCCCTTTCTCTCACACATACACCACACACTCAGAATTCTGTTGTTCAGATTGCTTTCCCTTTGCTCTACCTGCCATACTGTATTTCATTTCTGTATCTTTCTCTGGGCTCCCCCACTCTTCCCTCCTCTACCCCACTTAACCTGCTCTGGGATCTGTGGAGAAGCCAGCCCTGCCTGACCAGAGATGCCAAAACTGGGGACACTCCTGGACAGAGGATATGGGCCATGAACTCTGTGCCTCCCCACCCCTGCCCCTCCAGATGGCTTTATTACCTCATACGCAGCTCATCTTAAACCAATAGAATCGCTCGGTGGACGAGAGTGTCTGACTCAGATATCTACCTCGGAGGGAGTTTCTGCTACTTTAGGGAATTGTTGACTGGGCTTTGGGGTTTTGTTTTTGTTTTGTTTTGTTTTGTTTCTTAAAGGAAAGAAACGAAACCCTGGGATCCATCTGTACTATCTGAATTTTTTGTTTTGTTATTGGTTCTTAATTTTTAGTTTGGGGAAGTAGATGTTTTTATAAATATATTGGTTTTGTTTTTGTTTTAATTTCTTACTTCCCCACGTTAGGGGTGATAGCCGAAGGGGTCATAAGAGAAAGGGGAACAAATAGAACTTGTAAAGAGGCCCACCTGGCTCCAGTCCCATCCATCAGAAAGTATGCTTAGCAGGGCCCCAAGCCTGCCCCCCTAAAATGACTTGGGTATTTTTGCTTGTACGATCACTTAAGTGTTCTTTGCTTATGCAGGCAGCTCTCTGCTGCATTTGATGTGGAGGTAGTCAGGGGCTTGTTCTGCTGACCTATCCCCTTCTCCCCCCACATACAAACACACGGCACCCCTGGGCAGGGCTGGACTCAGTAGTTTTGAGGAAGAGCCACCTTCCCCTGTGAGTGACACGTCTTTAAATCTTTTTAAACTACTCTTTGCAGACTGGAGGGGAAAGAATGGGGAAGGGGTTATTGCCAAATATGGTGAATGTGGGTTGGGGTACCTGTATGTGTATCTCCCTCAACTTCCCCAGAAATGAGGCATTTTTTTTTCTCAGTTCAAAATCAAGAGGGTGGGGAGAGAGAAGAGGGAGATTACAAAAAGCCAAGTATGGGGGAAAGTAAAATCACCCATGTCCTATTCTTGGCCAGAAACCTACCAGCTGAGCCCCTCAAACATCCTCAGGATTTTACAAGACTGTCCTAGTGAGGAAACCTCTCCTGTCTAAGATCCAGGCAGGACTGGAAGGGAGCAGATTGGATGGGTGTATGATGGGTGGTGGGCAGGATGAACGGGTTGGGGGCAGTTCTCTCCTCACTTGTAAACTTGTAGTTTCACAGAAAAGGAAAAAAAAAAAACACAGTTTTAAATAAAGAAATTTCTTTTTTCCCTGGGTTTAGTTGAGCATTATTTTCAAAAACATAAGAAACCCCAGAACAAAATCTGTCTCTCATAAAACCCCACACAGGTGTTTCCCCCGACTCCTCCCAGCCTTCCCCTCGCCACCCAGGTCCCACGGTTCACCTTCAACCCTCCCCAAGGGCAACAGCCAGGCCTGAACCCTGTCGTCCAGCAACCTTACCTAAGCCATATGGGCTCCAGTTCGTCCACCAGGCAAGCCCTCAGTAGACAGAGTTGGGGTCCTGAGTAATGAGAAATTCTAGGAGGTACACCCCCCCCCTCCCACCGTGGATATGGCTGTGCCTGGAGACCGGCAGTGCCTAAGGGTGGGGTGATCATTGTTTCTCCTCCTACCTGAAGGACTCTTGTCCAAGCAGCATGAATTCCTAGCATTCCCTGTGGCGGGACAGGACGGGAAGATGGGGGTAGAGGAGAGGGTGCAAGCCCCACCTAGGGCCGTGGCCACAGCAGTGAGGGGCAGACAGAGCCAGGAGCCTGGGAAGGAAGCAGGATGGCAGCAGGGGCAGCAGCAGGAGCCTGGATGCTGGTCCTCAGCCTGTGGGGTGAGCCTTTCCCCCCCGCCCCTCACACCAATCCTCCCCGTAGAAAGCATTTCATCCCACTCTCCAAATCTGCCCAGAACTTTGTGGAACCTGGCATTGCTTTTCAAGCTCCCTCACCCATCTTAACCTCCCCTAGTTTTGTTAGCCTCTCCCTTCCTTCCTACCCCTCCACCATTGTACTGTCTCCCAGGGGCAGTAGTAGGCGATCGAAACATCACGGCCCGGATTGGGAAGCCACTGGTGCTGAACTGTAGGGGAGCCCCCAAGAAACCACCCCAACAGCTAGAATGGAAACTGGTAAGCAGGTCTCCTGCCACAGTTTCCCTGCTTCCAGAGACCAGGAATGATTCCCTTCCCCACCTCCCTGTCTCATGAGTCCTTTCCCAAAGGACTCGCACTGTTCAGGCCCCTCTCCTCTGTCCTCAGAACACAGGTCGCACAGAAGCTTGGAAGGTCCTGTCTCCCGAGGGAGACTCCTGGGATAGCGTGGCTCGAGTGCTCCCCAATGGTTCCCTCCTCCTGCCAGCAGTAGGGATCCAGGATGAGGGGACTTTCCGGTGTCAGGCAACAAGCAGGAATGGAAAGGAGATGAGGTCCGCCTACCAAGTCCGAGTCTACCGTAAGAGTTCCAGGACCTTCTCCATGGCCCACCTCTCATCTAAGGAAAAGCCTTTAACCCCAGCCCTTGATTCCTTGGCCCTGGTGTGGGAGAACCTGTGACTTCAGCTGCCCTAGATCCTACACCCGCGTGTGAGTCTTCAAAGCTGCAGCCTCTGACTGAAATTTTCCTTCCTTCAGAGATTCCTGGGAAGCCAGAAATTGTCTCTCCTGCCTCTGAACTCGTGCCTGGTGTCCCCAATAAGGTAGCAGAAGGTGGGGGTGGGGGGGGAGTAGAAAGCAGTCCTAAGAAGAGGAAGGGGAGTGTAAGTTCTGTGTGTGTGTGTGTGTGTGTGTGTGTTGTGTGTAGTCTCTTATTTTCAAAGATAATGAAGGTCACTCTTTCCCCAGGTGGGGACATGTGTGTCCGAGGGGGGCTATCCTGCAGGGACTCTTAATTGGCATTCAGACGGGAAACTCCTCATACCTGATGGCAAAGGTAAGTCCCAAAGTCTCCCCTCCCAGCTGCTTTCTTTCTGATCCCTCTCCCACACCCACCCTGGGATATCTTGCCTTACCCTCCCCTCCCTGCACAGGAGTGTCTGTGCTGGAAGAGACCACGAGACACCCTCAGACAGGGCTTTTCACACTCCAGTCGGCGCTGATGGTGACCCCAGCCTGGGGAGGAGCTCCCCACCTCACCTTCTCCTGTAGCTTCAGCCCTGGACTTCCCCGGCGTCGAGCCCTACACACAGCCTCCATCCAGCTCAGAGTCTGGGGTGAGTAGAGACCCTCAGGGAAGAGGAAAGCCCACGGCCACTAGGACCACACAGGTATAACTCTCAACTTCATTCATGCCCTCTGCCCCAGAGCCTGTGCCTCCAGAGGTCCAAGTGATGATACAGCCAGAAGGTGGAAAACTAGTTCGTGGTGGTACTGTGACCCTGACCTGTGAAACCCCTGCCCAGTCCTCCCTTCAGATCCACTGGATCAAGGATGTGAGTGACTTGGGGAGGGGGCTGGGAAGTAGAGAGACACATCACTGGCAATGAGAATAGGAGGCTCACGGAGAGGCTGGCAAGGAGTTGGGAAAGACAACCGAGTACTTGAGGATGTAAAGACAAAGACAGAAGTATGGGATGTGTGGAGATTTTATAAGTCTCTGTCCCCCTTCCACCCCCAGGGCATACCCCTGCACCTTGCCCCCAGCCCTGTGCTGCTTCTCAGTGATGTGGAGTTTGACGATGAGGGAAGCTACAGCTGTGTGGCCACCTATCCCAGCCATGGGCCCCAGGAAAGCCCGGCTGTCCGCGTCGTCATAGGTGAGAAAAACCTCTCTCCAAACCCCAGGGATCCTGGGGCTGGGTTAAGGGACAGTGCGGATACCAGTTCCCTAGCCCAACCTGGCACTGTCTCCAAGAACCACACCACTCCTCCTTGGTTCACCCACATCCAGGCCTCCTCTGCCCCACCCAAACTCTCCTGAGAGAGCAGCCCAGCTGTTCCCTCTCTCCTCTCAAGAAAGGGGAAGACTCAATCAGGGCTCCCACTAATAGCCTTCTCTCAAATTTAGACCTTCCCTTCTAAATTGCTCTGACTTTGCCTTTCAGAAGCAGAGGAGGAGCCCATCGCAGGTGAGGGGTTGGAAGCAGAGGGCCCAAACGGGACTTGGGGATGGGTGGTCAACAAGAAAGGAATGGTGAGTGGTGGGGGCCCTCACTTCTCCCCATCTCTCTACAGGCTCTGTGGAAGGGCAGGGACTGGGAACTGTAGCCCTGGCCCTGGGGATCCTGGGAGGCCTGGGGGTCGCTGCCCTGCTCATTGGGGCCATCATGTGGCGAAGACAGCGACCCCGAAGAGAGGAAAGGTGAGTGAGAAAGCCAAACAGCTCAGACTTGGGACCACCAGGCAGCAAGGAGGGGTGTGGGGGCAGGAATGACGGAGCGCTAGAAACCATGTGCAGAATTCTCCCCAATCCCCCTCCCCAGGAAGGCCCCAGAAAACCAGGAGGAGGAGGAGGAGCGCGCAGAGCTGAATCAGTCAGAGGAGCCAGAGGCAGCTGAGAGCGGTGCAGCCGGGCCCTGAGGGGTGACAGCTAGACCCCATCTGTCAGCCCCCTTTTCTCCCCCTGCCCCCAGCTGCTCTGTCCTGGCCTCAGAGCACTTTCCCCCTATATAACCTGTACCCCACCTCACCAAACTTGCTTCCACAACCAGAGCCTCCCATAGTGATAAGTAAACACCTCGCCTATTTGCTCTCGTGCACATGTCTGTCTGTGTGTGTGTGAGAGAGACAGTGAGTGTGTGTGAGACACCCTCACCCCCTGAATCCTTGAGAGTCTTGAAGAAGAGGGGCTCACCCTCACACCTCCCCATACCACACAGATATTTACTCAGTTGGGGATAAGATGCTCCTGTCCTGGAAGGAAGGAGGAAAGGACAAAAGTGGGCAGAGCTCCCATCAATACATCTCACCTTGTTTATTGAATTTATAATAAAGGAGGTAGTGAGGGGAAGAAAGCACTTAGAGGCAGAAACCATATTAGACAATAGGGAGAGAAAAATTAAGTTAAATCAACAGGGGGAAGGTAGGGGAGAGTCAGAGGGAGCCTTGTTCATCTTTCAACATCAAATCAGTAAAAGTGGGGAAAAGCAAAGGATCAGGAGAGAGGAGAAACAGACATCCTCTTCTGTCTGTCCTCCTGTCCCAGAGGTGGGAGTTATGATGCTACTCAGTGAGTTCAGAGCAGAAGGTTCTCCCATACTCTGCACAGATGTCACTCCTCCTACCCACAGCCTCCTAGAAAGTAGCCGTGGCCTTAGCCAATAGAAAGGGAGGAGTTGGGGAAGGAGGGGCCAGGAGTAAGGAAGGGTCAGCAAGGACCCCCAATACTGATTCTCCTCTGGCTGGAGGTGGGCAGGAAGGAGACAAAGCTCAAATACTGAGCAGCCAGAAAAAGAAGAAGATGGCGAGAAACAGGAAGAGGGAGTCCTGCCAGCTGGAGGCCGGGTGACCCTGTCCCAGATCCACACCTGTAGGAGAGAGGAAAGCTGTGGAAGAAGCATCCACTCCTAGGTTGGGAAGGGGCCTGAGCTGAGGGAAGGCTCTTACCTGTACCCCGATGGAATGGCTCATGAGAGTTGAAGACGGTGGTGAAAAAGCCAAAAGGAAAAGCACCAACACCAAATGAGAAGTGAAAGCCCCCGGTATCTCCAAATGACTGGAATCCCTACAGGAGGTGGACAAAGTCAGAGGAGAACTGGGCAGGTCTTTGGCAGGGAAGGAACACAATTAGACAAGACTCACCCCTCTGCTTTCCGGGGCTGGTCGCTGGCCCTGGGGGCGGGGTGGAGTTTTCAATCTGAAGGACGGGAGAGGGGCTAGCAATGAGAAACCATCTCTTCCCTTCCACACCCCACTCCCAGGGCAGAAGCCCTCCATCTTCCCTCAGTAACACCCCCTCTCTCTCACCTGGGGTCCTGGGACTTCTGGCTCCCTCGCCCATAAAGAGGAACAACCTTTTCTCTGCTGATCCCAGCTTTACACACTGGGCACTCCTGCCGCTCTGGCCGCGTCTCCAGCCACTGAGGGAGAAAATGAAGTGGTTTCCAGTTCACAGCAGGGTCTTTCAACTCCTCAGACCTCCCCATTTCCCTCTTCATCTCCTCTGAGTACGCACCTGATGAAGACAGGGCCAACTGGATGGGGGGGAAAAAAAGAAGGTCAAACTAGCTACAGAAAAGACAGACACAGACCCAACCTCACAAGAGTCTGATCTCACCCCCTCTTCCCAGGTATTCCCTGTTTCTTTTCCTTTTCTTTACAATTTCTACCATGACAGCTAGTCTGGCTTTCCTGCTTCTCTGATTTCTCTGATCTTACAACATGTAAAGTAATATCCATCCTCAACATGCTCAACCCTCTCCTCTCCCCCTACACACACACACACACATGCATGCACTCACGCACCCATCTCCTCCTCCTTTCTCTGCCTTTTGACTTAAGTTTTCAGGTCTCTTCAAACAAGGCTTTCCAGATCTCCTCTTTCAGCCCCCAGCCCCATCCTTGTCCCTATCACTCCCAAACAATTTTTTCCTCTCTTCTAGGCTCAATAATGTCCCCATTTCCACCATCCTTTAACTTCTTAGGATTGCCCCTTCAGTGCCCTTGTTCTCGGGTTTGTCATACCACTCCCTATCAACATCTCGCCTGAATGTGATCCCACATTCCCTAGGTGTCCCCTACCCACCCCTAATCTTTGAGTCTAATCTATTAACACCTGTACAGCTTAGACCTCTCACATTCTCGGGTCTCACCTGTTACAGATGTGCTGTGACGCCCACCCCGCCTCAAATCCTCTTAACACACCATACATACCCCTCAGCTCCTAGTTCCTATGACTCTCCGTCCCACGAGTCTCCTCTGTACAGATATGACTCTCTGGCCCACACAGACCCAAAGAGACCTAAGTCCCCTCCTCGGGCCTCACCGATGTGAATGTGCCCTCCGATTATCTGTATAATTGTATGCCACCCCGCCCACAACCCCACCCCCCGAGTAAGGAGGTGAGCCCTTCTTTTCTCCCCCTCCCGGATCCTCACCAGTACAGGTGGCCACACACACTGACCACAGCTTCCCGAGCAGTCTCCAAACATATATTACATTCGAAGGTCGCGCCCGCCCCGCCCCGCTCGCGGTTTGGCCCTTCGGGGCCCCCGTCCTCATCCTCTGCTGCTGCCATGGCCAGTTCTGTTTCGCCTTCACGTACCCCTTAATCCCCCAAAAACACACACACACGCCCCAACAACGAGAAACCGCCTCCAACCCACGGTCGTTGGGCGGGCTCCAAAGCTTTCTTAAGCACTATTGGCTTGAGTGACTGACAATCACACAGTTCAAAAGAAAGGATTGGTCCAAAGTGTAGGGGCGAGGTTTGCGCCGTCCTGCCCTTGCACAATGCTCATTGGCTAATACAGTCTCAGTCAGTGTGCAACGCGGACGGATTGGTAACAATTCGACACGTGCCGTCGCACGACCAGGGGGAGCTTTATTCGTCTGATTAGCTGCCAATCATAACCAAAGACCAAAAGCAATTGGTTCGGGGCTACACAGGCCTCGCCTACTCTAAGTTGCCTTTCTTTCCTTCACGTCCCCTTTCAGAGAATGTCTGGAATCCTATTGGACTTTGGAGTGTAGGGCTCCAGAGCACTTGATTGGCTGGAACTCGACGGAAAATGGTGGTTAGGTAAAATGCGCGTGCGTAGCAGCCGGCGGGAAGGGGTGGGCCAATCCCGTGAGGGTTGAGCCTTCTCTGGTCCCACCCCCTTCTCCTCTATCTTGTCGCCATGGTGACTGCTCTACGATTGGCGGGGTTTAGGGTTCAAAGGCCTTGGCTCGGCCTCATCCGGGTCCTCCGGCTGTGGTCTCTCTAGGCTGATTGGTCAGTTTCTTTCACCCCTGATTGGCCGAGATCGGGAAAGACGGCGAAAAGCTCGGCGGGAGACCAAATGCTCGGGTCGCAAGGTTCAAAATGGCTCCGGCCTCCTTCGGAGGTGACGTAGAGAGCAGAACTTGTGTTCGCCCCTCCCTTTTAGTGAAGAAGGGAGCAGAACGGGGATCAGCTCGTTTGGAGGGTGCGAGCATCGATCTGGGGCGCTGGTGTTAACCCATCTCCCTCGGCTGGAGGACTCAGCCCGCTCCTCCTTAGGTGATTTGCAGAACAGAACTAAGGGCCCACACCTTTCTAATGTGACACAGTATGACAGAGTTGATCCCGACTGCTTTTTAAATCTTAAAAGCAGATAAAGGTCTAGCTCCACCCCTTTGCGAGTAGGGGCCGAAGGGGCGAGGCCCGCCCCTTTTTGGGCGACCGCGGCCGAGTGGGGTTAGGCCCGCCCCTTCCGTCCTGTAATGTGTCCCCCAGAACTGGGGTCTTTCTCCTGGGTTGGACCCCCGGAACTTGGGAAAGCCAGAGCTTGGCCTTTTTGTACGAGTTTGGGCCTTTTCTGCAGTCAGTAACCCTCACTGTGGCCCAAGGAGCGGAACTAGATAACAGTCTTCCCACTACCAGTGTTTTTTACATCTATCTCAGGGTGTGTACACTGAAGCAGGGCGAAGCTGTGTCTGGCAGCCGGGACAGAGGCTGAGGGCAGTTCCACACCCAGATACAAGGTCCCACGTGACTCAAGTGAGGCAAGGTGAGAGGCTGGGAGTTTCCTAGAGGAGAGGCGGGAGGTGAAGGTACAGGATGCCTGTATGGGTTTAGGAGAAGAGTTACTGAGAAAGAGGTGGAAACCAAGGAGAGGAGTAATGGAATGAATGATCCTGGTAAAGGGATAATGGAAGTATGGGGAAGAGGAGATCAGGGGCTGAAAAGGGAAGAGATACAGGAGTACACAATTAAGGAGGCATGCTCCTCCCAGAGTAATCTAGCGTTCTTTCTCATTTTTTTTTAAGCAACCTAATGCCCAGTTTCTATTGGAAAAGATACGCCTAGATTCTATGTTGGGGAGAAGGGCTGTCTCAGCTTCAGTGACTAAGGAGACCGATAGGAAGGAACTAGAAAAGCAAAAGTACTGAGGGTAAAGAGCGTGGGAAGTACAGGGGCAGGGAGAGGGCCTGAGAGTATCCCTTCTCTTTAAAGACCCGAGAGAGGGTTGAAGGAGGGAGCTGGACTGAGGGGAGATGGGGACGGCGGGAGGAGGGCAAAAGTCAGAGACCAGCCAGAGGGCCAGGGAGATGGAGCCGTGGAGAGAAGACGACAGGTGGAGAACTCAGTGACTGGCATATAGTAGGTGCTTGAAAATACCTGGAGTTGAGGGGGGGGGGGGTGTGAGAAAGAGGTTTTTGGAGAACAGTTGGAGTTGGAGGGAATAAACAGCGGATAAGGGAGTTAAGGAGAATGAAAGAAACCAAGTGAAATTTCCAGGAAGAGGAGAGCTGATGAAGAAGGAATGGGCCAAAGAAGGAATACAGCACCGAAGGACACACAAGCCATAAGTGCTGAAAGGGAGTTGGAGGAAAAAAAAGATGCAGCTGGAACCAGAGAGAAGGCCAGAGACGGAGGCCGAGCCCAGCCGAGCTCTCGCGGGGCGGAGCTACCAAGAGGAGACTGGCCGATGCGGGGAGGAGACGCCTGGGTCCCTGGGAGGCGATTGGCAAAACGGGCCGCCCGTCACCGCCCCCTACTTCCTGGCCAGCCCCGGAAACCAGCAGGCGTTGGGGAGGGGTGGGGGGGGATAGCGGCAACAGCAGCCCCAGCCCTCAGAGAGACAGCAGGAAGGGAGGGAGGGAGGGAGCTGGGGGGACAACCCCCCCACCATTCCTACCGCAATGGGCCCAGCCTCCCACTCTCACCTCCCCTCCATCGGCCGGGGCTAGGACACCCCCAAATCCTGTGGCCCCCTTGGCACCGACACCCCGACCGAGGCAGAGACACAGCCACCCGCCACCACCGCTGCCGCAGCCTGGCTGGGGAGGGGGCCAGCCCCCCGGGCCCCCCACCCCACTGAGGTGGGGGCGGGAAAGGGATGGGAGGAAGCGGGAGGAGGGTGCTGAGAGGGACTTGGAGGAGGGGATGGGGGAGAGATTGGGTCTGGGAGGCGGACTGGGGAGAGGGTTGCTGGGGAAAGGAGAGGGTCCCCGAGAGGGAGGAGACCCGGTGACCCTGTGAATCTGGGATGGGGGTGTGGATAGAGAGTCCTGAAGAGGGAATTCCTGACATCTTCCCCAATTCCTTTTCCTGCCCTTTGGCCCCACGTGACTCTTAGGGGGCTGTGGCCGGGAGAAGGAGGTTTATTACCCTCCTTCCCCCAGCAGAATTTGCTTCCTAGGAATGCCCTCAGACACCTCTGTTTCCATCTAGGCACAGGACTTTCTCAGTGGCCATCCACACTGGGCTAGATCCTTACTGACACACAGATGCTTTGTGGGGGGCCATGTTTTCTACATGGAGTCTGTGCCTTTGACATGTTTAATGGCTTATGTGCAGCTAGCTTCTCCCTATACTATCCATGGTTTGTGGAGAAACAATGTGTTATTTTCCATCAGAATTGCCCATTCTCCTCTTATGTCCATGTCTCATGTCCAGTCTTGACATTGTTCAGGTGTGTGAGTTTTTGTATATTGCATCCATTATGTGGTTTCATGTTTCTTGCACATTTTATGCTTTTGCATGTTTACTTCTGCATGTAAAGATCAAGCCTTGTTTTGGTTCATATCTCGTATATTATGTCCATGATGCTGTCGTATGCGATAATCCTCATGTGTGGGATCCTGTGGTTTAGTGAACTAGTGTATACTCCTGTTGTGATCAGGTTGGCCTGTTTGCTGCCTGTGTTTTCCTAGTCAGAGTACACACGACATCTATGCGTGATCCTTTACTTATTTATCATACTTACACTGATGTGACATGTCCACAGCATCTGTGCTTTTGGTTATACATACTACATACATTTCATAATTTTATTGGCAGTATATTTTTGTGAGTCATATATATGCACATTAACCCATTTGGCACTCCGTGGTGCTTATTAATCTTGGATATTTCTGCTCCGGAGAGGGTCACTTAATGTCATGTATTAGAGAAAAAGGCGACAAGCCTACATGTCCCCAGAAAACCATCCCCAGATGCCTTACCTTGCTGACCTTCCTGGCCTGTGTCTCTTCACATACATTCTCTCTCCAGTGGCTATGGACAGTCTGTCTTCATGGAGCTCAATGCATCCCACGGAGTCAGCCCTGCTGTGCACATTATCTGTTCCCCACTCTTTTTGCACAGTTGGCATCTTTTTGATGACAGCAGCATCTCTCCCCTGTGGCATGTTAATCCTCATGCTGTATGTTTCTCTTCTGTATGAGATGGGATGCTCCATCTTGATTGTTGGTACTTTCCCTTCAATGTGATGGTATATTGTATGTGCATATTTCAGAATAGGTTATGGTTAGGCTTCTTATGTTCATTGTTTTCTTGGTGACTTATCTTTTCACAGTTAATAGTTCTCGAGAGTGTAGCTATCTGATTCCTGATCATCTCTGTCATTAATTATGGCTGTGTGGGTGTGCACTCAGCATTATAATCTGTTCCACAGATGTTTATTGAGCCACCTCTCTGACTCCTCCTGTCCGGGTTTTGGGAGTGCCTACCCTCAAGCTGCTTACAGACTGGGAAAGGAACAGAAATGCCAGTGAGCAGTTACATACACAGTGGTGTCAAAATCAGTGGTTCTCAGACGTGTGTGTGCACCAGACTCACTTGGAGGGCTTGTTAAAATACAGATTGTTGGGCCCAATGCCCAGAATTTCTGATTCGGGAGATCTGGGATGAGGTCCAAAAATCCGTGTGTCTCTACACTTTGAGATCCAGTGATCAAGATAAAAGTGTAATGAAAACTTAGGCCAGGTGGGGTTCAAGAAGGCTTCCAAAGTGTGATGCTGAGCTGTGTGAGGCAAGTGAAGAAGCGGAAGGGCATTCCAGCCAATGGAGCAGCCTGTTCACAGCACAGAAGCATGGAGGATTGTGGTGTGTCTGAGGAACTAGAGTTGAAATGAAAAAGGCCTTTGTGGGGGTGTGGCCGAAAATGGAAAGAGAAGTCAACTTGCCTAAAGGGCCTGTAAACAAGACAGGGAAATGCTCAGATTTGTGTCACAGGAGGATCCCTGATTGCCATGTGGATGACAAATTGGAAAAGCAGAGTTAGGATCCTGTTGCAAATACTCCACAGGAGAAATGCTGGACCAGACTTAACAGGGGCAGCGGGATAGAACAGCTCAGAGCCTACAGCTGTAGAGTTGGCAGATTTTCCTGTTTTTCTAGGGTCTATTAGCCTTCACTGATTGGCAATGGACTTACCTTTGAACATAGACTTTCTTGTCATTGGAAGGGAGTGCCTGTAGTCTTGCTGGGAGTGACAGGTTGACACCATTTCGTGATTTCTGACCCTGCCCCCAACAGTGGGGCAGAGTGGAGGAAGGAGGAAGAGCCTAGAAGGCAGGTTCTGTGTGCCTGCCTACACCTCTTCCTCCTGAACTCTGTCCTCCCAGAGAAGGTGATATGATGTGTCTTTTACTCTCTGCCCTCCTTTTTTTTCCCCCACTTAGTCAGGACTTAAATATTGTATCTGCCTGACCAGGTTGCCTGCAGTGTCCCAGGAAGAGGGGGGAAGAGGGCAGAAGGATTTGTTTGCCTGACGGTGGAGGGAGGATTAATAGATGGTAGCTACTCCTGGTATGTCCATGGGTTTATCTGGGAATGGGAAGGGGGGGTGGGGGTGGCTGCCTTAGCGGAGAGGGGATTTTCTAGTTATGCATTTACTACATTCCTTCATTTGTTACTGGGCGTGACTTGAAGTTAGCCTTCTGGTGTGAGCGGGTCAGTCTTTGTGTTTGCATTAGTGACAGAGCCTTTATGCTTGCCAGTGCGCTCTTGAGAATGTCTGTGGGTGTTTTGTCCCTTAACCGTATCTGCTGTATGTACACCTATGTGTGTACATACGAGCAGCAGCGTAACTGTGTTGGGAATACAAGCTGCTTGGGTTTAAACTAGGAAGTGCTTCTTAGGAGCCGTATCATCTCTGGTAAGTTATTTAACCTCTCCTATAAAATGTAAATTGTGTGGTTCATATTTAAGGGTTTAACGTAGTCTGTAGTTCAGTGCTAATCCAACAGAGAAATATAATGCAAACAACATGTAATTTTTAATTTTCTGGTAGATACATGAAAAAAGGGAAAAAGTAACAAGGGGAATTTAATTTTAATAGTATGTTCTACTGAACCCAGTATTCTGAAAGGTTAAAATTTCAAAGTGTAATCACTACAAAAGATTATTATGGGATATTTTACATTCTGATTTTTATTCAAAGTCTTTGAAATCTAATGTATATTTTACACTTCCAGCACATCTCAGTTCAAACGAGGCTATTTCAAGTGCTCAGCAGCCGTATGTGGCTGGTGGCTACCCTATCAGTTAGCCCTAAAACCTTACCAACTACAGGTGTTAGTTACTGCTGTTATTAATGTCCTCTTATCATATATCTGAGTTGTGGATGTCCATGTCTCATGTCTCTTGTCCTTGTGAATATTTCTGGAGCCTTCCAGGAGAGGGGTGGGAGAGCAGTCTTGAGCTCCTGTCCTCCCCACCCCCATCGTAGAGCGGCTTCCCTCCGCAGGTTTTGATTGGAGCCCTGACCCCATCCTATGTCTCTGGCCTTTGTCCTCATAGCTCCCCAAACCCTGCCTTCTGTGCCCTACACGCCTCACTCCCCTCCAGGACCAGGCCCACTGTCCCTTGCCCTGTCCCCTGCAGGTGGCCAGAATGGAGCTGTGGCCGGGGGTATGGACTGTGCTGCTGCTGCTGCTCCTGCTGCTGCTCTTCCTGCTGCCCGCCCTGTGGTTCTGCAGCCCCAGTGCCAAATACTTCTTCAAGATGGCCTTCTACAATGGCTGGATTCTCTTCCTGGCTGTGCTCGCCATCCCTGTGTGTGCTGTGCGAGGACGCAACGTTGAGAACATGAAGTGAGGGCCAGGGGATTTGGGGTGATGAGAGAACCTAAGAGTCAGAAGTGAGCAGTGGATGGGGAGGATGTTGGGTGTGTAGGGAAAGCAGAGAGCGCCCAGGGACAGGGAAGGGGAGAACACTGCAAAGATGCCCTGAAAGACAGTGGGTGGGATGGGGGAACTGAGGCATGCAGACGGGTATCAGTGGTTCCTGCTAGAACCCCTTGCCATGACCCCACAGGATCTTGCGCCTGATGCTGCTCCACATCAAATACCTGTATGGGATCCGAGTGGAGGTGCGTGGGGCTCACCACTTCCCTCCCTCACAGCCCTACGTCGTGGTCTCCAACCACCAGAGCTCACTCGACCTGCTTGGTGAGATCCTTCTCAGGGCACACCTCCCCCAGCCATGCCCTTCCTCCTTCCCCAGAATCTCCTCCTCTAGGGGTCCTCACCTCCCCTGCATCTGAACTTTGCCCCCTGGCTCCCTTCTCCCCTTATCCCCCCGCACAAACAGGCTAATATATGTTTAATCACCTCTTCCTCCACTCAGGTCTTCCTGGCCCCTCCCCTCAGTCTCCTTTTCCCTTTATCTCCAGTCCTTAGTAGCTGAGACCTGCTTTCCATGACACTTTGCCTCCTTTGGCCTTCACCCTTCACCTTTTACCCTAGGGATGATGGAGGTACTGCCAGGCCGCTGTGTGCCCATTGCCAAGCGTGAGCTGCTGTGGGCTGGCTCTGCTGGGCTGGCATGCTGGCTGGCAGGAGTCATCTTCATTGACCGGAAGCGCACAGGGGATGCCATCAGTGTCATGTCTGAAGTTGCCCAGACCCTGCTCACCCAGGATGTGAGTCCCCCTGTGGAAAAGGAGGGCCGGGGGCATTGTGGAGCAGAGCAGTTGTAAATAAGCTGAGACGCAGGGCCATGGGGCCTCAGAGGTCTCATTACAGCGTCACAACCATATTCTGACCCCTCTGTGTATGTCTTCTTGACCCTCTATCTTCCCCAGGTGCGGGTCTGGGTTTTTCCTGAGGGCACAAGAAACCACAATGGCTCCATGCTGCCCTTCAAACGTGGCGCCTTCCACCTTGCAGTCCAAGCCCAGGTAATTACTACTTCCCCTTCTGCTATGGAGCCCCCAGCTTCCACCATCCCTTTCTTTGTTGGCAGTGGCTTGTCATGGGGCTTTGAAAGGAACTGTGGGCTGTCTGCTTTTCCCTTTCCCCAGGTTCCCATTGTCCCCATAGTCATGTCCTCCTATCAAGACTTCTATTGCAAGAAGGAGCGCCGCTTCACTTCGGGTGAGGGCCCTGAGTAGACGTGGGGCTGGGGGTGGCCAGAATGACCATGGATGAGATAGGCTAGAAGGGTGTCCCCACCAGGGAGGAAGATGGGTTAGTGTCAGAACTGAGATGTCCAAAGGATCATCCAGTGTGACCACACATCAACCAATAAATATTTAAGCACCCACCATACCCTGCTACGTGGGTAACACTTGGTCCCTCCTAGAGGGGCTGTTACTCTCCAGTGGGAGAAATAGGCCTGTGTGTGCGAGGCTGTAGTAACACTTGGCAGTAAAGGCTAAACTGAGACAATGGGGGCTGAAAGGGTGCTGTTGAGGTGTCTGGACCCCAGGGGGTTGGAAAAGGCTTTGTGCAGGAAGGTCTCAGAGCACCAAGTAGCTGGCAAGCAGAGGGGCAGTTGTCCAGGGTAGGGAGAACTGAACTGAAAAGTTGGGGAGGGAGTAGCAGGAGAGCTCAGAAACTGTGCCCCACCTGTGGGCAAAGGCCTAGGTATACAGGCCATGATGGTGCTCACCCCCTCCCAGGGCGATGTCAGGTACGGGTGCTGCCCCCAGTGCCCACAGAAGGGCTGACACCAGACGACGTCCCAGCTCTGGCTGACAGAGTCCGACACTCCATGCTCACCGTTTTCCGGGAAATCTCCACTGATGGCCGGGGCGGTGGTGACTATCTGAAGAAGTCTGGAGGGGTGGGCGAGGCCCGGCTCTGAACTCCCCTCCCATCTCCCCCCACCTTGCTCCCACACCTACCAGCCCACTGTGCCCTGAAGCAGGGCCAAGCCCTCTTCCTTGTTTCTCCTCTCCCCACTGTTCCCCTGTTTGGAATCTTCAACTTCTGAAGTGAATGTGGATACAGCACCACTCCTTGCCCCTTCCCAGCTCCCCACTCCCATATACTCTCCTGCCTTGGCGCATTCTCCACTCTGACCCCCACCCACCTCCTGTGCCATTTTGTCTGTGGGATGGTTGCCTCCCCATCTCTAGTGGCTCACCTACACGAGGGTGTGAACACACCATCCTTTCCCCAGTGGACATTTTTCCTTTGTGATCTTCTCTCCCTCTCCACCCCACATTGGCCAGTGGACTCATCCATTCTGTTGACCAGTACCCTCCCACAGGTCCACAGATTCAGTGGACTTCTCCATTTGTGTGGACTCCTCACACTGTGGCTGGAAGCAATGCCTGGAACATTCCTGGCTTATCCTGGGAACACTCTTCAGCACCCTCACACTCCCTCCCATGGAGCCTCCTGTTAGTGGAGGCTGGACTTTTCTCACATAGAGGCCTCATCCTGCCCATACCCAGGTGCCCAGGGGTGAGCCTACTCCTAGATGCCAGTTTGGTCTCCACATTTCTGCTTCCCCCTGTCCCTGTGGTACGGTTCTTTAGTGGTCCTGGCCCCAATCCAGTCCCCTGCAGCCCTGCTGTACCATTCTAACCACACACAAGGGAAGAGGCAGACATCAGGTGCTGCATTCACTTCTGCTCCCTGGGGAGTTGGGGAAAGGAACTGAACCCTGGCTGGAGGGGCTGGGAGGGCTTTTAATTTATTTCTCTTTCTTTTGAGGCTTTCCCTCTCTGAGCCAGTTTTCATTTCCTTCCGTGGCATTAACCACTCCTGCCTCCCACCCCAGACCTGTGCCCACAAACTGGAGAGGTGGGCTGGGAGCAAAAGGAGAGGGCGGGACCCAGTTTTGCGTGGTTGGTTTTTATTAATTATCTGGATAACAGCAAGAAACCGAGAATAAAGACTGAGAGAGAGAGAGATCTGGGCACTTTCTGGCTGCATTTGTGAAGGCATTAAAGTGGTTCTCACCCAAGCAACCTTACCCCAGCCAGAAGACTCGGGTGGGCCCAAGGCATCCATCATCCCCCACTTCCTCAGCTCTGGAAGTTTCCATCACTCACTGCTCCTTAGTGGCAGATAACCTTATCTGCACTTCCCCACCTGGCCATCCCAGATGATTAGTGGGGCCAGTTTCTGTATAAATTAGGGGACCCGGGCTCTGGAGAGGTTCCTTTTCAGCCGTCTGAGACCTGGGCCCAGGCTGTTGTCCTCACAGGAGCCTGATGAATGACAAGGAAGCAAGCAGACACACTGGCTGCAGACTTCTGGGGCTGCCAGGGCACTGGAGAGACTCATCCAACAATAAGTCATTTGGGGACAGGGTACCAAAAAGGGTCAAGTATGGCTATCTAGGGACAGTGTGGGGAGACTTAAGTGTTGGGAAAGGGCTTGGGGAAAAGAGAAAGTTGAACTACAGAAAGGTATCTGGGACAGCTGGGGGCATCTACTGGGTGATGGGGGTTCAAGCAGAGAGGGGCAGGAGGACTCACAGGTGCCCAGCCTCTCCTCCAGCAGCAGCACCTGGTCACTCAGAGACTCTATCCTGTCACTGCGGCCCCACAGCTCTGCCACCTTTTCCGGCTGTAGCTCTTCAGGGGGCATGGGCAGCACAGCCCGGACCCAGGCCCCCGCCTGACCAGCCCACTACAAAGGAAGGGACACCTCAAGTGTTGGGGGCGGGGTGGGATGCACCCTGCTGGGAGGGCCTGGCCCACACCACCACTCACCTGCTCCAGCCGCTCCAGGCGCCCTCGCAGCGCCCGAATCTCCTGCCTCAAGTCATGCTTGTCATGTTCAGCTTCCCGAACTGAAAATAAACAGTGTCAACTACAGCCCAGTTGAGCCTGGGCCCTTGCTGCCACCTCTACTCCCACTCACCTGCCACACTGAGGATGCTGGCACCGGTTGGCGGCTCCAGGACACCCTCTGCGCAAGTGTGCCGGTCCTGGCCCAGCACCAGACCTTGGGGACAGCCGCAGGTGAAGCTGCCTGCCGTGTTGACACAGTGGTGCGAGCAGAGGGTGATGCCAGTCCTACATTCATCCACGTCTAGTTAAGGGAAAGAGAGGGCTAAAGGATGGGGGCAAGCTGGCGCCTTGAGGGTGGTGAGGTCCTGACACCACTGGGGGGTGGGACTGGGGATGGGGAGGGACCACTCACCCACATGACAGTGCTTCCCACCCCAGCCTGGGGCGCACTCGCACTGCTCTGGCCTGACACAGATGCCTCGGTTCAGACAGGGCTTGGCGCAGATGGCTGTGGGTGCAGAAGGGTGGTTCAAAACAGGACAGCCCACCTCTCCAGCCCCCCAGCTCGCTCCATCCCCAGGCCTGGGAATACCCAGTCTCACCTTCGTCACAGGTGAGCGCCCCCGGATGTCGCTTCTTCCAGCCCTGGCAGCACACAACGTGGGTCTGCTGTACCTCTCTCCTCACCTCCCTCCATGCCACTTGGTATGTGGTCCTAGAACACAGGCCTGGCTCTGAACATTGGTTTATGGGCTTTGGTCTGGGTTCCTGAAGTTCCGGAAAGACCAGCAGGGTCCAGGCTCCCCAGCCCTCACCTGTAGGTGCTGCAGATGCGCCGTCCATTGCACACAGTCAGGTAGGGCTTATATACTGGCTGGCTGTAGGACTCGTTGTAGTGGAGGGGGACCACCAGCATCTGCTTGGAGCAGACCCCCTGACTGCACCCAGGCCAGGGAAGGTGAGAATACTGAGTGGGCCAGGCCCTAGGGGGCCAGGAATCGCACTCCCCTCAAGACTCCACTGAGCACCCCCCCCCCAGAGGACTGCCTCACCCCCCCGCTTCTCCCCTTCTAAATGTCACTGTTTTGCCCCCTGTTGAAGTGCCGCCACCACCACCACCACCCCGCTGTTGAAGTGCCACTCGCAAGTTTCCTGAAGACCTCACACCTGCCCTGTGCCATCTGTCATCACCTCTCTTTGAGGGATCCGCCCTTGGCCCCCTGGGCTGACATCAGTAGCAGGAGGAATGACAGTCCGCCGAAGACAGTGTACAGCTCATTCCTGGACCCCATGGTTCTCCTTGACTCCAAACTGCAGGCTGTGGGCAAGAAGAGGTTAATGGAGGCACTTTCCCTCTCCTATAAGCACTCCAGCTCCAGCCCCTCCGGGAGCAGAGAGCAGACTGCCGGTGCCCTCTAAGGGAGTCAGCACATTCATCTGTACATACTTGCACTAGCCATCAGGATTGTCACTTTTAACATGACCCCTTCGTTCAGCACACCTGGTCCCCGAAGCATCATGCAAGGGTACACCCCGACACACTCCCTCCACCCCCTCTACACTACAGTTAACTCTCCCCGAGGACCCTCCTATCTGTAACAGGCCCTCTTGTACATTTTTCTATCTTCGAAGCCTCAGAGAGGCACCATTACATCCTCTCACCCTGTACCCAAAACCAGGCACCTAGAAATTGCACCTTAAATACATCCCTACTACCTCCCACACCATCATCCCTCATACAACACTCCCCAACTCACACTCATTCTAAGGCTATTCCCCATTACAGTCTCCCCACCTGTCTTTCCCACTCTCCCGGAGACTTCAAGCAGACCAGCCTCAGCAGCAGCAGCTCAGACTGGTGGGCGGGTTAGGCAGGCTGGGAAGGAGAGGAGGGGCCAGGCCAGACAGAATGCTCCCATTCTTGCCCCCTCCCACAAGCCTTCAGAGTTCCTGCTTCATCTGCTCAGTGATATCCAAGTCCCACTACCCTCACCACCATCCCAGCAAAGGGGCCCCTAGAAGTAAATTTCCAACCCTTTGAGACCTTATTTCTGGACTTCCCAAATCAGCAGAGGGTACTGGCTCTGTACCACCACCAGTACCTCTGGTCCTTGCCACATCCTTCAACCCAACACAGACTTGGGGAGAACTGAGGGGGCAGGGAGAGAGAACGGGCAGAGAAAAGCACGGTCAGGTCATGGGAGAAGAGGCAAGAACAGCTGAAGAAAGAAAGGAGGGCAAGTCATTACAAAAGGCCAAGGGGGGGGTGGACAGCCCAGGGCACTAAGGGGAAATTGCCTCCCCTTTCTTGATGACATTTGTTAGGGCCTGGGGGGGGAGCAGAATTGAATCAGCCACCGCCCCCCATGCAAGACTAGACAGGGCCCTATTGTCGCCACCAAAATTCCTTCTTTCAAGGAAGAGGCGGCTCATTGTCCAGCCCCTCACCCAACTGTGGCCTACAAAGGTCGAAAAGGGGCGCAACAAATGCCCACCCTGACCCTTAGCCCCCTTGTCTAGCCTGGGGGTGGCAGGCGCATTCCACCCAATGAGGCTGGGGCACAAACCACTGGAGCTCTGGGCTCAGCCCCCCAAGCTTAGGCTGGGACAGGAAGAGAATTGTCCTCTGCAGGAAAGAACCCACAGAGAATCAGGAACCCACACAGAATGGGCATTTAGAGAGCGGAAACACCAAGGGGGGTCCCACCCCAGACCAGGCATCCGGGCACCCAGACCTCAGGCCCTCCATCCCCACCCTCCTTGGGGAGCCAGGTCCCCCTTACCTGGAAATGAGCCAAGCCACACTGAGGAAATGGAACTTTATTTCCATTAATACAGGGTTAACACCCATTCAATGGTAGCTAAAAGAGGGGCTGGGGCCTCAAAGAAACTAGGCTCCCAGGGGGTACCCCAACACTGAACGTAGGGACTGGGGGATCCCCAAACCTGAGATGGGCCTCACAGGCCATAGATATTCCCCAACACTGACATTTCAAGAACAGAACTGTCCCCATAGGGGAGCCTCAGAACCCCACTCTCATGGGTAGTCCTTCCTGGGAGTTGGGAGAGCTGAGGAAAAGGGAACATGGGGAGAAGAGAAGCTAAAAATGACCTGAGTGGCCTAGAAGGAGACCCCTGTAGTGGGCAGGGGCTGGGTTCTCCTTCAGTAACAGCCAGAGATGGAGGGTCGGCGGTGGCAGCAGCAACAACAGCAGGAGCAGCCACAAGTTAAAAACCTGGTTTCTCTCTTCCCAACCTTGGGCTTGGGAAGCTGAGAGAGCACGGAGCAAACCCCAGACATGAGCTGGGGGAACACCAGGATTTGTCATGTACAGAGAAGAGGAGGAAGGGGTCGTGGGAGCCCTGGTTGGTGCGGGCAGTGTGGGAACAATGGGGTGGTCCCAGGCACATCAGAGCCTGACATTTGCCTTCCAAGGCCACCGCTTGGTTTCTGGGCTGGGGAGTTCCCGGGGCATCTCTGAGGACATCCTCAGGAGAGCCAGGGTTCAATGCAGGTCTCATAAAGCGTACGGTTGGAGTGCCAGGCCGTGTGGGCGATCCCAGCCATCGGACACCTCACTATGGCTCCCCGGGCCAAGAGTGTCTTCAACCCAAAAGAATCCCGCAGATAAACCTTCAAGGTGGGCAAAGGGTCACAGCAGACAGACAGATGAAGAAACAAAATGAGTTCCTGCTGGTGTCCTGGGTCCCCTCTCCCCACAGGGTGAACCCTTCCGCACTCAGGGGTCGGTGGGCAGGGAGGGCTACAGACTGAGGTGGGACAGAGCATGAAGAAAGGGGACACAATCCCGGGGGCTCACCGGTTGCTCCTCCATCTCCAAGACCGTCTCATTGGCGTCATAGAAACCAAAGAAGCTACAAAGAGATTGAGGGTGGGCAGAGGAGGTTATTAGGAATGCTGGAGAAAATCAAGGTAGGCTAGGGGACTTCAGGAACTCATGGCCACAAGGCACTCAAAATACTTAACTGGGTATCATGTGCCTCACGAGGTGATACACTGAAACTATAGCAAGGCTTCTGCAGAGTCCCATCAAAAATGTGTGACCTGAACCTACTCCTGAGGAAACAGCCAACAAACCCTGAGGGACATTCTACAAAATGTCTGGACCACACTCCTCAAAAATTTCGATGTCAGAGACAAAGACTGAGGAAGTAGTCCAGAAAAAAAAAAAAAAAAAAAAAAGAGAGACTAAAGAGCTATGCAAGTAAATGCGACTTGTGATCCCAGGATGGATCTTGCAATGAATTCCCCCCCCCCCAATAAGGACAACTGGAAAATACCTGAATCAGGTCTATAGAGTAGCCTAGCCATGTTAAGTTCCTGACTTTGATCACGGTATTGTGGCTACGTAAGGAATGTCCTGTGCATAGCAGACAGACAGACATACTGCAGTGTTAGGGATAAAGAGACCTCATGTCTACAACCTATTCTCAAACAGTTCACAAACATAACTATACCCTGTATCTGTATAGAGAACAGAGGAGGGCAGAAACATGGTAAAATGTTAACATTTAGAAAATCTAAATGAAGAATACATTAATATTGCTTTTGTAATACTTTATTAACTTATTAAGTATGAATTTATTCCCAAATATAAAGAATAAAAAGGTCTTAAGATTCTCAGAAGCAGTATTTAACTGGCATGGGCCGTGAAAGGGCACTGGCCATGACAAACAAAGGATGATAGTATTTAAAGTCCAATAGTTTACAGGAGCAAAGAGAGGCCACTCGCCCGGTTCTAGAGCACCAACAAAGGCTTCCAAGTGAGGACTCTCCCCTAGGGAAGGCTGTTCCCCAGGCAAATGAAGAGCAGGAGCCAAGGTACAGAAGTGAGGCCCAGCTGGGTGCTGTGGGGAGCTGGGCTGGAGGCCGAGAGGCCATGCTGAGTTGGGCTGGAGGCCAGGAGGCCACATATTTCACCAGGTGTAGGAGAACAGCAGGGGCACACAGACCTGGGTTTGAACTCCAGCTCTGCCGCACACTCCCAAGCATGTGTGGCTGAGCGTATTATTCTCTTTGTCCCATATAAGAATACTTCCTTTGCAGAGAGGAAGTGAAACCCCGTGGTTAGATCAGATAGTCTGACTTCACAAGTTACTGACTCTATGAGGATTAAATAAGGTTTATTTGAGAAGTACTTGGAATAGTGCCTTGACATGTAAAACATGCCATGTAATTGTGAACTATTACTATCTTCACAGGGTTGTGGAGGTAAAATGAGAAAAAACAAATCCCATCCCATGGGAGTCCCATGACTCCTTCACTTAAAACCCTCCAAGGCCTTCCCATATCACTCAAAATAAAAAGTCAAGGGCCATGGTTGCCAAGAGCTGGGGCAGGGGGTGGGAGAAAGCAGGGATGGGGAGTTCATGTTTAATGGCTATGGAGTTACAGTTTGGGGGAAAAAAAAAGTTTTAGAGATGGATGGTGGTGATGGTTACACAAGAATGTCAATGTGCTTAATGCCACTGAAGTGTACTTAAAACGGTAACTTTTATGTTATGTATATTTTAGGGGGGAAAAAAATCAAGGCCTGACTGCCCTACAAAGGCTGAACATCACTGGATCCCTACTGCCCCTTTCATCTCCTCTCCTGCCCTCCCCAGCTCCCTGCACTCTAACCACATGACCTCCTTATTCCTCACACCTGCCCCAGGACCTCTATAGATGCTACTCCTTTCCCTGAGTCATCCCCCCTCCCCACACACCACCACCAGATTTTTCCACAGCTCCTTCCTTCACTTCAAGTTTCTACTCAAATTGCAACTCTTCCAGGACCTGTCTGGCCATCATCTGACACAGGCTCCAGTTATCGTCTAATCCCTTCCCCTGCCTTGTCTTATTACCACCTGACATTTACATTTATTACATTTCCTATACGACCAGATCGTAAGCTACGTAATAGCAGGGACTTCTCTCTCATTTACCCCTGCATCCCAGTGGCCCAGAACAGTGCCTGGGCATACATACAGTGCTCAATACATATTCATTAAGGACTAAGTAGCTTACGTGACATTTTAGATCACTCATGATGGGCAAGAGGTCCATACATAGCACAATGGAGCCCCAGATTTTCCTGAGATACAGGATGGAGGGGACAGGGCTGAAGGCTATTACAGAAGTCCAGATATGTAAAACAGGTGGGAGAACACATAAAATGGCATGAAACTATACACATCCTACCAATGACAACTTTCTGGTTTTGATACTGCGCTAGAGTTACATAGGATGCAATCGTGGGGGGAACCGGGCGAAGGATACATACCCAGGACCTCTCTACACTATCTTTGCAGCTTTCTATGAATCTGCAATTATCTGAAAGCTAAAAGTTTTTACAAGGCAAGGGTTTAGGGATAGAGAGGAAGCATAGTCTGGAGGACGTAGCGACTGGCTGGATACAAGTTGAGGGATAATGATTCCCCGTTTTGGTCTCCAGTGACAAGATATGTGGAGGGTGAGGCATGCAGGCCTGAGATAAATATTACTGGGGGCTGGGGGATGTCCTTAGCCAATCTTCAGGCCACACAGTCCCTTATTACCTAGACTGCCAGGGGGTAATAACACCATCATCAGGACCCCCAATCAGCACCAGGCGGCCCACACGAAGAAAGTTCTTCCTCCATGCTGAAGAGTGGGAAGAAAAGAGCTTGCATCAGTCACAGGGGTCAGGCCCTGTTGGAGAGGCAAACATAGGGGGTCAGAGAGGCAGAAAACGGGACCCAGGTAGGAGCCTAGGGTCTCACCAGTGGCATTGGGATGATCTCTTTCCCCATTAATCAGGGCCAGGAAGCTGCTGGCATTGAGGTATAAGTCATCATGGTGGGGGTCTAGGTACAAAGAGCAGTTAGAAAGACAGTCAGAGAAGCAGGGAAAAGAGGCAAGACCAGATGCTGAAAGGCCAATCAGGGGACTACAATGATAGACAAGGTGACTACTAAGAGTAGCAATAATAGTAATTGTGAACAAGAGAGTAAACACCTTTATCCAGCACCTAGGATGCCAGGTACTGTTCAAAGTATATTACGTATATTACATGTTAATTTCTTTAATCTTTACAACCCCCTATAGGGTAGATACTATATTAATATTTTACAGATACAGAAAACAGTCACAACCAAATATTTACTATCTGGCCTTTTAGAGAAAAAATTTACTGACCCCTGCCCCAGACTAACTCTGAAGCAGTAAGGTAATACACAGAAAGTGTTCTCAATAGCGCCTAGTCACACAGTTATCTTCAGCATCGCTGAAGTTATCTTCAGCATTACTGTTGGTTATGGTACAAGGGGGAGCAGCAGACCCTACCCCCCCAGGGTGCCCCTCCATGCAGACCCCAGTTTGGCATCCCCTATTCACCGTGCCAGTAGTTGCAGATGGAGAATTCTTGGCCCCAGGGGCTGTAGCAGATCCGGTAGAGGTTAGACCTCATGGAGGTAGGGAAGAGCCACTTCAAATAGTCCGTATCTGGCAAGAGAACAGCAGAATCCAGTGGCCCCAAACTTCTGTGTCCCCCAAACTCAGAGCCCTCTCAGGAGCCCACCATCCCCACTCACCTCCATACTGTCCCATTTGTGGAGAGGAGAGAGAGATGAAAGAATCCACGTTGTGCTCCTCCATGACGGACAGCAGTGCCCGGCACACCAGGCCCCCTGGAGGCAGAATGCCACGAGGCTGGGACTTAGGTACAGCCAGGTCAACAGCCTCCCCACATGCCCCTGCCCCCAGCGTGTCCATAAGAAGAGTGAAGCCCAGAGAAAGCAGGCACACCTTGTAGCAAAAAGTTGTATGTCGTGAGAGTAACAGAGCCAGAATTAGATTTCTGGGTCTCCCAACTCTACCTGTAGGGTGCTTTTTACTCTTTCCTTATCCCTTATGTCCAAGAACCATGGGTAATGGCAAAAGGGGGCAGCAGCATGGGGAGCCTCCCTCCCACTGAGGACACAGAGATAAGACCCAGGTGCTGAGGGAAGTCAGAAAAGTAGGGCTCAGGTACTAGGGCTCTGGCTAGGAACAACCAGGTTCAGAAAAGGGGACACCAGGAAGTGTCCCTCAGGTAAGGATCAAGCCTCAGATAGGGCTTAGAAGTTGGGAGGGGGAGTGCGCCTACCCTGCGAGTAGCAGATGAGATGCACCCCTTCAGGGGCCTCTGCCATGATGGGGGCCACAGCCTCTCCGAACCCTTGCACCTGTTCCCACAAGGGTCGCAAGCTCTCTCTTCCATCGAAGAGATCGAGCACAGTCACCACAGTCCCAGGGTGTGTCTGTGGGAAGGGGGCAATGCTGCAACAGGGGATGGACTATGAAGCCCCTCCACACCGCCCCCTGGCCAGCGTCCACATGCCTATGGCGCCCTGCAATGAGAACCAGGGATCTCGTCCTCCGACTCTCCCAACGCCAGCACCAGCTCCTCTAGGAACTGAGCAGGCCCGGAAGCGCAGCTTTCAGTTCCCCATTCTCCTTCCCCCGTCACTACAGTAGCCTCCAGCGCCCCACAACCGAGTGTCCCTTGCCAGACCTCGTTGATGTATTCCAGCAGGTGGCGGAAGCTGTATGAGCTGTCAAAGAGCCCGTGTACCACGATGACCGGTTTGTAGGAAGCGCGATGGGGCGCAGGGGCTGCTGGCAGCAGCAGCGGCGGCAGGAACGGCAACAGGAGCAGGATCCCCGCCGTGGGGAGCCGCAGCCCTCTGAGGCCCAGCATGCTCCCGCCTGAGAATGGGGCGATGAGGGCCTGTGAGAGAGATGACAACACGCTCTCCCCTCGGAGCAGACGCCCGGCCATCAAGATCCCCCCCAACCGTGCTCACACTAGGTTCAGGTCACAAAATAGCCTACTTTGAACTTACTTCAGGACTGTAGGGAAACACACCCCCCTACACGCACCGACGCACACCCGAAACCCCGCCCCCAATTCAGCCGGAACTCAGTCCCTGGGCCCAGGGTCTTCCTAACGCATCATGCCAGCCATGCACGACCCTGGCTTTTGCAAGACCCCTGAGCAGCAGCGCAGGCTCCTGGAGAATGCAAGCTCCCACCTGGCCTACGTCCGTGAGCCTGGCTCCGCCTGCTGTTTACTTCTCCCTAGACTGGAACCCGCGGGGGGGTGGGGATGAGGGGAAGGGTGTAAGGACAGCGCGCGCTGGGGAATGACGGATGGGAGAGGGGAGGCTGCTAGGGGTCGCGCTTCGCCGTCACGTCCGGGGCTTTCCCTGGCAACCGTGTCGGCGTCCCCTGAAACGCAAGCCCGGACCAGAGGGGCAATGGAACATTCCACTGCATTCCGGGAGCGGGGGATGAAGTAGGCAGACCGATCCATTTAGGCCGGTGGGGAGAGGAAGAAGCGGCAAACATATCCTGGGAATCTAGAGAAGGCCGGTCCAGGCCCTGCTGCACCAGCGAGCCGAGGGTCCGATTTCTTGCCCTTGATTCGCCCCACTTCCCAATTCAGGCGTCCTGCTCCGCTGCGGAACATGAAATTCTCCCTCCCCCGGGGTGGGGGTGCGGGAGAGGGCGCTGGGGAACAGACTGGGGAAAGGCAGTCCTCCGCATTTCGTCCTACGCCGGATCCGGGCTGAAGCCAGCCCAGGCGGACCCCTCCCCACCCCTACCCGCCAGCCGCCGGCCCCAGGTCAGCGCCTTACAACTGTTCATTATGAAGTGCGTGTAGTGCCCTTGTCTCCAGGGACGCGAAGAGTCCTCGAGGCCCCTCGAGCTAAAAGTGCTGGCTGACCCAGTTTCTCCCGGCCTACTCTACTCCGCTCCCGGTATACGACCCACCTCCAAGGGGCGGAGGGCCCCTGGGGCAGCGCTGACTCACGCTAGCGTGGTTCCCCTGTCTTTCAACTTGAGGGATCCCCCCCCTCCCCCCGTCTGCCCCTGGCTGGGAGCTCTAGTGGGCGGCTTGCGACGCAGACCCTCGCACCGCATCCGGACTTCCACGCTCCAGGTGTCCTGCACCTCCGCCCGCGACCCCTTCCCGATACCTAGGTGGGCTTTTACTTAGCATTTAAAAGCGTTCCCCTTCAGGAAAAAGGATTTCGAAGCTTGTCTGAGTCCCTCCCTCTAGTCACAAGGTCTTTGCAAGTCTAAAGTTTCTCAATAAAACTGACGTGTGCCGAGAGGTGTGTGATGTGAGGACGGGGTGGCGGTAGGGGGTCAGGAGCTCACGCGAACGCGAACGCGAAACCAGAACGACCAGTTCGGGGCCCTGACCTAAATGTCAGGAGCCTGGGACTGGTCCAAGCGAGGGCTTCAGCTCTGTAGCCTCGGCTTGGACGCGGAGGGGAAGGACACTGCCGGAGAAGGCGACTGCCTCAGTGGGGGGATGGGGAATACTAATCTGAAGGTGGAGGCAGGGGAGGGTTAATGATTCCCCGACGGTGCTTTTGCAAAAAGCCCAAGTCCTATAAATCCCGGTAGACTGCCTACCTTCACCTTCCCTCTCCTTGTAAGCGCTCACAAGATACAATGAAGAAATAAAAGCCCGCAATTACAGCTGTGCTCCAACCTCCCACCCCCCACCACATATACTCCTGTCGATTCAGGAGGTGGCTTTGCGTCTTGGCAGGGGTGGTGGGTGGGAGGGATCTGAACACTGATGTGCCCAGAAACTCTAAGAAGCCCAATTATCGAAGAGGGAAAGGGAAACCAAACACATACTCCCAAAATGGAGTTGCCAGAAATGAGCTGATCCATCCCCTCCTCCCAAAGTGCTGAGCTCCTTCACTCTGGAGAAAAAGGTGTCTCTGCATCCCCCCAGCTTCCTCTCTGTCTGCCAACCCTCGGTCCCCCAGCCACAGGCCCAGCGGCTGCTGAACCACTGTAGACCGAAGCCCCCCACTTTACCTGCAGTTCACCCCAGGCCATAACCCTGGGAACTCTTCAAGCCATCGCAGGTCTCAACTCTGCAGTTCTCTCTCATATACAATTACCTTTCCTAAAGTGGGGGAAAGTAGAGCTAAGGATTTGGAGGAAGATCCTGAGAATTTGTGGGGACTCTGAGGGAAGCTGAGGAGGGGGGCCCCTGACTAGGGTGAACGAGATCCGGTGGGGACTGGGGTACTGAATCCACTGAGCACCTGCTCACTTCCTCCCACAATATAATCACTACAGCCAGTCTTAGATGGGAAGACTCTAGAGAGTTCTCCCTCCCTCCTTCCTTCCCTTAGTCCCACCCGCCTCGCCTGGTCTTGCTTGCCTCCCGGTTTCCATGACAACTCCAAGGGAGCCCAAACTGGGGGCTTGAATACCAGGGTGAGAGGAGGAGAGACAGAGTGAGGGTACCTCAGAAACTGTCCCCCTCCCTCTTCTCGGTCCCTTTAAGCCCCCCCCCCCCCGCTCTCCCTCCGCCCCCCGCCGCTGTCTTCATCTCTCCATCTCTGTGCCGCTGCCGGCTGCGCAATCTGCACACCGAGACTCCGACGCCAGCCAGGGACCCCACTCCCGCTACAGGGACCCTGTCCCAGTGAGACCACAGGCATGTCATCGGAAAAGTCAGGTAAAAAACAACAAAACCTGCCCTTTCCACCATCTCCAGACTCTTCCCCCCCACCATCCTTGGCCCCAACCCTCTACCTCCCTTACCCCTGGGGGGGGTATTCTGTTTCATTCCCCTTCTGTCCAGCTCTCAACCACCATCCCCCTTCTCCTTCTATATCCCTCCCTTCTCTTCCTTTCCTCCCTCCAATCTCAGCCTTGTCCCCTTGCCAACATGGAAAGGGGACAGGTTGAAAGGGTGAGGGAAGTAGAAGAGTGGCCTAGCATCAGCGAGGTACTGCAGGGACAGCAGTATTGGGAGTGACAGATGGACAGATGACACTGGCTTGCATGGGGACATGCAGTGGAGATATATAAAGATATGATCAGATAGAGGTTGTTAGGGGAGTAAAACCCAGAAGACCCTTCTTTATCTGCCCTAAAAGAGGTACTGGAATTCCCAGAGGCTAGGCCCCCTTCCCCAGGGCAAGAAGGCAGAGTGGAATATGTCGTCCTCCATGTGTTTATACAACTGTTGAATTAAGCACATGTTAACACTGTGTTGCATGTCTACACATGTGCACACACAGGACTAGCTCAGATGGGCAAGTCGGAGGCAGCCATAGCTTTGCTGGCAAGTGAAAGCTCTGGGCACATTACTGAAGACAGAGAAGAGTGGAGGAGAGTTGCGACCTCAAAATCAGATTGAAAAAAGGAAGGGGGGAGGGTAGATGGCCTAGATCCAATCCCTTTCCTGCCCCAAGACCAAGAGATGCCTTCTCACCCATCTCCTCTGTCTCTCCCATTATCTTTCTCCATCCCTGGCCCTCTGTGTCTCCCCCTTATCCCCTTCCTTATCTCTTCTTTGCCTGTCTTGCCTCTGTCCCATACCCTCTCCTCCGATCACCACCCCCAGGCCTCTCAGACTCAGTCCCTCACACCTCTCCACCACCCTATAATGCCCCCCAGCCCCCAGCCGAACCCCCCGCCCCACCCCCACAGGCAGCCCCCTCCTCTCACCACCACCACCACCACCACTACCACCAGTCCGGGACTGCCACCCTCCCGCGCTTAGGGGCAGGCGGCCTGGCTTCTTCCGCGGCCACTGGTCAGCGCGGTCCCTCATCTTCCGCCACTCTGCCGCGGCCACCACACCACGCCCCGCCCGGCCCGGCCGCTGGGGCGCCCCCACCCGGCTGCGCTACCTTGCCCCGCATGCCACCCGACCCTTACCTGCAGGAGACTCGCTTCGAGGGCCCACTGCCCCCGCCGCCGCCAGCCGCCGCCGCTCCGCCCCCGCCGGCGCCCTCTCATACTGCCCAGGCTCCCGGCTTCGTGGTGCCCACGCACACGGGGGCGGTAGGCACGCTGCCACTGGGGGGGCTACGTAGCCCCTGGCTACCCCTTACAGCTGCAGCCTTGCACTGCCTATGTGCCGGTCTACCCGGTGGGCACGGTGAGTACAGGGTGGACAGGGGCCCGGGAGGAAGGTGTGGGGACACATTGCGGGGGTAGGGGTGGGGGCTGGTGGGATAGAGAAACAGAGCCAGGGGACGGGGCAGGTTCCTAAGACAAGCCCTAGAGAGAGGAAGGACTGAGGAAAGCCTTGGGAATGTGTGTGTGTGGTGTATGTGGGTTGCAGGTGGGGGCGGGGGGTGGGTGTCTGGCAGTCAGTTGGGGTCAGAGATCAGGGTCTGGGAAGGGGAACGGAGCACAGAAGTTCAGAGGAGGTTCGAAAGAGTGAAAGGAGAGGGGGGGAGAAGAAATGGAATCCCAGGACCAAGGAGGAGAAGGGAAAAGAAACCTGGAACTGACTGATTAAGGAAGGCCAGGCAGATATTTGGGGAGAAGAAACAAGGTCTGGAGTGAGCCAAGACAGCACTGGTATGGCCATTCCTTATGGGGAGGGAATGTGGAGACCACTAAGAACATAGGGCAATCACAGCAATGACGAAAAAAGGAGTCTACAAGGAATTTATGGGTGTCATGGAAGGGTAGTGGATGATAAGTTCTTTTGAGAATCAACATCCAAGAATGGTGCTTTAAAAACCACTCTGCCAGACGCAGAATGTTGGTGGGCTGGGAGAGGATGGGAATGACGTCCTGTCCTCTCCCTGCAACCTTCCTTCCACAGCCCTATGCAGGCGGGACCCCGGGGGGAACAGGAGTAACCTCCACGCTCCCCCCGCCGCCCCAGGGCCCAGGGTTGGCCCTGCTGGAGCCGAGGCGCCCGCCGCACGACTACATGCCCATCGCGGTGCTGACCACCATCTGCTGCTTCTGGCCTACGGGCATCATCGCCATCTTCAAGGCAGTGCAGGTGGAAGGGGAGTCGAGGGCGGCATCTGGGAAAGACGGCCTCACTCGGGTTTTCCTATTCTAACGGAGTGCGGGATGTTCAGGGGAGCATCTCAGAAGGAACAGCGGCTCTGATCCTCTTCCTTCCGCCCTTCCCCCGCAGGTACGCACGGCCTTGGCCCGCGGAGACATGGTGTCTGCCGAGATCGCTTCACGCGAGGCCCGGAACTTCTCCTTCATCTCCCTGGCGGTGGGCATTGCAGCCATGGTGCTCTGTACTATCCTCACCGTAGTCATCATCATCGCCGCGCAGCACCACGAGAACTACTGGGATCCGTAAGGGCTCACCCGGCCCGGCCCCACCCCGCGCCCCTCAACTTCCCGAGCGCGTTCTGCAGCCACGCCGCGGATCCAGTGGGTGCCCCGCACACCTGCCTCTGGGGCCACCAAATTTCGATACAACCTAAACTCGGCCTCCACGGAACTTCTCGCCTTGAGGGCACGCTCCGAATCCAGTTCCTCAGGAACCCCGGAAAAAAGCCCACCCCCAGAAATGCCACTTCCCGGGATCCCCGCCAGATGCCCGGCCCTCAGTCACTCCAGTCCCCCGCCTCTAAATGCAGCGCCCCCAGCCGAGCTCCCTCGGTCTCCGCTCCCCAGCCGGAGACAGGTCCCCAAAGCCCCGCCTCCTCTATAGGCTCCGCCCCGGATCTGACAAAATCCCGCCTCCAGGTCGGCAGGCTCCGCCTTCTTTTCCGTCCCCGCGGGGTGATTCAGTCCAGTGATTGGGTTGTGGCGCTAGGTCTCCCCGACAGACTGACAGACTCTTCCCCTTCTCCCCGCGCAGGGGGCCTAGCCCGGGGTAGCCACGCCCTCACGCTCTCTCATCTTTTCGTAGTACAGTTTTGTCTCCTCCACCCCGGTCTCTTGCTATTTTCTTGCTAATCCCAGCACCTCTACTTTTGGTATTTTTGGAATGAGATTTGGGAGGTTCCCAGTTTAGGACCTTTCACCCCGGGAAAGTCCCCGTTCTCTGTAAATATTCCCTTCCACCTATCCCAACCAGTGGGCAGCTGGGCAGAAGGTAACCCAGGGTACGTACTTCGTACTTCCCAACGTCCGGAGGAGCCAGTCTGCTCCCCGCTCCCCTTGGCAGTCCCCACGTTGTTCTGATTTGTGTGTGAGTGTGTGTGTGAATTTCTGAAAGAATATTAAAGAGACTAAGTGGATTTATCACCCACACTTCCGAAGACTGCAGCCTTGCAAAGGCCCTCCTCTTTTGTTTGCCCCTTTTACATCCCCTTAGCTTCCCTTCCAAGGGAAAGAAAGATAAAAGAAAACTGACAGAGACAAAAGTGAACAAATGTTCAGAGTGGACAATGTCCACAAACATTCAGATCAGAGCAGAGCCCCAGAGAGGTCACTAGGCTCTCAAAGACACCAGAAAGGCACAAATGTGGGGGCTGGGGGCAGGGGGACATCTCCTTAGGAATCCCACCAGGGTGATCTGGTATGAGGTCCATTCTTGGTGGGGATTTCTTTCCCTAGCATATATTTTCCACTTCCTACTAGACTGGGCTTAGGGCTTTGAAGAGAGAGGATTTACAAGTAGACCCAACTATCTATCCCCACAACTCCAGGAAATCAGGAGAACAGGACAGACTATTCTGAAGAAGTTGGTCAGGGATTGGTTGACGGGGAAAACATGCCAAATGCCTACAGCTGTTCCTGCCTTCAGGCCAGAGGGTGGCAAACAGCCTGGATTGGAGCCCTGCATGGTTTGTTTTACCTGTATAGGTGAAGGGAGCAGAGTGCTATGGGAGGAGGTTATCCAATATTACTGACTGTGTGACTTAAAAGCAACAGAAATTTATTTCTCACAGTTCTGGAGGCTGCAAGTCTGAGCATAGCATAGTTGGGTGAGGGCCCTCTTCTGAGTTACAGACTTGTCATTGTATCCTTACTTGTTGGAAGGGGCAAGAGAGCGCTATAGGGTTTCTTTTATAAGAACACTAATCCTGTTCATGAAAGCGCCACCCTCTTGATCCAAGCACCTCCCAAAGACCCCACCTCCTAATACCATCAACTTGTGCAGTATGATTTCAACATGCAAGTTTTGGAGGGACCACAAACATTCAGATCAGAGCAGAGCCCCAGGGAGGAGGTCACTAGGCTCTCAAAGTCCAGCTGGACCTAGTTGCCCTCTCCCACCCTGAGGTCAACCAGGAGGCCTCTGGTGGGGGTGGGGCAGTGCATAAACAGTGGACTTGATATCTTCAGCTGTACACCTGCGGCCCAGAGTTCTATGCTGAATTCATGCATTCATACAACGTGCATCTGCAGGATGCCACAAGATATCTGCTAAAACAACGGATGTGAACACTGACCTCACGGGGTTTATGATCTAGAAGGAAAGCCATGTGTTGAGACAGGAGACACGGAGGAGGATGGGATGGAGTATGGAAGTCATGGGCTCTCCTTTGGACTTTTCAGATTTTATGTTTTGCTCACCAAACAGCTTGAAAAAAGAATTCTTTGCACATTGTTTCCACTTCCTCACCACCTACTCACTACCCCCCTTAAATAAGTATTGTCAGGGATGTGTCTCTGTCTCTCATACCCACTATTTCTTCACCCTTTTTAAAAAAATTTTAAAGCTTTAAAATGTGCTCTCATTCCCTACTCTACTCAAACCGCTCTCTCATATGTACCCAATGACCAGAAGTTATCAGGAACCCAAATCAGCAGTATTTGCCTAGTATATGCACACTGCCTCTCTGAACTCTCCTATGTCTGTCCCTTGACCCTAGATTCTCCACTCCCCTGATTTAGGGACCTGTAATCCTCCCACCAACTTCCACATATATTTCTAATCATCCCTTCACCTCTCCTTTTTTTCTCCTCCCTTCCCCTAAATGTCCATCTCCAGATTTTTTCTTTTTCTGAAATCTTCCCCTGAAAATCCCATCTGCTCCAAATTCAGATATCATTTCTAACTAAATGTTTCTCTGCTATAGACAGAACAATTGTATTCTCCCCCCAAATTCATATGTTGAAATCTAATCCTTATATGATGGTGGGGACTTTGAGAGGTGATTAGGTCATGAGGACAGACCCTCACAAATGGGATTAGTGTCCTTATAAAAGAGACCCCGGAGAGTTCTCTTCCCCCTTCTACCACATAGGGACACAGTGAGAAGACAACCTTAATTGTACCAGAGGGGGCTCTCATCTTTTTCTTTTTCTTTTTTTTTTTTTTAATTTATTTGACAGAGATCACAAGTAGGCAGAGAGGCAGGCAGAGGGAGGGGAAGGAAAGTAGGCTCCCTGCTGAGCAGAGAGCCCGGTGGGTGCGGGGCTCCATTCCAGGACCCTGGGATCATGACCTGAGCCGAAAGCAGAGGCTTTAACCCACTGAGCCACCCAGGTGCCCGAGGGGGCTCTCATCTTATACCAAATCTGCCAGCACCTGGATCTTGGACTTCCCATTCTCCAGAACTGTGAGAAATTTCTATTTATAAGTCACGCAGTTTATGGTATTTTGTTACAGTCGTCTGTGTTGACTGAGACATTCTCCAACCTATATTCATGCAGGCACTCTTTCAGTGCCAGGGCAATACGGCCACAGGGACCATGCTGCTTGCTGATCCTCTAAATTCAAATTGTTTCAAACAAAATGATGAAACGCCACGGAAAACCTGTTTTCCTGTTTCCTGTTAACGGCACCATTTCCCTATCCCCTTATCTGAAAACTTGATGCTTCCTCCGTCTCCCTCCCGCCTTTACTTTCGGTGGGCTGTGAACCCAAATCAATTCCATCATCGTAATATCTTTTGAATCTGTAACTTTTCCTCAGCCCTTGTTGGAAAAAATGACCTCATCTAGGATTGCTGCAACAGCGCCTCTAAAAAAATCTCCCTATTTCTTACCTCTCGCAGCTCCCAGTCTCCTTCAACAGTGCTATCCCTAAACACATTTCTTTTATAATTCCGCTGCTCAAAAGCCCTTCAAGATTCCCTATTGCTTACTCAATTATTTATAAAACTGTAATCTGGCCTTCAACCACTTCCATAATTTAAAAACATCCAGCCTTCTCCCTTCAACCTAATCTCTAACCAAACTGAATTACTCATCATTCCCACCCCCAGGTCCTTGCCCAGCTGTTCTCAAATCTTAGACCTCTTTCTCTAAACTCTGTCTCTTACAAACCAAACTGTTGGCTGCTTGTCATGTGTTTCAGACCATATCTGAGCTGGTGCTCATGATGTTCTCCTCCTTCACGTCTGCATCTCCATTTGGCCAAATTTTACCTATCTTTCAGGGCTCAGATCAATTCACCCCCTGACTCAAGCCAGAAGGGATTTCTCTCCTATGGGTTGGACTGAAGCAGGGGTTTCTAAACAGAGCTCCAGACATTCCCTGGAGCACTGATTCTTACCCCCGGCTCTACATTAGAGTCATCTGGGAGCATTTAAAAATCCCAAAGCCCAGGACACATCCCGAACCAATTAAATCACAGTCTCTCAGGCATTAGTATTTTTTTAGCCATCCCCAGGTAATTCCAAAAGACAGTTAAGGTTGGGAATTACAGGCTTAGAGGCAGTTGAGGGACCACAAAGGGAGAAGGGGGAAGCCCAAAAGGTATGGCTTCAACTAGAGCAACTTTCTTTAATAGAAAGGTATGCAGGTCTAACACCCATACATTGTTTACTTTATCTGCATTTTCCCATCTCTTCCCACCTGAGATCTTGATGTACATGTTTTACTTTGAGAGCTGCTTGAAGGCAGGAGCCAAATTTGGCTTATCTCTGGTTTTTAGTTCCTCCTCAGGTAAAACATCTTGTACCCATCTTTGAACTCAATTGAATGGAAAAGAATTAGGCAGAGGAAGAAATGAATCACAATGGCTTCTTCCAAATCATTTCCCCCAGCCTCCTGGAGTGAAGTGAAGGTATATTCCTTTGATTGTGGAGTGAAGTGAAGGCATATTCCTTTTTTTTTTTTTTTTTTAAGTTTTTTTTTTTTTTTTAAGATTTTATTTATTTATTTGACAGACAGATCACACGTAGGCAGAGAGGCAGGCAGAGAGAAAGGAAGGGAAGCAGGCTCCCCGCTGAGCAGAGAGCCCGATGTGGGGCTCGATCCCAGGACCCTGAGATCATGACCTGAGCCGAAAGCAGAGGCTTTAACCCACTGAGCCACCCAGGCGCATATTCCAATTTGATTCTCCACCCACTTTACCTCAATTCCCTCCCTGCATGGTGCCCTTGGCTCTTGCACCACGATGGACAGAGATTCCATCCTCTGGGAGAGGCTCTGGCCCCTTCTAACATCTACTTGGGAGATTTAATTCCCCCATGATTTGATTCTGGGTCATCATTCCCCCTCATTCATTGAAAATTTAGTGCCTAGGTTATTGCCTTCCTCTCTATTCATTATTTTTGGTGGCTTTGATATCCCTGTAGATCACCAACTAGCATACTGGTCAGTTCCTGGCCTTCCTCACTTCCACTGAGGTTTTCCCCCACTCTCCACTGTCATACCTTCAACTTGGTTACCATCAATAACTGCCACCTCTCCCAAATCTGTTCAGTCTTTGCATGTTACCTTTCCGGGCTAGATCCTCCGCAGCTCCTCCATTCAACACCCTATTCCAAAAATTCCTCAATCCCACCCAGATCTTCCATCCATCAACTCTCTCACTCCTCACTGATATTTGATCCCCTCAATTCTTCATTCCCCTCAGTACACAGTGTAGATCCCAAGGTTCAAAACTATCATTACGTCTCAGCCCCTGTCCTTATATTCTTGGCCAGTCTCCTTCAGACACATTTGAGTCCCGTTTCAATCCAACTCTGTCTGTTCCACACCTGCACCCAACAGCTAAATATGTCTGAGGCAAAACACACAGTCATATTGTCTGGTCTCACTTCCTTTCAGCCCTCAGTATGGCCTGCTCACGTTATCCCAGGCAGTTCACATTCCCCGAATCTGAGACCACAGTTTCACAAAATGATGACCTTTCTTCCTATTCAGTGACAAAATAGAAATTTTCAGGAGAGCTTCCTCCTGGTTTCACTCCCAAATCTACTAGGCCACCTGCGTCTCAGCTGTATTTATTGTCTTCTCCTTGTTACTGCAAGAGAAGCTGACCTGCCCCCAGACTCCATCTCATCTGTGTAATGGGATCCTGTCCCTTCTTACCTCTCAGAAACAGAACTTTTGAAATTAACTCCTCTCTCTCCTGCACAGTTTTCCCCCTTTAATGAGACATCCCCACCATTATACAAAGATTTATGAAAATATAGTTCCTCTTTGAGAAGAGAAAAAAAAAAAAAAACCCTTATTTTCTATTCACCTGTGCAGTGAAAGCACAACATTCAGAAGAGTGGATACTGGGGCCCCTGGGTGGCTCAGTTGTTAAGCGTCTGCCTTCAGCTCAGGTCATGGTCCCAGGGAGCTGAGGTCCAGCCCCACTTTGGGCTCCCCGCTCGGCAGGAGGCCTGCTTCTCCCTCTCCCTCTGCTGTTTCCCTGCTTGTGTTCCCTCTCTCAATGTGTCTCTCTCTGTCAAATAAATAAATAAAATCTTTAAAAAAAAAAAAAAAAAAGAATGGATACCCCTTGGCAGGAAAGGAATTCCAATCCGAGGGGAATATACACAGGAAACTTTAACAATAACAGGAAATTTTTTTTCTTTTCTTTTAAGATTTTATTTATTTATTTGACAGGCAGAGAACACAAGTAGGCAGAGAAGTAGGCAGGGTAGGGGGCGGGGAGGGCTGCTGAGCAGAGAGCCCGATGTGGGGCTTGATCCCAGGACCCTGGGATCATGACCCAAGCTGAAGGCAGAGGCTTTAACCCACTGAGCCACCCAGGCACCCCTCTTTTCTTTTCTTTCTTTTTTTTTTTTAGATTTATTTATTTATTTTAGACAGAGAATCTCCAGCAGACTTCTGCTGAGCAAAAAGCATGACACACGGCTTGCTCCTAGGACCCTGAAATCATGACCTGAGCAGAAATCAAGAGTCACATGCTTAACTGAGTCAGCCACTCAGGCACCCCAGGATGACTTTATTTCTTAAGCTGCATGATGTTCCTTAAATTACTTTGTAATATATATGCACCAAGATTGAGAAACTTGAGCTAGACCATCTACAACTTTTGACACAGTTGAATGCTCCTTCCTCCTTGAAATGCTTTCTTCACTTAAATACTCTTTCTGGATCCAACTAAAGAAAGTATTATATTCCCTAGTTCCTTATTTGCTGCTCCTTCTGTCTTCTTTGACAGCTCCTACTTCTCTTCCAGACTCCCACATATTAGATGGCCTACGGACTCTTCCCTTGATCCTCTCCCTAACCCAAGCTCCTATGCTACCATTGTCCCCTGACTAGCCCCTTAAATGGATTTTCTCCTTCCATTTGTGACTGATACAGTCCTTCCTCCATGCAGAAATCAGAATGATCTTTTAAATTACCAGATGATATCGCTCATCTTGCTCAAACTTTCTGATGGCTACCATGTATACACTTAGAACAAAATCTAAAATACTTACATTGACCTATGAAGCCTACCTGACCATGTTCTTCCCTACCTCTTTGACTTCATCTCCTCCCACCTTTTCCCTTGCTCCACCCACTCTGGCCTCCTTGCTGTTTTCTTAGATGCTATAAATTTAACATAAAAGTCCTATTCCCTCCTACCTCAGGGCCTTTGCACTCCTGTTTTTCTCTTCCTGGACACTCTTCCTCCAATTGTCTGCACGCCTGTTCCTTTACATCATTTGTGTCTTTGCACAAATATCACCACCACAAGGAGGCTTTCCCCTCATCACTTGATTAAAAACAGCACGGTGCCCGATATTGTGGTCATAATGTATGGTCATGACTCAGTAAAGAGCAGCTCTCATCATTAAATGTTTCACTGTGGAAAAGCCTGCCTTTCACAGCTTCATCCTGCCTCAAAACACTGCTCATAAAGGATATGCAAGCAAAATGCTTTGGGAGCAAAGAGGAGGGAGGAACAATTTTGATATAAATCCCAGAACAACTAAAACCACAGAAACCACCAAAGCTATACAGAAGGGGAAATTTATTTAGCCTTTGGAAAGCTAGAGTTTTTGTCTCTCATGCTGATGATAAATGGCAGAGAGTAAGTGCAGCATATGGTTCCATGTGGTGAGTATGGAATGCAGGGGAATGTGCGGGTATAAAAAATTCCAACCAGCTTGATGCCTGGTGACAGGACAGCCTGCATGGAGTATTGAAATAGTCTGGGAAAGCTGAGATTGACAACCCAGAGATGAATATTACTGAATGCAAAGTGGCTTTCACTTCCGTATCCCTCCTGCATTGTATTGCTTCCCTCACCTGCAATAAATCCTTTCAATCTTTGCAGATCAAAACTATGGCCATCCTCCAAAGCTCAAACCTCTGGACTCCTTTTCAGATCACACCCCAGTTGGGAATAACTTCCCCAACACTTATCACTTTCACCTTTGCATCTGGAGCTTTTGTTAACTATGACACCTTACTCTTTATTAGACTGCTGGTGGGGATCTCTGTATATATCTCCATTTTTCTTATTTATTTATTATTATTTTAATTAACATATAATGTATTATTGGTTTCAAAGGTACAGGTCTGTGATTCATCAGCCTTATATAATACCAAGTGGTCATTACAGCACATGCCCTCCTTAACTTCCATCACCCTGTTACCCCCTCCTTCCACCCCCTCCCCTTCAGCAACCCTCAGTTGGTTTCCCATGATTAAGAGTCTTTTATGGTTTATTTCCCTCTCTGGATTCATCTTGTTTTATTTTTTTCCTCTCTCTCCGGATGATCCTCTATTTTCTTTCTTAAATTCCACATATCAGTGAGATCATATAATTGTCTCTCTCTGATTGACTTATTTTGCTTAACATAATACCCTCTAGTTCCATCCACATCATTGCAAATGGCAAGATTTCAATTTTTGATGGCTGCATAATATTCCTGTGTGTGTGTGTGTGTGTGTGTGTGTGTACGACATCGTCCTTATCCATTCATCTGTTGATGGACTTCTGAGCTCTTTCTATAGTTTGGCTATTGTGGGCATTGCTGCTATGAACACTGGGGTGCAGGTGCCCCTTCGGATCATTACATTTGTGTGTTTTTTAAAAAATTTTTTGAAAGATTTTATTTGAGAGAAAGAGGCAGGGATACTGACAGAGCATGAGCAGGGAGAAGAGGGAGATGGAAACTCCCCGCTGAATGGGGAGCCAGATATGGGGCTCAATCCCAGAACCCCAGGACCATGACCTGAACTGAAGGCACTCACTTAATTGACTGAGCCAGCCAGGCACCTCTTCATTTGTGTCTTGTAAATATCCAGTAGTGCAATTGCTGGGTCATAGGGTAGCTCTGTTTTCAACTTTTTGTATCTCCATGTTTCACTGATAAATTCTGAGTACTCAATAAAGATTAGTGAATGAATAAGAATCTTACTTTACCCATTTAAAGGACAGGTGTCACATGCTTTGTGTGTGTAGAGACAAGAAGTAACAACCACCAGCTCACAAATTATCTTGCACCAGGTCCTAAACCTCTTCTCAATTTGTGCCATCAGGTTAGATCTTTGATAAAGGCAAAACAATGCCCCCATAGAGCAGACACAGACCCATAACAAACTGATGGTTGCCAGAGGGGAGGGGGCCAGGAGATGGGCAAAGCTTATGAAGGACAGCAGGGCATACAAGCATCCGGTTATGGAATGAATAAGTCACAGGGATAAAAGGTACACTGTAGGAGATATGGTCAGTCTTATTTTAATAGTTGTATGAGAGACAGATGGTCTCTACACTTGTGGTGAGCATGGCATAGCATTTAGACCTGTCCAACCATTACATCATATGCCTGAAACTAATGTAACATTGTGTGTCAACTATACTTCAATTAAAAAACCCACACACAAAATGCCCTTTTAGGATAGGGCAAGGAGAGTAGCAGAATATGGCCAGATCCTCTGAGCCATCTTGGAAGGAGGTGACTCAGAAAGAAGGACGGATGGATGGAAATGACTCCAGGTGAGATTTTAAAACATTTATAGGCAAATCCTTAGAAACTTGTCAAATATGGGGATTTGCCTCAGAATGATCAACAGCATTAAATGCCTCCTACAATGACTTGGATGAAGGGAGAATTGTTCCTGCATAGGGTTTATTGTCCATTTTCACATAGGGTTTATTGTCCATAATCACATAGCAGAGGCAGTGACACCCACCCCCAAGTCCTTCCATTATCCCAGATGTCTCTTTGACTTTGACTTTCTTAACACAGAGTCTTCCTTAATCACATTCCCTTTCCAGAGGTTCCTGTGTGTTGCTCCCCACCCCTCATCCCTCTCACCTGAGGCAGGGGAAATGTCTTAAACAGGCACAGGGTTAAGTCCTGTCCCAAAGCATCCATAGAATTAGGTGTTGGAGAGGCTTTGTCCTTGCAACACCAAAGAAGAGAGAGAACAGAGGTCACTAGTATTAGGAGGTTGGGATTGAATCTAGTCACTTGGATAAGAAGGTTCCCTAACTCTAACCCTAACCCTAATCTCCTTCCCTCAAGGCTGCTCTTCTTCCACTTCATTCTCAAATCTTTAGGGGAAAGAGAAAGGAAACATTGCTCCTTCCTCACTCCCCCATCCAAGGTTCTACCCTAACAGGTAAGCAAATTTTCACTTGTCATCCTCTTTTTATGTCCTCCTCAGATCCCATGTTCTCTACTCAGGCCTGGGAATATAATCCTCCTAGTTTGCTTCCCTGCTTCTTCCTGATTCCTCGGTGACTATCCCTAAAGAGCTGAGCCCCAGCAGAATGAGGCTCAAGGGGCAGGGAACCAGAAGAGAGCAGGCAGTGAGTCAGTTAATATTTATGCAGCAACACTTTTGTTTTGCTTTGTTTGTTTTGTTTTTTAATTTTTAAATAAACATATAATGTATTATTAGCCCCAGGGGTACAGGTCTGTGAATCACCAGGTTTACACACTTCACAGCACTGATCATAGCACATACCCTCCCCAATGTCCATAACCCCAACCCCCCCTCTCCCCTCCTCCCAGCAATCCTCAGTTTGTTTTGTGAGATTAAGAGTCTCTTATGGTTTGTCTCCCTCCCGATCCCATCTTGTTTCATTTATTCTTTTCCTAACCCCCAATCTCCCCACGTTGCATCTCCACTTCCTCATAGCAGGGAGATCATACAATAGTTGTCTTTCACCGATTATTTCACTAAGCACAATACCCTCTAGTTCCATCCACATCGTCGCAAATGGCAGGATTCCATTTCTTTTGATGGCTGCATAGTATTCCATTGTATATATATATATACCACATCTTCTTTATCCATTCATCTGTTTATGGACATCTAGGTTCTTTCCATAGTTTGGCTATTGTGAACATTGTATGCAGCAACACTTTGTGGAAGAACCAATTCCCTGCCCTATTTCTGAGTCTCCATATCTTGGTCCCTTCCTGTTTCTCAATTTGAAACCTGGGGTAATCTAAAAATCTATGGATTTCTCCTCTGATGAGTCTGAGTCCTCTTTCACAAAACCTAAAACCTAAACTCTGTGTTTTCATTGTGATGAAATTCAAATTTTATTTATTTAAAAAATAAAAACATTTTCATTTTGGGTGGTTTGGATTACTTTTTTTAGGAGTTTATGTGCTTATGTTTGTATGTGTTTTTATAGTCAGGTGACAAGTGATCACCTGAAGAGACACAGTCAACCACTTAATTCAGTGGTTTTCAGTACGGGGTCTATATAGAACTGAGATTCAATTCTAACTCATTCTTTGAATAGTAGCAAAAATGTCTCACCCCCAAGGAATATCCCTTAATCCTTCATCCACTCTCATAGCATCTCAGGCTTCTTCATGCCACCGTAATTAGTATTTCCTTGACCAGACTCGAAGTTTCCTGAGAGCAGGGACTGTGTCAGTCTCATTCCTCTATGTATTCCCACTTCCTAGCATGCTGCCTGGAACAGAGCAGGTCCTCAATAAGTATTTGTTGAATGAATGAATGAGATGACACAAACGAAACTGAGAAAAGGCCTCTGCCCTGCAGAGTCTTTTGGAACTGAAGCATACACACAAAAAATAAGAGAACATTACAAAGCACAGAGTATAGTAACAGAGTTAACAGAGTACAGATTCTTCTCATTGAGAGAAGCTGAACTTTGAAGGGTCATCAGAGTGGTCCTCTCAGTTAAGGCACACCATACAAATTAGCAAACTTTGTCCAGGGATTAGGGTCCAATCAAAGATTTTGTGACTCATTCTAGATGTCCTGCCTTTTCAAAAAATCCTTGAAATGGAAAGGGGAAAGGGGAGGGAAAAAAGGTAGATTAATTTTCCGTAGGAGATCAGGGATTATAAGAATCACAGTATTTAGCCATAAGGGAAGAGATAGTAGTGTGGACTAAGGTTATTCTGACACAGAAACTAAAAATAAAACTTGAGGAAAAGTCTAGGTTAGTGACTTGAGTCTCAGTACAAAACAGGAAGAGGGCTATTTTGACATAATTCTGTTTGTACTGATGAAACCTCCTCCCCTTCCAGCTGTCCTGACATGGTCCTTGTAGTCTGGGGCACAATGGCAGGTAATTAGAGAGCCAACTGAAGAAGGAGCCAAAGTGATATACTAAGAACATTATTCTCATTTCCTGAAGAGCTCAGCCTGTGCTGGGAGCTAGTCAAGCAAGGCTGAATCACAAAAGGGACCTACATCTTTTAGAGGAGTAGAAGGACCAGTTTTCCACTGACACACCTAGTGGGGCAGGTTTTACCAGTTATATATGTAAAATATAGTACAAACTGAAGGGGCACAGAGCAAAGGTGACAAGAATGGGATGAGTTTATTCTAGAATCATACTATTCAAAGTGTCGTCCGTGGATCAGCAGCACCACCATCCAAGAGCTTGTTAGAAATGCAGAATCAGCACAAATGAACTATTGGGACTTCATCAAGGTAAAAAGGTTGTGCACAGCAAAGGAAACTGTCAACAAAACTAAGAGGCAACCTACAGAATGGGAAAAGATATTTGCAAATGTCCTATCGGATAAAGGGCTAGTATCCAAAATCCATAAAGAACTTACCAAACTCTACAACCAGAAAACAATCAGTCAAGAAATGGGCAGAGGACATGACCAGACATTTCTCTAAAAGAGACAAACAAATGGCCCACAGACACATGAAAAAAATCCTCAACATCTCTTGGCATCAGGGAAGTACAAATCAAATGAGATGCCATATCACACCAGTCAGAATGGCTGAAGTTAATAACTCAGGTTAGCAAGCTTGTGGAGAAAGGGAAACCCTCTTACACTGTTGGTAGGAATGCAAACTAGTGCACTCACTCTGGAAAACAGTATGGAGATTCCTTAAAAAGTTGAAAACAGATCTACCCTAGAACCAGCAATTGCACTACTAAGTATTTATCTAAAGGACACAAACATAGTGATTCAAAGGGGCACTCGCACCCCAATGTTTATAGCAGCAATGTCCACAATAGCCAAACTATGGAAAGATCCCAGATGTGTACTGACAAATGAATGTATAAAGAAATTACACACACACACACACACACACACAATGGAATACTACTCAGACATCAAAAGGAACAAAATCTTGTCATTTGCAACAACGTGGATGAAACTAGAGGGTATTGTGTTAAGCCAAATAAGTCAGTCAGAAAAAGACAATTATCATATGAATTCACTCATGTGGAATTTAAAAAAAACAGAACAGACTAATATAGGGAAAGGGAAGGAAAACTAAAATAAGATGAAAACAGAGAGGGAGGCCATCATGAAAGACTCTTAACTGTAGGAAACAAACTGAGGAGGAGAGCTGGAGAGGGAGTGGGAGGAGGGGGTAATTGGGTGATGGGCATTAAGGAGGGCAAGTGATGTAATGAGCACTGGGTATTATATGCAACTGATGGATCACTAAATTCTACCCTTGAAACTGGTAATACAGTAAATGTTGGCTAACTTGAACTTAAATAAAGAATTTTAAAAAGATTTTGAGTAAAAGAGCATCTCTTGAGAAGTACAAAAGTTTGGAAAAATAGGGCAGACAAAACTCAAAGTCAAGAAGAGCTAAGGAAACATGATTAAATGGCATGTGGTATCCTGGGTGGGATCCTGGGACATAAAAAGGTCATTGGACAGAAAGTAAGAAATCTGAATAAAGTAGACTTTAGAGAAGGGAGGGAGGGAGGAAGGAAGGGAAGGAGGGAGGGAGGCAGGGAGGGAGGGAATGCAAAATTATAGACCCCACTCCAGACTTCCTAAATCAGAACCTGAGATTTAAATTTCCCCAGGTGATATGAATGCACATAAAAGTTTGAAAAGCACTAAGACTTCCTGAGGAAAAAGACTTGAGAGCCAGTGATGAATATGAGGGAACAGGTAAGGAGAAGCTTCAGGGATCCCAGGAGCAGAGGCAGCTGGGGAGAAAGAGGCTTGAGGGTTTCTCTTGCAGCACCCGGGACTGAACCAGCGAAAGAGCAGGCTGGATGGCTCTGGCAGGGAGCCTGGAACACAGGGATAAGGAGTAGCACAGGTGGGCCTGTGGGTCTTCAGAAATAAAGACTGCTACCGCCTCTTTGTTTTCTTGACTGTTTCCTTTGCTCTGCAGAAGGTTTTGATTTTGATGAAGTCCCAAAAGTTCATTTTCGCTTTTGTTTCCTTTGCCTTTGGAGACATATCTTGAAAGAAGTTGCTGTGGCTGATATCGAAGAGATTACTGCCTATGTTCTCCTCTAGGATTCTGATGGATTCCTGTCTCACGTTGAGGTCCTTTATCCATTTTGAGTTTATCTTTGTGTACGGTGTAAGAGAATGGTAGAGTTTCATTCTTCAACATATAGCTGTCCAGTTTTCCCAGCACCATTTATTGAAGAGACTGTCTTTTTTCCACTGTATATTTTTTTCCCGTTTTGTCGAAGATTATTTGACCATAGAGTTGAGGGTCCATATCTGGGCTCTCTACTCCATTCCACTGGTCTATGTATCTGTTTTTATGCCAGTACCATGCTGTCTTGGTGATCACAGCTTTGTAGTAAAGCTTGAAATCAGGTAACATGATGCCCCCCCATTTTATTTTTGTTTTTCAACATTTCCTTAGTGATTCGGGGTCTCTTCTGATTCCATACAAATTTTTGGATTATTTGCTCCAGCTCTTTGAAGAATACCGGTGGAATTTTGATCGGAATAGCATTAAAAGTATAGATTGCTCTAGGCAGTATAGACATTTTAACAATGTTTATTCTTCCGATCCAAGAGCATGGAATGGTCTTCCATCTTTTTGTGTCTTCTTCAATTTCTTTCATGAAATGGGAGAAGATATTTGCAAATGACAGTACAGACAAAAGGTTGATATCCAGGATCTATAAAGAACTTCTCAAACTCAACACACACAAAACAGACAATCATATCAAAAAATGGGCAGAATATATGGACAGACACTTCTCCAGTGAAGACATACAAATGGCTATCAGACACATGAAAAAATGTTCATCATCACTAGCCATCAGGGAGATTCAAATTAAAACCACATTGAGATATCACCTTACACCAGTTAGAATGGCCAAAATTAGCAAGACACGAAACAACCTGTGTTGGAGGGGATGTGGAGAAAGGGGAACCCTCTTCCACTGTTGGTGGGAATGCAAGTTGGTGCATCCTCTTTGGAGAACAGTGTGGAGATTCCTCGAGAAATTAAAAATAGAACTTCCCTATGACCCTGCCATTGTACTACTGGGTATTTACCCCAAAGATACAGATGTCCTGAAAAGAAGGGCCATCTGTACCCCAATGTTTATAGCAGCAATGGCCATGGTCGCCAAACTGTGGAAAGAACCAAGATGCCCTTCAACGGACGAATGGATAAGGAAGATGTGGTCCATATACACTATGGAGTATTATGCCTCCATCAGAAAGATGAATACCCAACTTTTGTAGCAACATGGACGGGACTGGAAGAGATTATGCTGAGTGAAATAAGTCAAACAGAGAGTCAATTATCATATGGTTTCACTTATTTGTGGAGCATAACAAATAGCATGGAGGACATGGGGAGATAGAGAGGAGAAGGGAGTTGGGGGAAGTTGGAAGGGGAGGTGAACCACGAGACACTATGGACTCTGAAAAACAATCTGAGGGTTTTGAAGGGGCGGGGCGGGGGGGGCGGGTGGTCGGGGTACCAGGTGGTGGGTATTATAGAGGGCACGGATTGCATGGAGCACTGGGTGTGGTACAAAAACAATGAATACTGTTATGCTGAAAATAAATTAAAAAAAAAAAGACTGCTACCGCTGTCATTCGCCACCAGCTCCGCCATCCGCTCACTCGCCCTCATGAACCCCAATCCCATTCATTCCAGGACTTCTCCAGACTTTTAGTCTCAATAACCTGGCCGGTCGGACCCCGCCTAGCTCGGTTTGATTCGGCCAGGATCGGTTACTAAGGCCTAGAGCTTCCCGGTTGCGGGGAGGAGGGGTGGCGACGCGGGGGAGGGGGGAGTGATGTCAAGTCCAGAAGGCGGGCCAACCAGCCCTCTCCATCCTCCGGATTGGCTGACAGGAATTTGATTAGATTCGCAGCCTGGCGGGCTACTGCGTTAGCTGTCATTGTCCCCAGATGCCCCTCGGCCGTCCTCTCTGCCTGGGGCAAGACTCTGAGGACTGTACTTAGGAAGCACTTAGCTTCGGAAGGAGAGGTGATTCGAATGGTCCATCTATTGCCACCAGGCTAGGAGTTTTGACTGCCCAGGTATTTTTTGACTCGATCCGGTTCCCGTAGTTGGGGCGGCTACCCGAGCCGCAGGGATTTGTGGAATTTATAGTTCTGGATTAGGTCTGGATTAGTTCGTGGGTGGGCGGAGAAGGCTCGAGCCCGACAGAGATTTTTGGAGGAAAAAAAAAAAAAGACTGAGGACTGGGGACCTGGGTCCCAGAAGGACGGGAGAGGAAGAAGAGGGAATCTAAATAAGAATACGGCTATTAGCATTGTTTTGGTTTTCTTTTCAGGTGATGATCTGAAACTGATCTTCCCTTTCGGCCAAACCTGTTCACCCCGGGTGGAAAGGACCAGGCAGCCAAATGGAGACGCCACCAGTCAATCCAATGGGAGAGAAGGACACCTCGCGACCCCAACAACAATGGGAAAAGAAACCCCAGGAAAACCTTGATTCAACTACTCAGATTAGCCAGCAGCCCCAAGACCCTCCTACTGAAATCCTTGAGCTGAGAGTGAGCCAAAATCCAGCCAGCCAAATTCTAAAGAAACCTCAAGGGACTGAAAAACTGGCAGCTGGACTTCAAGGAGACTCTGCTAAATCTTATGGATCAACCAGTGAGATACCAGAGCCCCTTCAAGCTTCCGATCTCTGGTACTGCCCCGATGGGAGTTTTGTTAAGAAGATCTTAATCCGTGGCCATGGCTTGGACAAACCCAAGCTAGGCTCCTGCTGCCGGGTACTGGCTTTTGGGTTTCCTTTTGGGTCAGGCCTGCCAGAGGGCTGGACAGAAATAACTGTGGGATTGGGCCCGTGGAGGGAGGGGACTTGGGGGGAACTCATAGAGAAATGCTTGGAGTCCATGTGTCAAGGTGAGGAGGCAGAGCTTCAGCTCTCTGAGCACTCTGAATCTCCTTTCAGGCTCACACTGGCCTCCTTCACTCAGGGCAGGGACTCCTGGGAGCTGGATGCCAGTGAGAAGGAAGCCCTGGCCAGGGAAGAACGTGCAAGGGGCACAGAATTATTTCGAGCTGGGAACCCTGAAGGGGCTGCCAGATGCTATGGACGGGCTCTTCGGCTGCTGCTGACTTTACCTCCACCTGGCCCTCCAGAACGAACTGTTCTTCATGCCAACCTGGCCGCCTGTCAGTTGTTGCTAGGGCAGCCCCAGCTGGCAGCCCAGAGCTGTGACCGAGCACTGGAGCGGGAGCCTTACCATTTAAAGGCCTTGTACCGAAGAGGGGTTGCCCAGGCTGCCCTTGGGAACCTTGAAAAAGCAACTGCTGACCTCAGGAAGGTGCTGGAGGTAGACCCAAAAAACCGGGCAGCCCAGGAAGAGCTGGGAAAGGTGATCATTCAGGGGAAAAAACAAGATGCAGGTCTGGCTCAGGGTCTGCGCAAGATGTTTGGCTGATTAAAAGTTAAATTTTAAAAGAGACAGGAACCTGTGAATTGTGGTTTATGCTGTGAGATTTTGAGGAGACCCAGATGGAGGGTTTCAGCCCATGTCCCATTCCCAGCTCTTGCCTTCCTAGGGAGGTAGCAGTGGTTTCAGTGCACCTCTTTCACTTCTTCACCAATAAAAAAAAAACCATATGATCACGTGTGCTACTTTGGGGCGGGGGAGGGCGCTTATCCATATCCGAAGATAATGCAAGATCCATAAACGACTAAAGTTAGGACTGACTAGGGAGATGGCGGGCCTTTAAATCCCGGGAACTACACCTCCCAGGCTTTTTCACTGGCTCCCGTTCGGCGCATGCGCAAACTCTACGGCCCGGTTGAGTGTGACAGCTCCCCTCCTGCCGCGCTCCCATTGGCCGGGCCTGTCCAGCCTCCTCATGTACTCAGCACGCAGGTCTCTTACTGGTCGGTAGAGCTTCCGGGACGACCCCCCCCTTTTTTTAAAGAGTCAACCCATTAGTTGGTGATGGGGAGAGGCGGGCCTTGGGAACGGTCTCATGGTTGGGGGGCGGGCGCGAAAGATGGCGGAACTGATGCTCCTCAGCGAGATTGCGGACCCAACACGTTTTTTCACGGACAACTTGCTGAGCCCGGAGGACTGGGGTCTGCGTAGTGAGGCCTCGGGGAGGGAGGAGGGCTGTGGCATGCTGTGCTCCTGAGGCACGCAGGGAGGAAGCGGAGGTCCACGGAAGAAGGCTGGGCAAATACTGAATCCATTACCCGAAGGAGGGCGGAGCAGAGGGCCGCGTTGTGCTTTCGGGGGATGCGGGAGTTGGGAAAGACCTCTACTCCCCGCGGAAACGTCGAGTTGTTCCGGGGTGGGGGAAGGAGGGGCTGAAGTTCTCCGGCTGTATCACGTTTCAAGTGGGCGGGCTGTAGGTCTGGCTGAGCCGAGCCAATGAGGGATGGGCCCAGGGCTGTGTGTGGATCTGTAGGCTGGGCCGACAGACGACCCCCTTGACGCTTTGCGTTGCAGACAGCACCTTGTACACTGGCCTGGATGATGTGGCCGAGGAGCAGACGCAGCTCTTCCGCTGCCCAGAGCAGGATGTCCCGGTATTGCTACCCCAGTCTTGTCTTAGACCTTTGGCGGGTGGTAGTTGCCCTGGAGCCAGGACTCAGCCCCAGACCAGAGATTATGGAGCTGTTAAATTCTTCACATTCTTGCTGTCTAATGCCCTCCTTTATTCAGTTTGGCAGCAGCTCCCTGGATGTGGGGATGGATGTCAGTCCCCCTGAGCCACCTTGGGACCCCCTGCCTATCTTCCCAGGTAAGATGTCCTTTCTGAGGGGCGCCTGGGTGGCTCAATTGGTTGAATGTCTACCTTTGGCTCAGGTCATGATCGTTAGGGTCCTGGGATCCAGCCTGCATCGGGCACCCTGCTCAGCGGGGAGTCCACTTCTTCCTCTGCCCCACCCCCATTCTCTCTCTCTCTCAAATAAACAATTGGAATCTATATCTGTATCTGTATCTATATCTATCTCCTTTGTGATTCCCTCATCCTTCCAAAACCCTCTTTCCACTGTTCCACAGGAACTACAGAACTCCCTGTATCCTTTTATCTTCTCTTCATAAGTGCCTGTGCACTCGTCTCTCCTTCAGTCCTTTATGTGTTCTTTCCCCTTTGCCCCAGATGAGGGGATCCTGGACACTTTTTGGACATTAGACACTTTTTGGACTACTCAGGCTCTGCTTCCTGATGATTCCCTAACCCTTTTCTTCCAGATCTTCAGGTGAAGTCTGAGCCATCTTCCCCCTGCTCCTCTTCCTCCCTCAGTTCTGAATCATCCCGTCTTTCCACAGAGCCCTCCAGCCAGGTGAGAGCCATCTCCTTCCTTCTACTGTTTGTGACAGGGACTGTGTTCCATTCCCTTCACACATAGATGCTGAGAAATTTTGTGTGCTATAGGTCATGGAGTAGTTGTGGTGCCTTTGAATTTCTTTAGTATCCTCCTTTTATGTGTGTCTCTGCTATGGTTGTCTAAAAAAAAAAACAAGGAGTCTTTTAATATACAGAGATAGGTGGCAGCCGTGGTAGGGCTGGGAAGAAGAAAGCTGTTGACTGCTGAGAATTCTAGAATTGCTCTTGCCCAAGTTGTCCATCTAAGGCAATATTTATAATCATGGGACTTCATCAACCCTCCCAGGAATAAAGTAGGAAGAGAAAATGAGGGGCCTGAGACAGCTTTGGGAGATACTTAGTACCATTCAAACCAGAATGTCAAATAATTAGTAAGCTCTAAAGCTTTTGTTCTTGCTCTTGCTCTCAACACCTTCCCTTGTTTTTTTTCTTTTCTGTGCCGCCGCTCCCGTTCCCCCCCCCCCATTCACCTCCCACTCTCACCTAGGCCTCTGGTGTAGCGGAGGTGCTGGTTGTGAAGACAGAGTCCTTGGCGCCCCCACTCTGCCTCCTAGGAGATGATCCAACATCCCCGTTTGAAACCGTCCAGATCAATGTGGGTCCCACCTCTGATAACCCCTCAGGTAATAAGAGTCTGCCACCACCCCCAGGCTTTACTAAGGCAGAGTATGTGTGTGTTTAGATGGGGGAAGGAATGCAGACAACAAGACAGGGAAGAAAAGGTAGGGAGGGGAAATGGCAGATGACCAGGAAAGAGGCCAGGAAGGGGAGGGAGAATTTTAGGAAACCACAGGAAAGGCAACCCTGAAGAGATGGGGATGTTTTTTCTTTCTTTTTCTCATCCCTAGTATCTTGTTGTATGGCTTAACTTCCTATTGCCTTGCATTTAAAAACAACAACAACAACGAAACTAATGGAGTTTAGGGCATATTTATTATTTTTCCCCCAATGTTTTATTAGAAAATTTTTCAAACATATAGAAGAACTGAAATACCATATACCCAACTCCTAGATTCTATAATTAATATTCTTTGTGCTATTTTTGAGTGTTGCCAAGTTTATTTCCTCTTACATGTTTATACAGTAAGCCTTTACTGAGCACCTACTCCATACCATGTATACTAGACGGTGCCAGGGATGCAAAGATGAAAAGGTTGTGAGTGCCACTATGACCCAAGAATCCTGGAGTGTGATGGGAGGAGAAAGATGTGCACCATTTACTGAAGGTGTGGGAATTCCAGGATAGACATCACAGGATGCCACAAAAGCTCAGAAGAGGGGCAGCTCACCTGATGGGGGCTGGATCAGGGATGTGCTCCTGGAAGAAAGGTTTCCTGAGCCAAGTTTTGAAGGACTTAAAGAGATTAGCCAGAAGATGAATGGATGAATGGGGAGGTGGGCGTGTGTGTCTAGGGAACTTACATCTCTTCAGACTGGATGTGAGGAGGGAGTGGGAAATGGCAAGAAGTTGCAGAGGCTACAGGGCCTGGGGGCACCCTGCTAAGGGACTCTTAGCTTTTATTCTGTGGGCATGTGGGAACCTCTGAAGAGTCAATCTGGAGAGCAATGTGATTAGGATGACTCTGGTGGCAGAGTAGAGAGAGTGGATTGCGGAGAGGCAGGACCTGATGCAGTTTTTTGAGGCTATTTGGATGTCAAAAGGAGGCAGAAAGAATGAGGTAGAATGGATGAATTGCAGTGACTTCCTGCATAGTATTTGTGGGGCAGAAATGCGAACTTAGCTGTTGTCAGCACAGGGTCTCGTGATGGTTTCTGGAGCCCAGGAAGGAGAAGGCAGGGTCCTGGATAAAGAGATGGGAAGGGAGCCAGCAGATCAGCAGCCCATGGTTCTTCCTCCTTAGGGATTGCATGCCTAGGGCCAGCTTTATTTTCTGGTACAAGGAGAAATCCTTAATCTTAATCCTCTTCTCCTTCAGCGTTTATCTGATATCCAAAATTTTGTCTTATCCTGACCCCCCACAGATGTCCAGACCAAGGTAGAACCTGTCTCTCCATCTTCCTCCATCAACTCTGAGGCTTCCCTGCTCTCAGCAGAGTCCCCCAACCAGGTGAGCATCAGCTTTTCTTTCTCCTTCCACACACTTCAGTGAGTTCCTTCCGACTCTCAGAAGTATGAAAGCATTCTCTTTTTCAGCTCCTTCTCCTTGACACTCTTCCTGACTCACATATCTTCTGGAATGCCCAACACAGGCTTTTATAGGAGAGGAGGTACTGGAAGTGAAGACAGAGTCACCGTCCCCTCAAGGCTGTCTCCTGCAGGATGTCCTGGGCCCCCCATTTGGAGGTGTCCAGATCAGCATGGGCCCACCCTCTGATGGCTCCTTAGGTAATGGGGCCTCCTGACACCTTGGGATCCCTGGCAAGAAGCTTCATGTCCTGACATTCCTTCCTTCCTTCCCCTTCCTTCAGGCAAAGCCCTGCCCACCCGGAAGCCACCCCTGCAGCCCAAACCTGTGGTGATAACCACCGTCCCGATGCCACCCAGAGCTGTGCCTCCCAGCACCACCATCCTTTTGCAGCCCCTTGTCCAGCCGCCGCCAGGTACTAAAGAAGGCAAGGAGGTGCTGGGCTGAATTTCTTGGGGAGCTTGCAGCCACTGAGGCTCCCAACCCATGAGAGCTCAGGTGCCGGTGTGAGCACAAGAACTCCACTTTGCTCTACAGCTCTCACCTCTTGTTCACTTGCCCCAGTCTCCCCAGTTGTCCTCATCCAAGGTGCTCTTCGGGTCCAGCCTGAGGGGCCGGCACCCCCTGCTCCAAGGCCTGAGAGGAAGAGCATTGTTCCAGCTCCTATGCCTGGGAACTCCTGCCCACCAGAAGTGGATGTAAGTACTGGGGAGGAGACGGGTAAGGCTAGCTAATGGGAAGGGAGGAGGGAAGTCTATTGGGGGCGAGAAAATTGTGGAATGAGGAGGGAACAGAAAGAGTGAGGAAGCAAACTCATAAAATGATCCTGAAGGTCAAGTGGATCCCAGTTCATACATGAGTGTCAGCATCAACTCTATGTAGTCTTAGGATCCTTAGTTTTGCTGTCACTGTAGATGGAGAAATGGGAATGGTGTCCGTAAAATCTAAGGCAGGGGAGTCATACTGTGTTATGATTGTGGCAGTAGTTGGTAGAGGGAGGCTGTTTCCTAGGGAAAAACCAGGTAAAGTGTTCTTTAATTCTATTAAAGCTAAGCTGTGGGCCTTTAAAAAGGAGAACTAGGAGAAAGGAGGATCCTCCCCATCCAAAGAAAGGAACTGAATTTCCACCAGGAACCAGGATGGAGGAAGTTCTTCCTGTAGTCTGACTTCTCTCAGCTCTTGAGGACCAGGAGCATGGAGTGGTTGAGAAAAAGGCTCTTTCTGGAAATGTTTTAGCAGAGAGGAACAACCCCTCTCTGGCTGTGTAGGTAGAGGACCGGAAGGCAGGAGAGTGGCCAGCGTCAACAGTGGGGTCGGGATGCATAGTTCCCCTCTCCTGCCCATCTGGCCCTCTCGGTACCCTAGGCAAAGCTGCTGAAGCGGCAGCAGCGAATGATCAAGAACCGGGAGTCCGCCTGCCAGTCCAGGAGGAAGAAGAAAGAGTATCTGCAGGGGTTGGAGGCTCGGCTGCAGGCCGTGCTGGCTGACAACCAGCAGCTCCGCCGGGAGAACGCTGCCCTCCGGCGGCGGCTGGAGGCCCTGTTGTCTGAGGTGAGCTGCTCTGTCCCGGGAGGCCAGTGGGAATACCCGCTCCTCTGGGAAGACTTACCCTCTCTCTCGGCCCTTTCTCTGCACCTTAGAACAGCGAGCTCAAGTTGGGGTCTGGAAACAGAAAGGTGGTCTGCATCATGGTCTTCCTTCTCTTCATTGCCTTCAACTTTGGACCTGTCAGGTGAGACCTTCCTTGCCCCCAAGAAGCTTCAGGATGGAGCCCACCCTCCCCGCTGCCTTCCTGGTACAGTGCCTTTCATCGCACTTATGCACAGACGACACTGGTGTCCTCAGCACCAACGGTGCGTCCGGCCAGTCCCTTCTCTCTCCCATCATTTCTCTCAAATCGTGTGTCCTCACCTGGAGCCAATGGTGCTGATAAGATTCACAAAAATAGTCCCTTTGAAGTGCTTACCAAGTTCCTCGGGCTTCCTGGCTTTCTGAGGTACTGATGGTTCACCTTCCCATCTCACACATGAGGGGATTCACTCTTATAGAATAGACTGGAGCCCAAACGGACTGTCTGCAGAGCCCAGGATCTTAAGCAGCCCCTCCATCCAGCCGGAACTCCTCAGACCCTGTCTGTCCTTCCTTATCCCCAGCATCAGTGAGCCTCCTACGGCTCCTATCTCTCCTCGGATGAGCAGAGAGGAGCCTCAGCCCCGGAGACACTTGCTGGAGTTCTCAATGCAAGAGCCAGTTCAGGGAGTTGAACCCCTCCAGGGTTCTTCCCTGGGCCCTGAGGAGACCCAGCCTAGCGCTCCAGGCCGGCCAAGTTTCAGGTGAGGAGAGGGCCCTGTCTTTGGGCAGTGCTGAGGGTATCTTTTCCCCAAAAGTCACTTTCTTTTTGAGGGGAGCCAGAGTTCTCTTACCATCATGGCCGATTCTGCTGGTGGAAGGGTACAGCCTCCAGTCATCGCCCCCTTCCTCCCTCACTCCAGAAACCTGACAGCCTTCCCCGGGGGTGCCAAGGAACTGCTGCTGAGAGACCTGGACCAGCTCTTCCTCTCCTCTGATTGCCGGCATTTCAACCGAACCGAGTCCCTGAGGTGCGGGGGATTCCTGGCAGGGGCCCCTCTGCGGGCGGCCTGACCGGTTTGAGTGCTGAAGCACCAGCCCTCTCTGCCCTCCCTTCCCTCTGCTGTGTGCAGGCAGGGACAGTGGGAGCCTTGTCCCTCCTCTGCTTCCGTAGGCTTGCTGATGAGCTGAGCGGCTGGGTCCAGCGCCACCAGAGAGGCCGGCGGAAGATTCCCCAGAGAGCCCAAGAGAGACAGGTAGGAAGGGCTAGGGCTGGCTCAAGGAAGGCCCACTGGAAGACTAAATGTCCTAGGGATTTTTGTGGAGGCTTAAGGGATCATCTGGGTAAGTTGAGGGGTGGGTGCGAGGTGGCATCAGCTTCCAGGGGCCGTCTCTCTTTCCCTTTTGCCTTCACCCTCTTCACATTCTTAGATACTTCTCCTTCCAGAAGTCTCAGCTGCGGAAGTCACCTCCAGTTAAGGCAGTCCCCACCCAACCTCCTGGGCCCCCAGAGAGGTGAGTTGATGGGGGTGCTTGTCTGTCACTAAGGGAGGTTTCACTCGAGAGATCTAAACTCCCAGAATCTGTCCTGTGTGCATCATCATTGCCACCAGTGGCGTTATGCCTTCCTCATCCCCTGGGGTCTCCTATCTTTTTCTCTCCTCCTCTCCCGCCTTCCCCAGCGGGACCTGGGCATTAGGCTGGGCTCCTCCCAAATGCTTGTTCCCCACCTGGCTAGGGATTCTGCGGGCCAGCTGCAGCTGTATCGCCACCCAGACCGTTCACAGCCAGAGTTCCTGGACGCCATTGACCGACGAGAAGACACATTTTATGTTGTGTCCTTCCGAAGGGTGAGTGACTCCTTGCCCCCTCCCTGTCTCCCTGGGTTCTCTAGCAGTCTGTCTTCAGGCGGAGGCTCTAGAGTAGGCCTGGGGAGCCTGTCCATGTCTCTTCCTCCAGCCTCCCAGCCTGACCCCTTTGTTTTCCAGGACCACTTGCTGCTCCCTGCCATCAGCCACAACAAGACCTCTCGGCCCAAGATGTCCCTGGTGATGCCTGCCATGGCTCCCAATGGTAATTCTCTCCGTGCTGGGTCTGGAGAGGGGCCCTGAAACTGAAGAAGGGAAGGTTCTCATAGACCCAACAATGAGGAGTTTAGGGGGAAATGGAGGGAGTGGGCTGTTCCAAAAAGAGAATAGACTCCTGGATGAGAAGAAGCAGGAAATGGATGGAGAGAAAAACAGAGCTCGGGAGACATGGGAGGAAGACAAGGGTGCAGGCTGTCCCCTGGAGGGCCCGCGAGTAGGTGTGGGCAGAGGGGATAGGCTGGGAACTGCCAGATTCTCACCTCCTGTTTTCTCTTGATGTCCTCTCCCCTGTGACCTCCGTCATATGTGTTCTCTGTCACTCCTCAATGTCATTTTCTTTTCCTGCCCCTCTCCTCTCCCTGTGCCAACTCTATCCCTACCTCTCATTGACCTCCTGCTGCGGATCTGCCTCCTCACCATTGCCCCTCCCTCCCTGTCCCCCTCTACTTTTCTCCTCTGTTTGCCCTCCCTCCTTCTCACAGAGACCCTGTCAGGCCGGGGGGGCCCCAGGGGACTATGAGGAGATGATGCAGATCGAGTGTGAGGTCATGGACACGAGGGTGATTCACATCAAGACCTCCACAGTGCCCCCCCTCGCTCCGAAAACAACCAGCTTCCACCCCAGGCAATTCCACAGGTGGCCCCTTGCCAGCTTCTGCAGCCGGCCAGGCCCATCAGGCCTCCCACCAGCCTCTCTACCTCAGTCACCCCTGACCCTCTGCAACTCACACTGACTTAGAGCTGGGGGGTGGTGGGAGGTGGGGGCAACCAAGTAGGGTTTTCCAAGTTCTCTGATCCCTGGGCTTGGGGCAATTGGTAAAGGAAAGACAGGGTGTGGGGTTAAGCACTTATTTGGAGACGAGTGGGTTCACCTCTCTTCTTACCCCCTTTTAGGAATATAGGGCTCCTCTCATTTCTCTGAACCCCTAAGTCCTGCTTCTCTGTTTGAGGGTATTGAGTAAGATGAAGTTTGGGGGTGGGTGGCCGCCTACACACTCTTTATTCTTTTGTTTCTCTATTTTGGGGAGGGTGGTAGAGGTGGGAATTAAGTCCCCAGGAGGGACGAGGGACATTTTTACATTTTGGAGCTAGTCACTGGGAGTAAAGGAGGGGTGGTGGTGGGAGATCAGGTTTATGTATATGTACTATCTTCTTTTTTATTATTAAATAAACAACTTGGAGGGAGTTGAAGGATTGGTGGCTGCCTTTTTGGCTCATGACAGAGAATTTGGGGAAACTGGCTTCCGTAGGGCCAGTGTATCAGAGAACCAAGCACTGAAGACATAGCTGGCTCTGGGGTGGGGGCGGGGATGGGATCCCAGACCTCATGTCATCCCCTTGTCCCCGCCCCTACAACTCTGGGGTATGTCTGTGTCTAATGGGGGGATGAGGGTGGGATGTCTCATGGCGTGACAGCCCCGAGGATACAGATCCCTGGAATGTGTCTGAGTAAACAGGAAGGACAGAGGGCCCTACGCCCTTTGGGGTGAGCAGCCTCCCTGGGTCCCCTGCATTCTAGCAGGTTCTCTCTCCCTCCCCTTGATTTCCAGGACAAGCTGCTTGAACAAACAGCAGAGCTGCGGCCAGAGGGCTATAAGCCAGAAAGGAGGGGCCACAGTGAAGGGGGTGATGTTTGGAGGGAAGCGGGCATGTTGAAGAGCATCTTCTCGGCCCTAAATTGGAGGACACTGAGACTTGAGAGTCCTGTTGAAAGAATAGGATGAGAACGGATCCGGCAGGAAAGGCTGTGTTTCTGATTAGGAGGAAGGGGGACAGGACAGAGGGTGAGGGGCCAAACCTTACTCCACTTTGGGGGGATCCCGTCAGCAGCTCCTGTCCAGCAGTGCCTCAGGCCTGGCTCTGCAGGAGTGTCCTGGGTCAGCTAGAGGGTGTGGGTTGGGCCTGGGCTCAGTGCCCAGATGACTGGACAGGGGCCGCCTGGGCCACAAGCCCAGGCCTGAAGGAGGAGGGGAGAACCTCACGTGTCCAGCCAAGCTCCCCCACTCCCCATTACTGTGTTTGGGGTGAAAACAGACTGAGTAACTATGGCAACCTGGAACTAGGGCTCCCAGGAACTAGGCCTCTCCTCCCTCCGGAGTGCGGCTCTGGCTTCTGGGCCTTCCTGTCTCCATGTCCCTTGAGCCTCATGGAAGCAGTGAGCGCAAGGCCAAGGACTGGGGAGGCAAATCACCTGAGCTGGATTCCCTGCTTTACCTTTCATTAGTAGATGTCCTTGATGTGTAACTCAACCACCCTGGGTCTGAGATTCCTCACCAGTAGCATCAAATACTCCTGCATTCTTCTCGGGGTGGGTATGGGGGTGAAAGAGGTCCACAGTGCCTGGTTCATGAAAGGCACACCTGTCCCTTGTCCCTTCCACCTGTCTACATTGCCCTTTTCTCCTCTTCTCCACTCTTACCCAGCTGGCTGCATCACTGCCCCACCTTGCTTTCACTCCCCCTGTCTCGATGGCAGTGCAGGGAAGTGCCTGAGGGCTGTCTCTGGCTGGGGGCCCTGCGGTGGGGCCTGCTGTATGCCCCCCCCCCCAGTGACAAGGGACCACTGGCACTGATGTGAACTGGCAGTCGACTGTTGGCTGAGTTAGTGGAATGGGGGAAGGCGTGGGAGGGGCATGGAGCCAGGGGGTGCGAGGTGGGAGGGTGAAGGCAGGTCAGCGTCTGGCGGCTGCATTCAGCCCATGCAGATCCCAGGCCACAGCCCTATCCAAGGCCACCAGCCCCCATCAGTTTGTGGCCATGGTCACTCCTGCACCTCCTGTCCTAGGCCCACTCTGTCTTTCTGTTGAGCTGCTTTCCTGCCTCAGGATCTGGTCTTTTGTTCCTCTTACCACTCCTAACCCATAGACCTGTCACCTCTCCCACTTGGCTCTAGATTCCTCTCCCACTTCTCTTTGCCCTCCTTCTGGCCAGGAGTCCTCACCTTGTCTTTTAGACTCTTGTCTGTTCCTCCCTCCTTTTGTGTTTTGCCCTTCCTCCCCACTGCTTCACTCTCTTTTCCATTTATTTTTTCTTGTTCTTCTCATCTCCTGCTGTTGACCCTGTGCTCAACTCCTCCCACTTAATGCCACCCCCTCCCCAGTTCCCTTTGCACTCCTTTGTCCACATTCCTGGTCCAGGACTTCCTCTCTTCTCCCCCGCTTCGGCCCTCTCCCTCTCCCTCCTTCTTCCCCACTCCAATCGCCTGTCCTCTTCCCAGCTGTGGGGGCCAGGACTGAAGAGCCTAATGTTTGCCTCATCGTTCTGCTATGGCTTCTGGATACAGCACATCTGGATTCCGGAGCCCAGATGTGTGGTTGCCACAGCGACCTCCATCCCTCTGGTAAATATAGGCGCCCACCCGCCCCAGAGCAGAGAACAAAACAATTGTGTGACTTTCTTTTGTCACGAGATAGCAATGTCCTCCCTCCTCCCTTCTCCCCACACCCGTGTCTCCAGGCAAAGGAAGTCTGAAGGGTCCAAACCCTTCCTTATGTGGCTCTGTTGCCCCCTTTCCAGTCCTAGCCTCTTGGTTCTCTCCCATCTCTCATCTCAGGCTGTCTTTTCTCTCCGAGTCCCCCCGCCCCACCATCTCCTTGGTAGTGGAATGTTGAGTCCCCCAGCTTAGACTTGGTGATTTCTTCTTACTTAATCTGCATAATAACTGGATACAGAAACATGTTTTAAAGAGCCAGATCTTCTACCCTTCCTTCTCAAACAAGTTCTCCGAGGATCCCCTTCATTCGTTTCTGCCCTAAGTCTTCCATCTTTCCAAGGCTGTTCCTGGGGGAGGAGAGAGTATAGGCTTTGGAATCAGAAAGCCTGGGTTGAGGCCCACCTTCTCACCACCACTAGCAAAGTCCCTTGGACAGGTCACCTGATGTCTGTGATCCCCCATTTTCTCAGCCACAAAGTGGGATTAATCACATGCCTGCTCTCTGTTGGAAAGTGTTTTGTCAACGGAAGCCCAGTACAACTGTTTTCTCTCTTCCCCCGCCCTGGGACTGCTCCCTTGGATCACAGCCCCGGCCTCTCCTTGTTCCTTCTCTTTTCCTTCAGGTCCTTGCCCTTAATTGCCCTCATTCTTCTTTCTGTTCCTTCCCTTCTCCTTGTCTTTCCCTTTCCTTCCCATCTATAACTTTTATCCTGGATCCTCCTGAGGTGAGGAAAGGAACAAGGAGGTTCATTCAAGATGGAAGCCCAGAGCTGAAGACAGCTGGACTGAGGATTCTGAGACCAGCCAGAGCACGTGGACAGCTGTCAGCAACCCCGACCTATCTACCCATCACCTGAAACACCTCAGTGAAGGCCACCGGCTCTGCCCACTAGGCCTCCCGCCTCCACACCTGGGGCTCCTTCCAGACTCCCTTTCTGCATCCTTCTCACCCAGTCCTCTCACAGTTCGATAGTGATAAGCACTTATTAGACACCTGTGCTAGGTCTGGTGATTTCCTGACAAGATGCAAACATATGTAAGATGGGAGCTTCTCCAAGAGCCTAAATCAAGGGGCTGAGTCAAATTTTAGACAATGATGACCTCGGAACCTCAAATTATGTCTGTTAAGCTTCCAGTGGCTTTCTCAAGTGCCTTGTAACCTTGTAAATGTTTGCAATCCCACTCTCTTCTCTGAGAGTCTGTTATCCCTTCTGTCCCTTGCCGTGGACTTCCAAAACACCCCATGGCCATCCTTAGAGCTCTCACATCTCCAGGGTCCCCTGGCCACTCTGTGGGCCAAGTGTATTTATGGCGGCCATACTTAGTAAATAATAAAACCAGGATTAAGGCATAGGGCAAACAACAGATATGACTGTGGGACAGAATTACTGAAATCTAGGGATTTAAGATGAAATACATCCTATGTGCAGTCTGCTCTCCCTAAGAGATGCTGTTTCAGACCCTCCGTCACCCTTTCATGTGCTTTCCCCTCCCCACCCCCACTCCCACCCCCGCCCCCCAGGATCAGAGGGAAGTTGTTACCTACTCCAGGCCCTGGGGGCTTTGGGCCAAGGCAGAGGAAGGAAGCTGAGCCCAGTTCCGTCCAAGATGCTGACTTCATCCTCCCCATCAAAGCCAGGAAAAAAACAGCCACACGCACACCCAGACACACGGGGACACCCACGCGAGAGTCTATGCAAGCCTTTGCCCTCAGCCTCAGGTTGCTAACTGGGCGCATGGCTGCCACACACTGTGCCAGTGTGCCCTGACCCCGGAACAACATGGCCCTGCAAGCAGGGGGATCCAGTCTGGGGCACAGACACCTGTATCCACTCCCGTGGCAGACTCAGACACAGTTTCCTTTACATCCCTTTCCCCATCACATATGACGGGGCCAAGCCCTTTCCCGATGGTAAGGTTTGTAGCAGGGTAGCAAGGACTCTCCTCATGATACCTAGGGTGGGGATACCTCAACCTGGGTATTTCCCTTCTGTGGCAAAAGTCTCTTCAGCCCCTGGTCAGGGTAGTGAGCAACCGAGGGAAATGGGGCCATAGAAACAGCCAGCGTCCTTACATGTTGGTGTGCCTGCTGCCCTGTCCTCTGGTGTCAGTCTTCTTGTCTCTGCCTGAGGTCCAAGTGCTTTCTTCCTCCAGCCCCTAAATCTCCTTCCCCCTGCTGCTCCCCTGCAGGTCCCAGACATTAACCCTGTTCCTCTGACTTCACCCTGCCATTCATATCCCCACCCCCATATCTGCCTCTCACCTCTAGCGCTCTCCATCCCTAAGCCTCTCTCCTAAACCTCCTTCCTAACTTTCCGGCTTCCCTTCCCTGTCTCCCCTGAACCCCAACTTCCTTCCCAAGTCTTGTATATCCTGGTGTTCAGCAAAGCCCTCGTCTAGCCAGTACCCAAGCCTCATCTGCTATTTCTCTGGAATTTGCTGAGGTGCGACAATGAAAAGGGGGCAGTGATCCCAAGCTGAGAACCGGCAGTGGACTGAGCAGAACAGATGCGGAAAGGCAGTGCCTCTCAATGGGGACAGGGCAAGTAGAAATAGAAGAGAGAAGACTCAGGTGGGAACAATGGGACCAGGCAGGGATAGGTGGGGACAAGGAGTTCCAGAGAAGGCCAACTGCTGGGGAGGGATTTGGGCTTGGGAAGGAGGTTTCTTTCCCCACCCCATCCCCCACTCTCTGCTCCGCATTGCTAGGAGAGAATGGCAGGAAGAGAAAGAGCGGGTGCTGGGCAACAGGCAGGTAGGGCAAGATCCAAGCTGGAGTAAAGTAGTGGGAGAGGAGGTGCCAGGGAAGGAGGAGGGAGAGGGGTTGGCCATGGGCAAGGGTGTTGTTCTGGAGGAGAAACTTGGTGAGAGAGCAGGAGCATCAGGTAGGGAAACGGTGAGGGGAAAGGAGAAATGGCATAAGGATGGGGGATGTCAAGTTGGGCAAACATTGGGACGGGAGGAAGAGTACAAATGGGACAGGGAAAGGATGTGGGAGGTAGGACCAGGGATTGGGGGGCAAGACGAAGGTATTGTGGGACTCAGTGATCCCAGACAGGGAGGGGAGGAGGGGGGGCATGCGATGACGTTGGGAGGGCCTGGCAGGGACTAGAGGGGTGGGAGGACCTGCCCTATCTCCGCTCCCCTCCCTGACCTCATGCTGGTCCTCCCCTTCTCCTCCCCCTGCTCACTGCAGGCTCCCTCCTTCTTGCTGTCGCTGCTGAGATCGACAGTTGGGTCGCAGCTCAGTGAGCCCCTGCTGCAGGAAACAAGCAAGGGGACCTCCAGGGAGCTCAGGCTGCCGAGGCACGGTAGCCCTGCCCTATCTTGAGGACTCCCTTCCCAAGGTCAGGAACAGGGCAGGTGCAGAGGCACTGCAGTCGCCTGTTGCCCAGGTAAGGAACATAGCTCTGGGAAGAACAAGGGAAGAGCTGGGAGCAACGGGGTCTCTATCCTATCCCTACCCTAGAGGTGTAGCCGGAGAGCTCGCAGGAGAGCCTCACAGAGCAGACTTTCTGTTAGGACAGAGGAAATGGGACCTCGAAATAGGGACTAGACTCCCTGCGGAGGGTGTGTCTGGAGAGATGGGTCAGCGTGTGGTGTGTGGGGGGGAAACGGGTGTGGGCACATGGAGGGGGGGCTGTGGGTGCCAGGGTTTGGACAGGATCAGTGGGTGGCAGCAGGGTGGAGGTGGTTATCAGGAGGTAGGACTCAGCCGTGGTCAGACTTGGTGGGGGGGGCGGGCTAGAGGCTGAGCTAGGGGACAGCTGAAGCTCAGGAGGAAAGTGCTGGTGGAACCCCAAGTGCTCTGGTTGGAGCGGCTGAGCTAGAGCTCCAGGAAGGTGCCAGAGGGAGCCTCTCAACATGTGGGTTGCAGGGTCTGGGAGGGAGGTCTGGGGGTCTTAAGCCTTTAGGAAATGTTGAAATGGAGCAGAGTCAGGATTCCCAGGTCTGGGAAGGGCACAGAGCCTGCGGGGAAGATCCTAAAACTTGTTCTTGGCTGAGAGCTCTGCACCCATGACTCACGGTTCAGTGGGGTTGGGCTGACTGAGAGATGCCTCCAGGGGCACAGGGGCTCCGTCTTCCTTCCGTCCCGGTTCCAGGCTCTCCCTGCTTCTGTCCGTCTAACCCCCCCACCTCCCCACGCCCCATTACACGTGACACGCCCTGGGTGGGGTGGGCGGGCCCCTTATCTCGCCTGGAAAGAATTTAATGGCTTGGAAACAACTGGAAATGGAACTGAGAGGAACTACTGGGAAGCAAGTCGGAAACACCACAGCTGCCGGCTGTCCGCTGTCCGCTTCCAGACCCCGCCCCCCACATCCCTGGCTCCCCCCTCCCCCCTCCTCTCTCTCTCTCCCTGCCTCCAATCCCTTGGGGACCTGGCACCTCAGTTCCTCAAACTCCTTTCCCTTTGAGTCCTGGTCACCCAGTGCAGCACCAGAACCTGCCTTGCTGTCCCTCATTGCCCCCTTAACTCTTCCACTGGGGGCCCAGAAATCCTTTCTCTTACTTTTTCTATTCCTCTGGCCCATTAGTTCCCCAGAATAAGGGACATCTGGATCCCCCAAATCTCTCATTCTTGGCACCTTCTTACCTCCTGGTTCCAGCCCAATATGTGGAACCCTCCCTCATCTCCCTCCTTCCTCTCATGGTCCTGGAATCCTTCTACTTTCACCCCTCATGTGGCAGGAGGGGCAGAGGGAGGCAGAGGGGTGGGGCCCAAATCCCCCATCTCTGGAACATCCCTCATGGAAGCCAGCCCTTCTCCACACCTCTTGGGACCAACAGTCCCTGATGAGCGAAGTGTCAAAGTTGGCCACCACATGAATACCAGGCAAGCTGAGTCACAGCTGGGATGATGCCCCCACCTCTGCCAGCCCTCCAAGTGTGGGGACAATGCCAAGGGTGTGCGGCCTTATCCCCCCTCCCCACCACAGAAAGGAGCCCCAGACAGCCATAAGGGGGTGATAAGGGGGAGATACAAGAGATATCCAAGTTCTTTCCTTTCCTAGTGCTGAGAGAAAAGGGGAATTCTTCCAAGAGTTGGAAGTGCGAAGCTGGAGGGGTGGCTGTGACAGAGCAGGAGAGAGGATGGGGAGGGAGACGCTGGGTCATGAACTATGGAGGCTACTCCTCTCCTCTCAGAATTGCCTCACTACTTTCCCAGTCCTCTCCTTCCTGTTACAAAGACTCTCTTCCCCTCTGCCCCAGCCTCGGGTAAGATGCAGGATCCAATGGCTGGGGTGGGTTCCAGACAACTCGCAAAGACCCCCGGGGCTGTGGGGCACCAGGAATCTCCTGCTTCCCCCTGGGGAAGGGCTTCCTCTTTGGTTCTCCTCACTCCATCTATGTTCTCTGACTCACACACTGCCTTCTGAGAACCATGAGAAATTGACTTTCTTAGGCATCACCCAATGAATGCGTGTGGAGGAAACACGAAGAAGAGATTGTGTGTGTGTGTCCATGCATGTGCACCTCCGCACACACGTGTGCCTGCAAAATGCAGGCTAATTTGGATGGATGTGTGTATCTGTGTACCAGTGTGTTCATATTTGTATTTGTGGATGAGCACACACTTGGGTGTACTTGTATATGTCCATGTATTTGTGTGTGCACACACCCCTTGGTTTGCATGGCCTTAGACAAAGTGTGAAAGTTTTTGAGGGTACCTCAGAACTCACCTTGTACCCAAGGCTACACTCCAAGCTCACAGGCTGAGGGGCCCAGGGATGGAGCACTGCCTGCCTGCTAGACCTTTCTCCCTGGGCTTCTCCGGCCTCTTAATGCAGAAATGCTCTTTCCCTGGCATCCAGCTTTCCTTCCGTCTCTTCTGGGCTGGTAGCTATGTGAAGGATGGCTGGTCGCCCTGAAACTCTTTTTTCCCAGACTCGGAAGAGAAGTTTCAGAGTAGCAAGCCAGGAAGTGTGTGTGTGTATGTGTGTGTGTGTGTGTGTGTTAGGCATCCTCCCTTCCCTCCTCACCAGTCAGTGTTTTCACACTTGCCCTGCCTTCCTCTCTCTGCCTCTCTGGTCCCAAAGAACTGGGCAACCACCCACACCTCTGTTTAGCCCTTCACCCCAACTGAACCCTCCACATTCCACTGCTCACCACAGCCCCCTGTCCTGGCTCACCCTGAACACGTTTCTAACCCTGGTCTCCCTGTGCTCTCCAATCCTTGCCCCAAGGGGTCCCACGAACAAACACAGCTGGGCACCAGTCCCCAGATCAAGAAATAGGATATTCTTAGCACCTCAGAATTGCCCTGCCCTGCCCTGCCCCTGCTGTCACTACTTCTCCAGGAGCACCACACTTCTGACTTGTGACAGTACAGATTAGCGTAGTTTCTCCTCAAATTTCATATACATAGAATTTTTTAAAAAGATTTTGTTTATTTCAGGGAGGGAGAGAAAGAGAGCAAGCATGAGTGGGAGAGGGGGAGAGGAAGAAGCACACTCCCCTGCTGAGTAGGGAACCAGACACGGGGCTCAATCCCAGGGCCCCAGGATTATGACTGGAGCCGAAAGCAGACACTGAACCGACTGAGCCACCCTGGTGCCCCCGTGTACATAGAATTTTACAGCATGTTCTCCTTTGTGTCTGGCCTCTTCTGCTCAACCCCTTATTGGTGAGATCCATCCCTGTAATTACAAAGTTGTGGTTTGTTCCCATTGCCTTATTTTATTTTGCTGTATGAATAAGCCACACTTCATTTCATCTATTCCACTGATGTGAGATATTTGGGTGGTTCCCAGACTGGGGCTATTAAGAGTAGTACTGCTATGGTGGGTATATTGCTGAGGGTGGGATGGGTGGATCCGAGTGTTAGCATATAGCTCTGGTAAATTTGGGGGGATCATGCTCAACACTTTTCCAAAGTGCTTGTTCTATCTGGCCCTGCCAGAATCCACACCTGGCCTTCTCTCTAGCCTGGCTTCTGCCTGAGCCGCTGTTTCTGTCCAACTTCCTGTCCCAGACACTGTCCGTGGTCCTAGCCCTGACCTTGGTCCCGTTATTTCCAGCCCTGATGCTATTCCTCAGCTTAAATTAAACTTTTCATTCACTCATATGGTCAGTATTTATCAAGCACCTAATACATGCTAGATGCAAGGATATGACAGCCAATAAAAAAATCGAGTGCTATGCTTGCCCTCATGGACCTTACAGTCAAGTGCATAAGATTGAGTATGGACAAGAAAGCATTAAAATAATCCCACCAATAAATATATAAGTATAAATTGTTATACATGCTACAAGTGGGAGTTATGTGACTCTTTTAAAAATCAGTCCTGTTACAGGACTCTTTGATATAACATGTTGGGGGACCTGGGCAGGAAAGGTTCCCTGAAGAAGCAATGTGAGGCTGAGATAGAAGAGGAGGTCATGAGGAAAGGGAAGAGCACTTCACACAGAGGGAGCACCATATACAAAAGCCTAGGATTGGGAAGGGCATGAGAGATGTAAGGTCCATGGGACTGGAGTGGAGAGAGGGAAGGAAGTATTGTGGGAGATGGGGTGGGAGAGGTCAGCAGGGGCCAGATGATGTAGGACTGTTTGTCAGTGTTTGAAGGGGATTTAGAAGGGAGACACTGGAGAGTTTTTAGGGGGAGTGGGACATCCTAGTTGCCTTTATGAGAATGTCAGGGGCAAGAGTAGAAGCAGAGGGACAAGCTAGGAGGCAAATGCAGTTGTGAAGCAAAAGCTAGGTGATGGCTTGAATTCTAACTCAAAGAGAGAAAGAGAAATAGGGAAATTAAAGAGATGTTTATGAGAAAGTAAGGGAAATATCACAAAATATGGTGGCATTGATGGGGGTTAGGTTCCTAGGTTGTAATGCTGGATGAATGGTGGGGCCGTGAGCTGCAGTGGAGAACACAGTGGAGGAGGGAAGGGATACAGGAAGGGTGGCCATGAGTTCATTTTCAGGTATGCTGAATTTGAGGTGCCCAAGAAGAGTTGCCAAGTAGGTAGTTGTATACATCACTTGGAGTTAAGAGGAGATGACCAGGCTAGTTTATAAATTGGGATATAGTTTGGAAATTAAAATCCTGGATCTGGGTGAAAGCACCTAGGTGAGTGACTAGAAAAGTAGGTCTCGACTTTAGCTGCACATAACAATCACCTGGGGTGTTTTTAAAAAATACTGGGTAAAATTCAGTGCTTCCATTACTCTAGGCACATTTCAGGTGTTTGAGATCCACATAGCCCTCCTCCTGGCTACTACACTGACAGCCGAATAGAAAAGGCTGTGAAATGGAAGATGTAGTCAGCAGTATCCAGCGACTTTTGAGACATGTTAAGGAAGATGAAGACAAATGTCTCTCAGATTTTGTGACACTGAAATCTTTGGGCAAGCTTAGGGAGAGCTGTCTGATAGGTTGAAAGGAGTTGGGGAAGCCATATGAGAGAGCACTGAGGTAAGCATGGGATGGGATATGGGGAATTGAAACAGTGAGTACAGATAAATCTTTGACAACTGAAGCCATGAAGTAGAGGAAGGAAATATGTGCTGGCTGGAGGGAGTATGAGATTGGGGAAGATTTTGGTTGTTGCTGTTCAGAGAGAAAGCAAGAGAGAGAGCATGAGCACGTGTGTATGCATGAGGGAGGGGGAAAGGGCAGAGGGAGAGAGAGAATCTCCAGCAGACCCAAAGCAGGCCTCGATCTCACAACTCTGAGATCATGATCTGAACTGAAATCAGGAGCTGGATGCCTAACTGACTGAGCCACCAGGTGCCCTGTTGTTGTTGTTTTTTAAGATAATACTTTCATATTATGAAATACACAAATCTAAAGTGTATAGCTCAATTAATCTTTGAATATGTATACATCTGTTTAACCACCACCCAGATCAAAGTGCAAAATATTTCTAGTGATCCTGTCTTCTTTTTTTTAAATTTTTAAATTTTTAAAAAATATTTTTATTTATTTATGTATTTGACAGACAGATCACAAGTAGGCAGAGAGGCAGACAGAGAGAGAGAGGAGGAAGCAGGCTCCTAGAGAGAGCCCGATGTGGGACTCGATCCCAGGACCCTGAGATCATGACCTGAGCTGAATGAAGGCAGAGGCTTTAACCTGCTGAGCCACCCAGGCGCCCCTCTTCTTCTTCTTTTTTTTTTTTTTAAGATTTTATTTATTTATTTTACAGACAGAGATCACAAGTAGGCAGAGAGGCAGGCAGAGAGAGAGAGGGGAAAGCAGGCTCTCCGCTGAGCAGAGAGTCCTATGTGGGGCTCAATCCCAGGACGCTGGGATCACAACCTGAGCCGAAGGCAGAGGCTTTAACCCACTGAGCCACCCAGGAGCCCCTCTGATCCTGTCTTCTAATAGTAAAGATTAACTGCCTGTTTTTGCACTTCATGTAAATACCATCACTCACAAAGATCTCTTTTTGAATCTGGTTTCCTTTGCTAGCATTGCATATATGAAATCATCTCTGTTATTACATGTAGCAAGAGGGTGTTTTTATTACTGTGTTTCATTGTGTGATCATGCCACAATTTATCTGTTCTACTATTAATAGAACTTGTTTCATTTGGCTAATATGAAAAAAATCTCATGTACATTCTTGTACATATCTTTTGGAGAATATATGCAGTCATTTCTGTTGGATATTTACCAAGAAGTAAAATTGCTGGGTTATGAAATTGCTTTGTAGATACTGCCCAACAGTTTTCCAAAGAGGTTACACTAATTTATGTTCCTGCCTTCAATTCAGAAGAGTTCCAGTTGCTTCACATTCTTGCCAATATCAAGCAACAACATCTTTAATTTTAGCCATTCTAATGACGATATAATGGCATCTTGTTGTGGTTTTAATTTGCATTTCCCTGGTTACTAGTTTTGTTATACACCTATATATGTTTGTTTTCCTTATGTTTATTGGTCCTTTGAATATATTCTTTTCTAGAGTAACTGTTTAAGACTTTTGTCAATTTAAAACACTGGGTTGCCTGTCTTTTTTTTTTTTTTTTTAAGATTTTATTTATATATTTGACAGAGAGAGAGAGAGTGAAAGAGGGAACACAAGTAGGGGCACAAGGAGAGGGAGAAGCAGGCTTCCAGCTGAGCATGGAACAGGGCGCCAGGGCTAGATGGAAGAACCCTGGGATCATGACCTGAACCCAGGTCAGATGCTTAATGACTGAGCCACCCAGGCACCCCTGAGCTGCCTGTCTTGTTTTTTTTTTTCTTTTTAAAAAAAAATTATTTATTTTTAAAATTTCTTTTCAGTGTTCCAGAGTTCATTGTTTATGCACCACACCCAGAGCTCCAATACGTGCCCACCACCAGGCTTACCCAACCTCCCCCCCCCCCCCCCCCCCCAACCCTCAGATTGTTTTTCAGAGTCCATGGTCTCTCATGGTTCTTCTCCCCCTCCAATTTCCCCCAACTCCCTTCTCCTCTTGCCTGTCTTGTTTTTGTTTGTTGTTTTGTTTTGCAGGGGTTTCTTATTTTAGATTTTAATCCTCTCTCTCACTCTCAGTCAATATCTGTCTCTATCTCTCTCTCCCAACCCCACTACCTCCCAGCATTTCTCATACATCTTATCCCAGGTATGACTTGTATTCTTATTCTCTAAGTGGTGTCTCTAGATGACCAGAAGTGATCAATTCAATGAGTCCTAATGTATCCATCTCTTTTTTATGGTTAAGTTTTGTGTAAAATCTTTCATGGTTAAATTTTATGTGGTTAGGTTTTAAGAAATATTTGCTTACTCTAAGGTTGTAAAAATTTCTCCTATTTTTCTTCTATATGATTGTTCTGAAAGGTATTGCTTGGCCTTTCATAACTAGGTCCATTAGATTAACTTCAAATCAATTTCTATATGTGGACATAAGGTAGGAATAATTTTTTTTTTCATTTGGATCTTTCCTCATTTATCAAAAAGAGCATCTGTTTTCTTTTCTTTTCTTTTCTTTTTTTTCTAGTTTTATAGTTAAGTTGTTTTTTTATAATTTCATTAACAGATAATGTATTATTTGCTTCAGGGGTACAGGTCTGCGAATCATCAGTCTTAACACAATTCACATCACTCACCATAGCACATACCCTCCCCAATGTCCATCACCCAGCCACCCTTTCCCTCCCACCCCCCACCCCTCCAGCAACCCTCAGTTTGTTTCCTGAGATTAAGAGTCTCTCATGGTTTGTCTCCCTCCCTGGTCCCATCTTGTTTCATTTTTTCCCTCCCTACCCCCCACAACACCCCATCCTCCCTCTCAAATTTCTCATATCAGAGAGATCATATGATAATTGTTTTTCTCTGATTGACTTATTTCGCTTAGCATAATATCCTCTAGTTCCATCCACATTGTTGCAAGCATCCATTCTCTTTTTAGTTGCAGTGCCACCTTTGTCATTTTATTAGATGACCACACATGTGTGGGTCTATATCTGGACACTATTCTGTTCTATTTATCTATCCTTGCACCTTTATCAGTTTCTATATTTGGTAATGTAAGCACTGAGAAAGAAGGATTTTCCCAAACAACAGGAGATACTTGAGCTCCTATAAAAGCTGACAGAAGGATTTAGTGGAGAGTGAGGGATTGAATAAAAGAAAGAGAGAGGATAGTCTTCACCTAAGAAGCTAGTAGGAGCTGGATGGCAGGTGCTTGTGGAAGGATTGGCCTTGTACACTCATCTGCTAATCCGTTCAACAAAAAGGTGTTGGGCAGCCCCTGTGTGTCAGACACGGACATACAGCAGTGCCAGGATAGACGAGGTCCCTGTTGTCACATTGGTAGTGGGAGAAAGAGAATAGACAAGGACCCACAGGAACAGGTGATTCATGCAACAATAAATGCCATGAAGAACATGGGCAGGATACTGCCACAGAGTAATGGAAGCCCATTCCCACATGGCACCAGGGAAGGTCTTGGGATGTAAGAAATGTGAGGTCACATTTAAACCAAGACGGAGCCAGTCATGAAAAGGATCCCAGACAGAACATACAGCTAAAAGGCTTAGACTAATGTAAGCTTGTAATATCTTTAGAACAAACAGTGTGGATGGAAAAATACAAACAAAAAAGTGGGAGGGGGGCAGGGAGCTGGGTAATCAAATAGCATCAGAAAGCAAGGTAGAGACCAAATTGGCCCAAGGAGGCTTTCCCTTAAGTTTGGGCTGAATGTGGAGTTTCCCATGCATAGGAGTTGATAGATTAGTCATGGGTGATGGAACTGTGGGTGTGTATATTGGGGGAGGTGGGGAGCTATCTTGTCTCCTTCTCTGTAAAGCTGCTCACATGTGCCCTCTCTCCCTGCAGCCTCCTGAGTGATGCCAGCCCAATGGTTCCTAATATCCAGACTGGTCCTCTTGGTACTGCTGGGCACAGTCAGAGCAGGCCCTTTCTCTCCACGGTCCAATGTGACACTCCCAGCCCCCCGGCCTCCTCCCCAGCCGGGGGGCCGCACAGTGGAGCCCATTGGGGGAAGCCCCTCTTCTCGGCTTTATGAACACACCGTGGAAGGAGGGGAGAAGCAGGTGGTTTTTACCCACCGCATCAACCTGCCGCCTTCAGCCGGTTGTGGTTGTCCCCCGGGCACGGAGCCCCCTGTTCCTGCTTCAGAGGTACAGGCCTTGAAGGTCCGGCTAGAGATCCTGGAGGAGCTGGTGAAGGGGCTCAAGGAACAGTGCACTGGGGGATGTTGTCCCACTGCAGCCCAGGCTGGCACAGGTGGGTAGATGAGGGGAGAGGACACCAAAAAAGAGGAAGGTGGGGAAGTGGTTCAGGTTTAGGTGGGCATCACTTGTCCATAAAAGACCTTGGTATGAATTAGAAAAAGCATCTCTTCTTTCCCTTTGGGGGTGGAGAGTGCAGCCCCCAAACTCAGAGAGAGAAGTCACTAGGCTCTGTGTCAGCACTTCCCTCCCCTGTCCCCAAGCATATGATAGGGCCTTGGGAGGCCACATATATTGACTAGAAGTACCTGGAAACAAAGATGACCTTATGAAATGAGCCCCGCCTTGCTGGAGGGGCTCATGCAGGGGAGCACCGCATGGGCTTCTTCCCCCTCCCCAGAGAGATTGAATCCTGCCTCTCCCTCTTACTCCAGGCCAGACAGATGTCCGCAGCCTCTGCAGTCTCCATGGCGTGTTTGACCTGAGCCGCTGTGCCTGCTCCTGCGAGTCAGGCTGGGGTGGGCCCACCTGCTCAGACCCCACAGGCGCTGGGGTGCCCCCCTCCACCCCACCCTCAGTCTCCGGGTCCTGCCCAGATGACTGCAACGATCAGGGTCGCTGTGTCCGCGGGCGCTGCGTGTGCTTCCCTGGTTACAGCGGCCCCAGCTGTGGCTGGCCCTCGTGCCCCGGGGACTGCAACGGCCGTGGGCGCTGCGTGCAAGGAGTATGCGTGTGCCGTGCTGGCTTCTCCCGGGACGACTGCAGCCAGCGCTCCTGCCCCCGGGGCTGCAGCCAGAGGGGGCGCTGCGAGGACGGGCGCTGCGTGTGCGACCCCGGCTACGCTGGCGAAGACTGTGGGAAGAGGAGCTGTCCCCGAGGCTGCAGCCAGAGGGGGCGCTGCGAGAACGGACGCTGCGTGTGCGACCCCGGCTACACTGGCGACGACTGCGGGGTGAGGAGCTGCCCACGGGGCTGCAGCCAGAGGGGGCGCTGCGAGGACGGGCGCTGCGTGTGCGGCCCCGGCTACACCGGCGACGACTGCGGCTCGCGGAGCTGCCTGTGGGGCTGTGGCGAGGGCGGGCGCTGCGTGGACGGCCGCTGCGTGTGCTGGC